>NC_033624.1:3719383-3874271 GCF_001540865.1 Ananas comosus
AGTAAAAAGGTTCAATTTTTCCTCTGATTCCAGTGAGAAAGAGAGAGAGAGAGAGATTTGAGGAGTCGATTAATAATTGTAGAGATGATCGGATCGCTTCTTCTTGCGGCGATTCTTGCGATCGGATGATGGAATTGGCTCCCTTCTTCTTGCCACACTTGAATCCTTTCATAAGCCTATGGTGATAAGAATGTTGGCCACCTATTTATTCGTGATTCTTCTTTCTTGATTTGATTACCGATCAGATGTTGGATAACACTCTTTATTTGATCACCTGTGAGGTGTTTGGGATTATCATAGTTATCTTCTTGCCATTTTACATTTTTCCTCCTTTCTCTTTCATGAAATATGCTGTTATTTTTGCGTAATAGCTAATCTTATTACCTGATTTCAGGCTACTTTTTCTTCTTCCTCTTTTGGAGCTAATTAATTTGTGTTTCTTCATTGCATGACCTTTTGGATGAGGATTTAATAAGAAAGTTCTACGTATGTGGGGGGATGTTATTCTAATTGATCTGATGTTACTTTGATTTATCATCCGGTAATATGAATTTCTATTAACTCTAATATGGCAGAGTTTTCAGTTTTTGCTTAATAAAATGTCTTATCTTTCGACTTCCTAGCTGATTGCGCATTTGCTATTGTTGATTTTTTTGGGATTCTAATTTGTTCATATTTCTTTATGCCATCACCTTTCAGATGAGAAGATTATAAGTGATCTCTATGAACTCGATGTGGGTGTGACTTGCATGGGGGAGAGAGAATGCCAGAGCTTCGAAGTGGGGCCCGACAAACCCGGCAGAAGCCCAAGAAAGACAACGATCAGCAAGCTGAGAATTTAATATTGCCAGCCACTAATAGACCAGGAAGAAGGGGGAGAGGAAGAGGCACTAGGGCTGCAAAAGGGACTTCGGCAACACCAGCTAGGCAAAGGGTGGGCGGTAGAGGGAGGGGAGTTTCAGTAATCGACTTAGATCCTGAGCAGCCTGGTGAAGCACTTCCTGGAGGTCAAGAGTTGAGAGGAAATAGAGAAGTTGAGGGCATTGGTGGCAAAGATTTGGTGATGGATGGTGGAAGTGCTGGGAAAATTGTAGGAGCTGAGGATGAAGGGACTGCAGCTCCTGTGCCTGAGAGGGTATGCACTTCCTACAATTTATTTTTATGACGTATGGCTACCTAATCAGACTTCTGTTGCTATGAACAATGATGCTTATCTTTTTCCTAATTGAGTTCGTGACATGTTTTATTGGTAGCACACAAGCTTTTTTCACATTAGGGAGCATGAATTTCTTACTAAATGAATGGGCAGAAACAAGCAAATACTGTGTTATAATGATCTGAAAAATTATTGTTGTATGCTTATGTATTTCTAAATCTGTGACGAACATACCATATTTACTTCAAATATTGTAAAAGCCAGGATGCTCCCTGATGAGAGACAGTTGGAAAATGCCAGTTGACTGGAAAAATCAATTTATTTTACTCAGTTTCTGTAAAAGAAAGTTCATCTGTATAGTTTCATTTGGTCCTGCTCAGTTCCACACACCATGAAATTGAATGAAAGAAGGTGGAAATTTTAGTATCAATTAAAATTTTATTTTTTAATCCGAAGTTTTAAAAGCAGCACATATGAGCGCCCAAATTTTAAAACAAATGTTTTAAAAGCAGTGCATGTACCCGCATGTGCAGCATATTGCATGCAGTACTTCTATGACGATCTGTGTAGATTGCATCCATTTGGGGCATTTGAGGTAGATGACGAGCACAAGAGCAAGTGACTATTGCCACACCTTCAGAAGATACGAGCAAGCTAAACATGTCACGTGGATGATTAGCTACTTAAAAATATTAGCATCAAAATTGTATGCAGATTTCAGAGTTTCTTGTTGTGATTATTTAACATTTTACTGTTAAAAAGTTCTTTCGCATACTTGAATCTTGGGCAGTATTTTATAAGATCTAATGCCAAAAGAAAAACTTTATTAGGTTTTGAAAATTTCCTCTTTTTTTTGTACTTCCTTTTGTCTTTTTACATTCTTTCTCCAAGTTTTCGAAGTCTGCTGTCTATAGTAATTTAATTATGAATCAGCCTATCGAATAGACACTATGCTGTATCTTGATTGTTGGCATGCCATTTTCACCTTTTAGAACATTGATTTAACCCTTGAGAAAGCAAGCTAGGAACTCCTTAGTTGCTTCAAGTGATAGGTGGAAATTTCTCTAATGTATAAAAGGAAATGAGCCAAATCATTACCATGCCGTATCATACTTTCCTCTTTTCTTCCATTCTCTCCTTACCTCCTCGTTCTCTTTTACCCTTCCCTCTTCTCTTCTCTTCTTTCCCTTTTATCCTCTCGTTCTAGGTCTTCTAGTTAGTATTTTGGAATTTTATTTCGAATGTTTGGCTTTCATTATAGCAGTTCTTGTCCAACTTTACTAAGTTGCTGATTAATTAACAAGATTATCGCAGCGGAGCTAAAATTCTCATCTCTATTGCAGGTTCAAGTAGGTAATTCTCCTGTATATAAGATTGACAGAAAATTGGGAAAAGGTGGTTTTGGTCAGGTTTATGTTGGCAGAAGGGTATCTGGTGGAACCGACCGCACAGGCCCAGATGCTTTTGAGGTTCACTCTTAACATTCAGTTTTCCATAATCGGCCAGAAAGTATTGTTTCTTTTTAATGACACTTCATTCCTTGATTCCTTCCTGAATAATGTGCAGGTGGCACTAAAATTTGAGCACCGAAATAGTAAGGGTTGCAACTATGGCCCACCATATGAGTGGCAAGTTTATAAGTAGGCACTGACTCATTATATTTTCTTGTGTTATGATGGGTCCTCTACATATATGTCCCTGGCAAAATTATATATTTGCATATCTAGTCCTGTAAATTCTGGAATATATATACATCATGAAAGTGCACTTTCTTAGAAAACATACTGTCAGATTCATGGGCAGAACTTGGTTTTGCAAGGGAGGAAACTTCTTAAGAAGAGTATTTTTGAAAGAAAGGGTATATATGCAAGAAATTATGTTTTTGAAGGGACTATATAATATTTCAGATTTATTGAATGACATATGTCTAAATAGGTAATTTCACAGGGATGTACATGTAATTAAAATCAGTCTGTTTACTTTGTTGATTCATCTGATCTGATTTCTGGTTTCAAGCACTCTTAATGGATGCTATGGAGTACCATGGGTTCACTACAAGGGCCGTCAAGGAGACTACTACATTCTGGTCAGTACAATCTTCATTGATTTCTTATGTGTCTAGACTTTTTCTCGACGATAGTGCACTAGGGAAACCAGGGTATCATTTTATCTAACTATTTATACTTATTTGTTATTTTAGGTCATGGACATGCTAGGACCTAGCCTTTGGGATGTTTGGAATTCAGTCGGTCAAGCGTAAGAGAAGATACTATTCATCTTCTAGGGCTGGTTTGGCTCAACTGGGGCTTGTTGTAAATGCTGTCTGAGTAAAGCCGTGCACAAGCTTCAACAGCTTTTTTCATTAAAATCCTCGTGATAGCTTCCCACTGCAGCAAAAGCAGAAGCAGCAATTTGCTGTAAATGGAAGCTTCTGCTTTTGGGACCCACTAGCCCATTGCAGACACCGCAACAAAAGTGCCAGACAATTTTTATTTCAAACATCTGTTAAGTTTGCTATTTTTCTCATGCTCAGTAAGTTGCTAATTCTTGCACAGGATGTCAGCAAATATGGTGGCCTGCATTGCTGTGGAAGCCATTTCAATTCTTGAGAAACTTCACTCTAGGGGGTAACTTTTCCATTTTGGGCCTTCCATTTTTGTAGCTAACTGAATTTTGTTTCCTCTTTTTACTAGTCCAATCCCTTTAATGTTATTTCTTATCCAGGTTTGTTCATGGAGATGTCAAACCTGAAAATTTTTTACTTGGTCAGCCTGGAACTGCTGATGAGAAAAAGCTTTATTTAATTGATCTTGGTTTGGGTATGGCTATATTTCAAATATTAGTTTCATTTTCTTAGTTAATTAATGTGCTGTTTGTTTTGACGTAACTTGTGGCATGAACTCAAAGATCCATTTAAGTGCTGAGTTCAGCTCTATGATTTAGTGAAAATAACAAAAGTAGAGAATTAGACCTTCTTTGCAGTGCTTTACTTCCCCGTAAGAAACCTTATGGGTTCAAAGAGTAAACTTGGACACGTGAATAATTAATCTAACACCAATCTATTAAAGCCAACAACTAGATCTTCTTATCTATGGTGACTTCTAGGCAAACAGACAACCAGGCAGAAGTGTACTGAAACTCAAAGTTTCCTTGAACTTCACTTCCTCTTGTTTTTTGTTTTAACTTGCATTGTCAAACATTTTGTAATGGTGCTTCTGAATGGAGCCTTCAAGCTTCTAGTCACTTCTGCTCTCTGTACTATTTAAATGGATTTTTTTTCCTCCTTAATTTTGTGTACTCGACATATTTATGATGCAGCATCTAAATGGAAGGAAGCATCATCGGGTCAACATGTTGAATATGATCAGAGGCCAGATATTTTTAGGTTTGTTTCTTTCATTTTTATTTATTTTTTATTTTTTTTATTTTTTCAGTTTTTATATTTATCTCCTTCACATAATTTTTTTTTCTTTCTTTCTTTCTTTCCCTATTTCGGTGGCAGGGGTACAATAAGGTATGCAAGTGTGCATGCCCATTTAGGCCGGACAGGAAGTAGGAGGGATGACTTGGAGTCACTGGCCTATACGTTAATATTTCTCCTCAAAGGAAGATTGCCCTGGCAAGGCTATCAGGTACTATTTTAGCTGTAATATTTACATATACCCCATACAAAATATCTATTCATGTATGTGCTGTACAAAATCAGATTTGTATATACAGGCTTTAAATTTTGGTTTCTTATTATATATGCCTGATCGCCTTCAAAGTTCCTCTCTACAAAAAGCATGAAACCAACCACTTCCCAGAAATTGGATGACCCTCCAACTTCAGATATTTTTGCGAGAAACAACAGTTTCGAGGGGTATATGAAAAATCAAATTTTACATGGGGTTGTGTGTATATGTGTATATGTGACTTTTTTCTTAGCTTTTAATAAAGTCTTTTTTTTACTGTAGAATTTTACTTTGTACTTAATCGAACCTTTTTCTTATTTTGGTTAATAATGCAGGGAGATAACAAAAGCTTTCTTGTATGTAAGAAAAAAATGGCTACTTCAGCAGAGCTTTTGTGCTGTTTCTGTCCACTTCCATTCAAGCACTTTCTTGAGACTGTGACAAACATGAAGTTTGATGAAGAGCCAAACTATGCCAAACTCATTTCCCTTTTTGATAGTTTAATCGAACCATGCACTTCTTCAAGACCTATCAGAATTGATGGTGCTCTAAAGGTCATTTCAATCAGAATTGATCTTTCAATTCCATTATCCAATAACAGTTATTTTTGTGACTTTCAAATTTTATCATTTCTATTACCTGTTTTGCCCAGCTGGAGCTACTGGTAAAGTGGTGTTGAGAAAAATCTATAGAGGAGAACTAAGAACCTTTTCATTATAGCCTTCCACCCACCGAAAACAAAGCAAAGCATTAATTTCAGATTAGAGATTCTGCTTTGGGGCCACAACTGCTGATTTAGCTCACACCAAACCAAAAGCTGCAGACATTTCATTTGCCAAACACATAGTTGCTTCTTTCAGGAAGAGAGGAGCTATTTAAAAAGTCACACATAGTTGCTTCTTTCAGGAAGAGAGTAGCTATTTTAAAAGTCAGGCCAAACAAGCCCTTACTAAATTTGCTTCAATATGTTTCCTTTACATATGTAGGTTGGACAGAAACGTGGAAGGTTGGCCGTAAACCTTGAAGAAGATGAGCAACCCAAGAAGAAAGTTCGTTTAGGAAGCCCAGCTACACAATGGATTTCAGTTTACAATGCTAGGCGACCTATGAAGCAGAGGTAATTAAACAAATTGTGCATTTAATTTGAAATTTACGTACTTGTCCTTTTAGCTGCCGGAAAGATTCTTATATGTTTATGACTTGCAATTTAATCTATTTTTCAAGTTAAGAATTATGTGTGTTTGATTGGTAATCACTAGGATTTCTTCCATATGTAGTACAAATCTATTAAGCTTCATGTTTACCTATGTTGGCTATTTTATTTGATATTTGGCAAGAGCTCTGTGTTTTGCTGTGAGTTTCCAATAAAATTGTTGGTTTTAAGTTACTTTTATTTTAGCAGCTTTACACATCTGGAATATTCTTAATGAAAGTCGGCCTAATCTTGAGAGAATTTAATCGTTGCAAAAATTTTGATGGCAAGTATATTTATATTAAATTGAATTAAATATGCAGTCTATGGACTGATAGAACATGCTCACAGAGATGTGAACTGCTTCATTGTTCATTTCACTTAGAAATTAAAGATCTGAACTCCAGAGTTGGGGATGAAAAGCATGAGTTGGGGATGAAAAACATACATCAGAATTGTTGCTGCCGCTTGTGACATGTGGGCAAAGCAACCTTCATCATTATATACAACACTATGATCACATCTTGATCATGGCTTCTGCTCTCTCTCTCTCTCTCTCTTCTTTTGCATGGTAATAACAATTGAAATTTTGAGCTCAAGATTTTCTTTCCACAGATACCACTATAATGTAGCAGATGCTAGACTCCAGCAACATATACAGAAGGGCAATGAAGATGGCTTGTATATTAGTTCGGTGGCGTCATCAACAAATCTTTGGGCCCTCATTATGGATGCAGGAACCGGTTTCTCTTCTCAAGTTTATGAACTGTCGCCTGTATTCCTGCACAAGGTATGGTAGTGTGTTTGTGTTTAGCACTTAACTCCCTTCAGATTTTCCATCCAGTAAATATTGAAATATCATCTGAAACTTCCATCATTTCATTTACTGGATGTGTGTTTGTGTTTAGCACTTAACTCCCTTCAGATTTTCCATCCAGTAAATATTGAAATATCATCTGAAACTTCCATCATTTCATTTATGATATTTGCGTTACTTTAATGCAAAAATTTGAAGGAAATGGGTTAAGTGCTAGCAGTCTAAATGTTGAGGGAGCTTAGATGTAGTTTTCTTTTTCAACGGTTCAAAGTGCAAATCGCAATTATTTTGGCTGGTTTTCAGCTTTATTCTTATTTTCATTTAGTTGCTATCTTTATTTGTAAGCACTGATGACTGTTTTCGCACGGGTTCTTTGTTAGGATTGGATTATGGCATACTGGGAAAAGAATTATTATATCAGTTCCATATCTGGTGGGACAAATGGAAGTTCACTTGTGGTTATGTCTAGAGGTTAGATATTTTCTCATAGTATGTAGACAAGTAGAAATGCATTTAAGATTGGAGCGTATGATTGTTATGTATATTAATAGTAACAAATATTCTCACATATAAATATACTCATCTATGATTCTATATAATTTCTGATGCAGTCGTTAATTATCAGACAAGGTTATTAACCAGTAGAAAGCAATTTTATATAGGAGTCTTAGCATGTTTATGTGAAACTTGTTACCGAATATCTTTACTGTTCGAAAATCATCTGTTTACATATGAATACCATGTAAAACCTGAATTTTCATGTGTACCCTCAAAAGTGCAATATTTTACAAAAACATCCTTATATTAAGTTGTGGATGCATCCAGTTCTTGAGAGAAGTGATTTTTAAATAGTAAACATTTCTAAAATGGAACATATTTTTAGGAAAACAGTCACACACACACACATTTTGAAGCTTTCTGATCACTAGACAAAAGATGTCGAAAAATCATGAAATTTGATATGATCCCTAGATACTTCTAATAGTGTAGATCATGTTTAATAGAGCCGACCATCAATTTGGATGTTCCATCGTTGGGAAGAAAGTGGAAATCTTCCGTAAGCAATCTAATACAGAAAATTTACCTGTTTTCACCAAGTAGTTCTTTTCTTTCGCATGCATAAAATATATCTTCATTTTTTACGTACCTTTTAATACTTATAAAAATTGTTCATTTCCCAACTGTGCTCCTGATTTTTGGTGTCAGGAACTTCGTACACCCAACAGTCATATAAAGTCAGCGAGTCATTTCCCTATAAGTGGATTAACAAAAAGTGGAAGGAAGGTTTTCACGTAACATCCATGACTACTGCGGGTAATCGTTGGGGGGTTGTTATGTCACGGAATTCCGGCTATTCTGATCAGGTAATGTTTTCTAACACTTTTATATGTTTGAATATATTTATTTTCTTTATTTTTGTAACTTGAAGGGGCCATTGCTTGGTTCAGTGATAAATGCCTTTTGGCTTACTGACTAATTAGTGTCTCGAATTCATGTCTCTCCTATTGTTTCACTTTGGTGCGACCATAACTGGGTATTTGAACTTCTTTTCATAGTTGTAGAAATCAGTTTTTAAAGCAAACAATTTATGTCTTTGTTGTTACCAAAATCTCTACTTGTGTAGCAACCAGCATTTTTTCTTTCAGTAAAGATGCTCGTTCATGTGCGTTTCACCCTTTTTTCTTTTTTGCTTCTCGTCTTTTGAGATCTTCTTCTCTTCTTCATGTGTTAAGTGTGTATGTGGATTTTCATTTGTATTTGTAACTAAGATTTAACTCTATATGAAACTCGGTCTCTTCTCAACATTGTTGGAAAGACCTGAAGGACAGAATTTTGATGTTTTACCTGTTAAAATTTCCTCTAAAAATTAGAAGAGAAACAAAATGCCGATATTCCCATATCTTGATGAAATTGACAAATTATTCTGCACATTGAAAAAGTTGTGATTTCACACACAATTTATTTCTCATAAGTTTGCTAGATTTGTACAGAAGTGTTAAAAATATTCTTCTGAAATTTTGCGTTTCATTAAGTTCTTCAACTTGCTATTAGTGATTTTTATTTTTCAATTATTAAAGAAGTTGGGATTGCTCAATTAATGAATGGCTTGGTTCATGAATGCCCTTGTGATGTAGGTAGTAGAGCTAGATTTTCTTTATCCTAGTGAGGGCATTCATCGCCGATGGGAAAGTGGTTATAGAATCACATCTACAGCAGCCACTCCTGATCAAGCCGCTTTTATTTTGAGTATACCAAAGAGAAAATTGATGGATGAGACACAAGAAACTCTGCGTACTTCAGCCTTTCCGAGCAACCATGTGAAGGTATAACTATTTTGCTTAATTGTCAAAAATAAGTAGTGTTAGGAAAAATTTCACTACTGCCCCTCTAATGACACATAGTTGTGTCGATGCCCTTTACAAGTTTAAAATATCACGCATGCCCTTATACTTGTGTGCATAATATAAATTGTACTCTTTAAAGTATTATAAGAAGAGCCAAAATTTGATTTTGCGAAACAATATTGTGCTTTCATAGGGGTGTTTGTGATATTTCGAACTTTGGAGGGATATGCATGATTTCAAGGGGCACATACTAAATCGACTTGATTTAATCATCAAATGATATCTCATGGTTGTAGAGACTATCAGTCTTTCGGGCTTATTTGGCCCGGCTAAAGCTTCTTCGGAAGTGCTTACTTAGAAGGGAGAAAGAACTAAGGTTTTCTTTTTCACATTAAATCCATGTTTCCACCTCTATAAGCAAAAGTTTTTAAGTTAACAGCATCTACTTTGGGGGTCAAGGAGTTTGTTCCAGGCTCTTGCAACCGCAAAAGCTCAGGTTGTCTTGTTCTTGTATGACGCGATATGTTACCAGTTCACTGCGATCTACTTTCTTAGACTAGTCTTATATTTTATTCAAACTTGTATTCTATCAATTATATACCAGCCTCTTCATGGTGGAGATGATACAAAAACTTTACTAGCACTTACAGGCAACAAATGTATATGTGCTTTTTTCGTAGGAAAAATGGGCCAAGAATCTTTATATTGCATCAATCTGCTACGGTCGAACTGTCTCTTGAAACTAGACGAGGCAGAAGAAGTAATTCGACGCCGCATTCAATTTTGGAAACATGAGGGTCCTGTTCATCTATCAACCATCATATATGTAAGTGCTAAGTTGCATTTAATATTTTCCTATAGAATCGGCATTTTTAAAGCATTAAAAGAATGGGGGGAAAGAGAAGAGGCATAAAGGCCTCTTTAGTAATCTGTTTATCTGTAAAAGAAAGAAATGCTGTATTGAGGTCTGTATACATGCCAGATTGTTTTATTATTTTGCTTCCCTTTTTTTTGGCAATTGAAAGCTTAAAGTCAAGGCTTTCTCAATTGCATTAGTCACTTAAATTAGCGCAAGTGGGAAAATAAGTATGCAATTATTTGGTGATTGAAACTGTAGCATGTAATTATAATTATGTCTAATCACATTGCAATTGAAAGCTTAAATTCAAGGCTTTCTCAATTGCACAAGTCACTTAAATTAGTGCAAGTGGGAAAATAAGTATGCAATTATATCTAATCAGATTGCAAGCTACTAACAGATGGTGATGGTTGGCTCTGAAGCCTTCACACCTAGTTATTCTCTTTTAGGTTTAAGGGGTATTTTAGTAATTTCATGCGGAAACTAATGGTAAATAAGTTGTTTTGAACTCGTATATAATATTTAGCCTGGTTTGCTTCTAAAAGCATCAAGGCCAAACTTTAGGCCAATAGCTGCTCTCTATACTTAACTAAGTGCCCCCCCCTTATAAATAAATATTATAATTTTGATATATAGTATTTATAACTGAATTAGACTGAAAATATTATCATTATTTTATCGAAGAAAAATTTGAAAGAAATCATACATTTCTGTCCATTATGTCAAAAAAGATTGATCTTCTCCCAGTCATTGCCTATATTAAAAGTAAACTGAAATAAATAATATAGTAAACATTATCACTATTTCATGAAGTAGATAAGATTAGTAAATGAAATCTTCAGTTTCTGGAATAGGTGGATTAAGAACAATTTTATTGGCAAAATTCGTAGCTACGTAAATTTATCCATGTGCAGATGAGAACAATTTTACAGAGAGGGATTATGTAGGAGATATTATGTTGGCGGCTAAGTATTACAATATTGGCGGCGGGGATATTAATGAGTTTTCAAATCACACATATATGATGGACAATGGAGATATCATATAGGGGGGATCTAATTGAATGTTATATAAGCTTCACATCAGACGTATGATATGCAATGGATATATTACATACAGGATCTAATTGGATATTATATAGGTATTACATTTATTAGGAGATGGATTACATTTTTTAGGAGATGAATTATGCGTAAGATAAGGCAATATTAGATGGTGATGATGATAGGGAACGAAGATATTAATAAGAGATGGAGTAGGTCGAGGAGATATTAATTAGATGTTGACACGTGATAGACAACGATGTAATAGTATTATATGTTATATATGTAGGCGCGCAATATTAATATCATGCGTTGGATACGAGTATGATAGGCCCATGTCTAGTCATTTTGAATCATTCGTTTCAAATGGCTTACAAATGATCAGTTATTCTATTCATTTCAAATGACTTACAGATGATCAATTCTATTTTCAAAAGTGGTTCTTTAGATAAATTAAAAGAACCACTTTTTTTGGGCCAAAAATGATATTTATACCTGCAAATTCTTTAATTGTATAAATCATGCCAAAAATGATTTAAGTCATGCAAACCTTTTATACAAAAAATAATTTAGATTATACCATTCATACTATTTTATTTTACATTCAAAAACTTTTATACTTGAGACCCCTTTAATTAATACAAATCATATCATTTATTATGATAAAAAAATGATTGAAGACACTCAATCTTTAGGATATTTATGAATCAATCCCCTAACTTTTTTGCTACTAAATGACAAATGAAATATTTAACAATTTACATACTAAAAATAATCCAAACAAAATTTAAAATGAAACAGTATCCAAAATATTATTATTTAATAAAATCTCCTTAAAATATTTTTTTTCTACATATTATTTAATTTCCATGCAAATCTTCTACATCAGAGAATAAAAAATTATATAATTTATTTAGATAAAAATGTAGGAACTCTCCCTCATCTATAAGCAATTTATCTCCTAATTTTTTTATTAACATACACATAATTACTAATTAAGCCAAATAAATTAAAATTTAAACCAAAATTTTAAAAAAATTTAGTAATATATTTTAATCATATTAATTTTTTATGATCTATTTAAAATTTAAAAGTCGTTAATATTTAATCTTTTTAAATTTTAGAAAAATATTTTATTATTTTGAATAAATAAATTGTGTAATGTCTATATATGTTTAATCATTCGTGATATATAGCACATTAAGCTATTCCATTTATTATGATTTTGAATTATTATATTGTTTTGAGTTTTTTCCTAATATCATTTTAAAGAATTTTTTTATTTGTAAAAAAATTTTAAACATTGTTTGATTTTTAAATTTCCGTGGGACTTAATCTACATGTATTAGAAGTTTGAAAAAATTAGATTTTTTTTAAAAATTAAAAGTTATGCATTTAGTTTTCCAAAAATTTTAACCAGTATATATTATATTTTTAATATTTTATGTAACGTGTATTTCACGTGCACTTAGCTAGTAAATCTAAGCTAGAAACTAAAATGAAGAATTAGGTATAGATTAAGAATATTGGGTAGAACCAAAATACTTTTTCAATTGTCAAAAAAATGATTGTTTCGGTGAGTAGAATGACGACGAAGTGCTGCCAAATGTGACGATAACGATATGCTAGCGAAGGCGACAATGATTGGCGAAGGTGATGACGATGACGTGTTGCTGCCAGTGAGGAGGACAATGATGTGTCGGAAGGACGATGACTTACGCAATTAATATGAGAGATAAAAGATCATGAAAATGCAAACTTATTGGCAGTTAAAGATCTTAAAAAGTAAAACAAAGTATACAAAAGACAAATTAGATAGAAAATTATATAGATCTTAAAAAGTAAAACAAAGTATACAAAGACGAATTAGATAAAAAATTATATTATGACATATTAAAATGAATTAGGTGGAGCTAAAATAGAGCTAAAATACCTTTCCAACTGTGACGAAGGTGATCAGGGACTACGACGATGAGGAACAAATAAAATATTACTAAAATAATATTTGAGAAAATAAAAATTTGAGAAAATGTATAGTGGAAATGAAAAAGAATATGCTTTATATTTAAAAAACGTATAGATGAAGATGAGAAAGTATTGAAAAAAGTTATACTTTATGTATGAATAAGTATTATGATGAGATCAAATTAGTTAGGGAAGGAAAATTTTATATGCGAGTTATTAAGATATTTTTTATATTAAGATATATTGAGATAAAATTGGGTAGGGAAGGAAAATTTTATATGCAAGGGTATTAAGATATTTTTTATATTATGCGTAGATGGCGGGCGGGTATTACATGAGAGAAATATTAAATATTTCGCTATATTTTTCAATTTTTGACGAATTCAAATTTTAAATATATATATATATATATATATATATTAAAGTAAAAATATTAAAATTTTAATTATGTTTAATTTTAAGAGTTAAAATTTAATTTCGATCTACTTTAAGATTTAAATTTAAAAATTTAAAAATTTTTAAAATTTAATTTCGATTCACTTTAAGATCTAAATTCAAATACATGGGTAGTGGAGATATTATATACTTTTGAAAAATCTAAAATTTCATGAATTATTTGAAATGAATGGTTCAAAATTTCTGACCATGAAAAAATTAGTAAAAAAAGACAGACATTTTCAGAAAGAAATTCATGTTTAATTAAAAATCAAATTTTAATTTTGATCCATTTTAAGATTTAAATTCAAATGCGAGGGTAGTGGAAATATTATATGTTTATAACGAATTCAAAATTTAGTGGATTATTTGAGATGAATGGTTCAAAATTTCTGGACATGAAAGAATTAGTTAAAAAGATAGAGATATTTTCGCAATAAAATTTGTTTTTAATTTAAAATTTAAAATTTAATTTTGATACATTTTTATATTTAAATCCAAATGTAAGGATATATTTAATTCAAACTTATGATAGGTTAGAGAATTTTTGAGAAACAATGAAAAAAAATTAGAATTACATTTTCGGAAAGAAATTCATTTTTAATTAAAAATCAAATTTTAATTTTGATCCATTTTAATATTTAAATTCAAATGCGAGGGTAGTGGAGATATTATATGTTTATGACGAATTCAAAATTTAGTGAATTATTTGAGATGAATGGTTCAAAATTTCTGGACATGAAAAAATTAGTTAAAAAAATAGAGACATTTTCGCAATAAAATTTATTTTTAATTTAAAATTTAAAATTTAATTTTGATTCATTTTAATATTTAAATCCAAATGTAAGGATATATTTAATTCAAAATTATGATAGGTTGAGTGAATTTTTGAGAAATAATGAAAAAAAATTAGAATTTTGATGAGATATTTGAGAAAAAAAAAGCGTGGATATTATGTGTGAGAAGAAAAATATTTAAAAAACGCATAGATAGAAGATATGATATAAATGCGAGGATATTATTGTCACAAAAAGTGACAGTGTGACGCCCCAACTTCCCAGGGGGTCACCCATCCTAGGACTACTCCCGTCCTAGCACACTTAACTCTCTTAACCTCTTGGGGCTTGCCATCACCCAAAATGCTTAAGCCGGGTTAAGAGTTTAGTCCTATTATATCTCATATATAGAACTATCTGGGGTCTCACAGACAGATATCGCTAGATAAAATCTAATAGTAAAAAATTAATATCTTTATTTGAGAATAAATTATTACTTAATAAATTATTTGAAATGATTGGTTGAAAATTACTGGACATGAAAATATTATTAAAAAGGATAGAGGCATTTTTGGAAAGAGGAAAAATTCAAAACCCACGCTTTTATAAGTAGTATAGATTAGGCTACTATACTATCTATAGTACCGGAGCTCCGGTACTGTAGTTTTATTTTCCATATTAGGGTGTTTAAATTAACGATCCACAATATTAAATATGATCTAGGGTATATAAAGTTTTTAGGAATAAAATTTTAGTTTTTTTCGACATCGTTTACTTAGTAAATAAATTATATCAAAATGAACAGTAATAATTGAATAATCTTTAAAATTTGAGCATAGGACTTTTAAATTCAAGATCAAGAATATTAACCATAATCTAGATAGTTTAAAGTATTTTCTATCAAAATTTGAAGAAATTTAAATTCTTCTACACCGTTAAACTCCAAACTTGCCATAGTAGCCATTGAAAATTGATAATTTTGAAATGGCTTGATCATAAAGTAAACTATATCGAAAAAATATAAAATTTTATTTTTAAAAATTTTAAATACCCTATATCAGTTTTAACAGTATGGATCGTTAATTTGAACACCCTAAGATCACCCTAAGATCGAAAACGAGACTATAATACCAGTCCCGGTACTATAGATAGTATAGGAGACTAGCTCTCTCTCTCTCTCTCTCTCTCTCTCTCTCTATTATACTCTTATGAGTATATCTATACCTCTCTCTCTCTCGCTATTATACTCTTATGAGTATATCTATACTTTTATGAGTATAAATATTTTTATACTCATAAGTTTTTAACTTTTGGATGAAGGGATGTGTGGTTAAGATAGTAATGGATCCCAATTAGGATGATAGTGAACCATAGGGTTGAGTGGATGGTTGGTTGAACAATATGATCTAACAAGTATAAATGATCAAAGGGGTAAATGTAACATCCGCAAACTTATAAGTACAAAAGAATTTACACTCATAAGAATATAGTAGCCGAAGAGAGAGATAGTTAGGCTGGAATGCTTCTAATAGCACCAAGTCATTAGTGCTATTAAATTTTTGGCCCTTGGATGAAGGGATGTGTGGTTAGAATGATAGTGATCCCATAGGATAGAGTAAGTGGTTGGTTGAATAGGATGATCTAAGGGGTGGTCCAGGGTCTAGCTAGGGTGGTTCTAATAGCACAAAGCATTTGGTGCTATCATCAACCAGTTCTATCTCTTAGATCATGCTATTCCACCAATCAACTACTAAACCCCTTATAGGAATCCATTATCATCATAACCCTACAAGTCTTCATTCAAAAGTCGAAAACCTACAAGTACTAATGACTTGATATTATTAGAAGTATTCTAATCCAGCTACTATCCTTTTAGAAATATCCTTCTAAGTCATTTTAGTAGTATGGATTCCAAATCGATGATCGGAAATGTCAAAATTGATCTAGAGTATTTAAAGCGTCTAGAAACTAAATTTCATAAATTTTAAAGTTATCAAAAATTCCAAATCTAGAGTATAAAAAATTTTATATCAAAAATTTAAGTGATTTAAATTGCTCTATACTGTTAAACAAGTAAACAGCTCATATTCGCCCTTAAAAACTATCGATTTTGTAATCCTTTAATAACTATGTAAATAATTTTTAAAAGCTATAAGATTTAGTCTCTAGACGCTTTAAATACTCTAAATTAACTTTAACGATTTCGATCATCGATTCGGAATCCCTGTTATATAAAACGACTTATGAGGACGAATGCCTCCATCCTCCCAAAAAGATAGTAGCTGCACTCATATTGATGCCTCCATCTTCCTTCGTCCTCCAGCTACTATATATATGATATATCAATTGATAATTATATTGATTAAGATCAATTATATTGATTAATATTAATGGCCAATTGGATAACAAAAAGAAAAAGGAAAAAAAAAGACGATTAATTACACCATTATAACACATTCTCAGTGTACAAAACAGACTCCAAGTGCAACAAAACACACTTTCACAAGTTCATCACCAAACAAAGATGATTTCAGAAGTCACGCAAACGAGAGAATTATTGAGATAAGAAAATGTGAAAAGGAGGGTGGATTTAGAGTTCTCACCTCTTAGGGCTCAAAAACCATACTCTCAGCTTCTTTTTTGATCGATTGGAAGAGCGGCGTGGAAAGATAGCGCTCGCCAAAACTTGGGATCACAACCTGCAACAAGAGAGAGGGGGAAGCAAATTCATTCAAAAGCCAAACGAGCATGAGTGGAGATCAAAATTCTTAGTATTTTAATAAGATGAGTGAATCATTCTCATATATTAACATGACAAACATTTGTTACCGCAGCAGTTTAGCATTTGATTAGATCAATAAACACATTGTTTTAAGACGTAAGAGGGAATAGAACTATCTAAATATTGTCTAAGTAGAGTTATTTGAAGAATCACCGATAGTTCTTTCTTCAAGATCCCATCGTTAGTTCCACACTGAAGCTCGAAGTAAAAGCTTCAAACTCCGGCCACATCTTGTGAGAGATTGAAGTTCATCTCAGCCTCCTGCTCCAGCTGCTTCTTAAAGCTGGGTTAGTATCTGCTATCTAGGACCATGAGCTTAGAGCTGTGCCTCAACGACAGGCTACTGGTCTTTCCACTTCTTTTTACTCAGGGAACACTTCAGAATAATTTCAATCTAATTCCATGTTTCGTTGAAACTTTTATCATTTATTAGGTACACAGATCCATTTCAAACATGCTTTCCACCTTAGCTATGAAACTTATTTGAAATTCCTAGAAGCCTAACTACAAATTTATCCCAAAAACTTTGGATACTTGTGATCAAATACTAGAGAAAGAAATATTGACGAAGATTTCTTAGCGACATGACTTCTCTTTCTCGGCAATACTTAGAGCGATCCAAAGTGTCCATAGGCCAGGTACGGGTCACAAGACAGGATCCAATAAATTTCAGGTTTTGGTGCAAATCAGGCCCCGAGTTTAGCGAATGATATGGCTTTTCTTTTCCAGGCATTATGAAGAGATAAAGAGTATAATAGGAAAATAAAGGAAAATAAAGATAAAGAGTATAATAGGGAAATAAAGGAAAATAAAGGACAAGACAGGCTTGAATAGCAAAAGCATAAGCACTCACAACAATTAGTTTCCCCTCATTTTCTGCTCTCTGTGCAACTCTGATCGCTGCAGCTGTAGCAGCTCCAGATGATATTCCAACCTGCAATGGTTGTGCCATAATCAGCAATATATAAGAAGCTTGGCAAAGAACCACAATGTCGGAAATTTCCTTGAGCCTAAACAATGAAATGTTGCAAAATAGAAAGACTCACCAACAACCCTTCTTTGAGAGCAAGTGTTTTTGCCATTTCAATTGCCTCCTCACTTGAGATCTGATCATGATCACCAGCACATTAAACAAGAACAACAGAAGTTCGAAAATGATATCACGTATATAATGTTATAATCTGAAAGGTATGCAAGATGTGATCCAAACTAAGGGCCTGTTTGGCCAGCCTGGAGATTTTGCAGTAGTGTTATCTGACCAAAGCCTTTCAACTAAGCACTAATAGCTATTTTACTCAAATCTTCTCAACTATTTCTTACTGTAGAAAAAACAAGAGCTTCAAATTAGAGTTTCTGTTTATGGGGCCCAAAAGTGCATTTTAGCATTCGCGACAACAAAATTTTCAGACTATTTATTAGCTAAAGTTATTTTTTGGAGAATCTACTTTCTAGAGTAGAGAAGTAGGTCCAAAGCTGGTTGATGAAATCAATAATGATTAATGTGCTAACCAGCCAACCAAATTTAGCCAAGAAAGGGAACTCATAATTAAATTAAACAAAAATGAACTTACCTGGATAACTTCATCAAGGAGATGTACATTCAAAACACCGGGTATAAAACCAGCTCCTATTCCTTGGATTTTGTGCGGACCTGGCATATTTGTGAAGCATATTAGTAGAAGTTTTTTCAGAACTACCATCAACAAGAACCATCCTCTCTGAAGAAAGTAAATGGAGAAAAATACTAAATATGCTAAGATGTGAATAGCAATAAATGAACAAAAAATGGTAGCCATGATGGGAAGAAATAGATCTTTTATGTGAAATGTTATTACAACTTCATTTTTCTCCTAGTGTTACCAAAGGCATCTTGAAAGCGTGTGTAGGTCATGTCATGCTATCAAAAACCGAAGAGACTGTAAAAGCTGGAACAGGAAAAAGGGGGGAAAAACAGATTTTTATGTTAAAAAAAACACACTTTTTCATAGGAAAAGAAAATTGTTATTTTTGTAGGGTACATAAGAGAATGTCAATAAATATCTGTTTGAAGGAAGAAGACTGAAAGTTGTGTATACAACAAAGATATGTCTACATCATCAAAATAATATAGAATAATAGATAGATGAAGTATATATACAAACTTCTACTATCACCAAAATCAAATATCAAGAAATAAGAGTGAGTTTGATCAAATGCAAGAATTCACCAAAATATGACAAAAAAAAAAACCTACATGACATTGGCGCAAAAAGTCTACCCATTCCTTTTTCTCTGATGGCAGATACATAAAGTACGAGCAGTGAAGTAGGACCATGAATTTTTTGAGCTTATAAATATGTAATCTTTTTACAATCATCCAAAAAATAAAAAATAAAATAAAAGAGATGTCTACAGCATAGAAGGCAGTATGACAGAATAAAGAGAATTATAGGCGGGGTGAGGTTACCAGGTTTTCCCCCAGCTAAGACAGGACTCTCAGCTGGTTCCACCCCGTACAGCTTAATGGAGGAAACAGAAACCATAAAAAGTAAAATGTTAGTTTAAGTGCAAATTACAAAGGCATAAAAAGGAGGAAAATTTAGGAGAGCTCACCTTGATATTAGGGTTTTGCTCTTTGAGATACCTTCCTGCTCCCGTAATAGTACCGCCGGTACCTATACCAGCTACTAGGGCATCAACTTTGCCTGCAGTTCCTTCCCAAATCTCAGGCCCAGTTGTCTCATAGTGAATCTAAATTACATTAAAGAATAATGGTTAATTAAAAAATTTATTCCCAAAAGTTTGATTGGAAATTCAATTCCATCATCTAAGTTTCAATTGTAACAATTTAGTTCCTAAACTTTCAGCTCATTTTTCAATTTCTTTCTCCTAGTTTCAACCCTTACAAGCTTGTCACCAAAGTTTGATCCTGGTTTCAATATAACCCCTAGATTTTTTTTTTCTTTTCAATTTTGCCAAAACAAAGTCTAGAGACAGTACCTAATCGGACTTAATTGCAATGCTGAGTGATTTGTTACCACTAAAACTATGAACAAGGAAATTTTCTGATTATCTAAGAAAATCTAACACTAATAATCCCACAATTACCTTTGGGTTAGCAGGGTTTTCAAACTGCTGAAGGATATAAGAGTTGGGCGTCTTTGCCGCCAATTCCTCTGCCTTTTGGACTGCTCCTTTCATGCCCAAAGTTGGATCGGTTAAAACCAGTTCAGCACCAAAAGCCTTAAGAATGATCCTTCTTTCAAGGCTCATTGAAGCTGGCATCGTCAGTATGAGCCGATAACCCTTTGCAGCTGCCATAAAGGCCAGTCCAATTCCAGTGTTTCCACTGGTGGGTTCTATGAGCACACTCTGAAAAGAAAATATTCACAAGTATCAATCAGGTGTTCCATGAAATCTTCCTATTAGAATTGTTTCAAGAGCCTGCGTGAACATCCAAACATGTCCGTATGGAGATAACTTGGCGTTTTTTATGGTGCTGCGTAGGAGTTTGACTTTAAATTTTCAAGATCCTGATTATCATTTTCTCAAGACAATGCATTTCAACTACGAGGTGATTTGTCATAGTCATATCCTTAATAGCTGGGCTTGCTTGTTCGTTCTCATGTGACATCTCAACAACAAACAAAATAAACAATCCTATGATAGGCAAGAGGAGATATGCTATATAAGTCACGTAAGCATTTAAAATTTACAAAATTGGTGACAATTTTCATATCTATGCACATTTAGCATTTTAGCTCTGTAAATATATTGTTTCTTAACCCCAAATCAAACTTCTTCATATAAAAGGAAACCAGAAACCCAAAAAATCTAACCCACTCCTAATCTTGAAATTTGACCCAATTCCATTCTTTGTTTTGTTGTAATAATTAGACTAACATTCATATAAAACCCACACAAAAGTTTATCATAATTTCGCTCAAGAAAATCATAAATTTGTTTTTTCCAATTCAAAATCAATTGAAGCGCAAGAATTGAGAAAAAATATTTGAAAAACCGACCCTCCCAGGTGTGATGAACCCTCTCTCCTCCGCATCAGCGATCATGCTGTATCCAATCCTGTCCCATTCGATTCAAACTCATCAAGAAACTCCCAAACCCCAAGTAAAAACAACAATAAGAGATGATCGATAGTTAAAATTAGGGTGTAATACCTATCCTTGACGCTGGAACAGGGCTCCATCATCTCCAACTTCGCCGCGATACGCGCGACGCACCCCGTGGTCACATTGTTGAGGTACACCAACGGGGTTTTGCCGATCAACTGCGTATCAACAAATCGAACACCAAATGCCAAAAAAAAAACAGAAAAAAAAGAGCTGATGCAACACAATCGAATCCAAAGCGAAGCAAAAAAAGAGGAAAAAACAGGAGAAAAGAAGGGAGAGAACGATCGATTCGCACCTCCGTGACGTCCTTGGCGATCGTGGGAACGGATTCGTCCATACTGGAGAAAAAGCGAAATGAGCAGGAAAAAAAAAAAAAGAAGCGAAGGTTTGGATATAGGAGGAAGAGGAAAGAGGAAAACGAAGAGGAGAATGGTGCGTACGAACTTCTATGATCTTCTACGACGAGGGAGACGCATTATATATAGCGTTACATTTGCAGATTAGTATCCAATATTTTATGGTATTTTAACCAAGTCCCTTATTAGTACGTAGGGAATAGGGATGCGAACAGGGCCGATCCGGATTCCTACCATTCCGTCCTGTAGTTTGTTGGATCGGACGGAGTAAATTTTTAGCAAATTTTTTACGAATTAAAACAAATTAAAGAAAAAAAATAAAAATATGAACGAAACTTAATTGGTAGTAATTAAAGTTTTCAATTCGAAACTTAATTATTTGATACATCGAGTTCAAATTTTTTTTAAAAGAAAATATGAACGAAAAGAAGAGCATATTAATTTTTTCTAAAAAAAAAAGGAATGTACCGGTAGGATCTCTGACCATCTAGAATAGTAATTCGTTCGTTTAACAGCCACCGATCAAGCTTTTGTTTTCCGGTGGCATTTAGTTGAGGGGCGTGTTTGTCCTCTTAACAAACTAGCTAGTTAAATCAATGTTCACATTAAAATATTAAATACAACTTACAAAAATCTCTTGAACTTTAATAGGAAAGAGACAAAAAAGTTAAGGTATCAAGTTGTAATTATATTATGGCTCTGGAGCTACCTGAAAAATTAACCCTCCACGGCAATGTGTAAAAAGTAAAAACTAGGCTCTCCCAAGCAATTGATCTCCCAGTATATATATAAAAGAAAAGTTACAACAACTAGTGAATGGTTAATGGACTTGCTAATCATAAACAGTGCCCATTATCTGTCCAAATCCATCCGACCAATATGGGTCTTTTTGGGTCTAATAATAAACAAATTACAAGAATAATGAAATATATAATAATTAAAATATTTACAAATTAAAAGAAAAACCTAAAACACGAGAGCTTCGAGACAAAGTTGCAATATACCCCTGTTCATTGCGGCAAGCAAAATACAAGCTTTCCGAGTTAAAGGTATCTGTTTCCAAATAGCCCAGAGTTCAGGTAACCTCTACACATTTTGATCTTATATAGAAGAGAACTAACCTGGGCTTGAACTTTGAACAAATACTTGGTATCCAAGAGAAATAGAAAATACAGAGTCATCATCGGCAAGCCGAAGAGCAAAGCAAGCAAGAGAGATATATCTAATAATTAGCTTTACATAATATTATAGGGTTTGAATTTGATTACAACATGCTAGTGCCAGCTTAGCAATAGTTTTAGGTACTCTCCATATGTCCAGCATTAAGTGCCATAGGATTAAAACATTCTCAAATGCCTCCTCAATGAATTACAACCATTAACAACCGGAGGCAAGATACAGCAGCTGATCTAACTTAATAAGAACTAACCAAGCATCTAAATTAAAAGCACACACAACAAACAACCCTACCCTTTTTTAGTTTTAGTCAGTCGCTACAACAAAGACCGTTCACTTAAGAGACAGGGTTATTAGAAGTAGTAACTAATAGGCCATCACTTACCGATAATATACCTGCTGAAACGCCGGCGCGAAACCATTGCTGTAACCCCCATAAGCTGGATAGCTCATAGGAGGAGAATGATACGGCACGCCGATAGGAGTGTTGGATATCTCTTCGGTTGGGTATGCATACGGCTCCCGCATAGCTGGTGGGCTTCGGCTCCCATAAATGCCGGGGCCTGCGGGGCGATCATAAGGATAATGGGTTGACGACGGTGAGCGCACGAAGGTGGGAGGGGGGGCCTGGGGAGCTGGGAAAGAGGAAACATAGGCATTGGTAGTTAGACGGCCAGCCTTGGCAGGAGGCATCGGTCCCCCGTTGTTCGCCCTAGTTCGTTTTGCGGCAGGAGCGTTGTTTGAAGAAGGGCTGCTGCTGCCCCCAGCTGGCTTCTTCTTCTCAGCCTTGGCCTTCTCTAGGTTCTCAAGACGCTTCTGAAGGCCCTCCAAGGGGAACTCTGCCTCAAGCTTGTGGTCCTCAATGCATTTCATGACGGCACGGATAGCTGACTGTTGTTTCCGATTGGCATTGTTCTGTTGAGGCAAAAAAAAAAAACACCATCAAAGCCACTGCCTTGTGAAAAGAGAAGAAAAGTTTTTTAAAAAATACGTATTGGAAGGTTAGCTAGCAAACACCGTAAAAGTCACTGCCTTGTCAAAAATGTTCTAAGATGTACTTAGATCAAACATATTGGAAGGTTAGCTAGCAAAACCATGCTTTGTAAAGTTCAGGTCCCATTTCAAGATACGTTTTTAATTACTGAAAACAGGAATAAAAGAACCTTTAACTATAACTTCACATAAATAAAATACAAATGGTCTTCCAATAAAAAAAGGGCAGAAGGATTTAATGGGTCGAGAGTGCCCAAAAGAAGAAAAAAGAAAAAAAAGGTCAAATTTACCACCAAAAAAATGGTGCAACTGAGAAGAATGAGAGGCAACAAAAATTGAAAGTACTAACGCCACAAACAAACATTCTAAGAAAGCATATTTCAGTAGATTGTTCAGTAACAGCAATAGAAACTAAAGATGATACTTGTTCAGTCTCAACTTACAGTGGCTCATGTTCATACAACATCAGAATAGTTAATCTACATACCACAGCTTGCCCGGAGTTGTTGTTATCCTCTGAGTTCGAAGATTGGAACTTTTTTGAGTCTTTCAAAAAGGATTTCAGCAGAGGAACAGGGGGGAACTTGTCCTGAAGACCAGCCTCATATGCGAAATTAACAGCATCCAGATGTTGTCCCTTGGCAATAAGTTCCTCGATTATATCTGCAAATTGACGAAACATTTGTAATGAAGCACCTAAACAAGTAGAAGAAGAGTTTGCACATTGACATCTGGAAGTAGCATGAATATTTCAGAAAGAGCATTCTTCTCAGGCATTTAATTCAAACTAGAGAATCATACATAAAGTCTGCAGATAAAGGGAAGGGGAAGTAGGTTAGAATGCTTCAGACATAATCTGCCCTCAAATACTGCCTTGCACAAAATCAACCTTATACTCTGAGTACTTATATTGAAGATCCTTACCATTAAAGATGATCTTGAAGAGGTGGGCCGGCAACACTTTAAAATAACATCACGAAATATTTGGAGAATTTAGAGAAGGCCAGTTCTTTATGTGTGTTTATGTGTGTTTACTCAGATATTTGTAGGAGCTTAAATAACAACTACTATTCAGTTCCAGAGAATGCCAGACCATACTAAATGCATTCAACAAGTGGGTACAATTTCTGAGATCTATAACTTTCGTTTAGAAGTTCTGAAAAGCCTAAAATGTTATGCAAGCAACCAACCTACCTGAAGTGCCAATGAAGTAGACACGTGAATATGTAAATGCATTTGTATTGACTGCAATCCATATATGACATGATTTATGTATTTCAAATATACTGGAAATGTACATACAAACATTCAAAGGGCCCAAATAAAGGGTCCAAGAAGAAAATCAAATCTATGCTGTTCTAAAAGATCCAATAGAGTATATCATATCATAAGACATTAGAATGTAATACCACAATTACAATTCGAACAAGACATCTGATCTTTAAAACATTAAAAAGCAAAAAGTATTAAGGGGCTGTTTGGTTCAAGGTTTGTAATGTTCCGAAAATATTTTATATTTAATTTTTGGAATGTCAAGCTTGTTACTAATTTATCAAGCCGCGTGGGTTGGGACTTGGGAGGGTGTTAGGAGTTAGTATATTCTTATTAATGGACTACTAATGATTCCCATGAAGTACGAAAATTAGAATACCGCCTAATCTATGATAATCTAGTATTAATACCATCTAGGAACTTATGAGGATTCCACCACTTCACTAACACTCTTTACAACTACCCAACTTGGGTTGACTGGTAACAATTTGAATAATTTCAATAGAAAATATGGAAGATTACTAGAATATTATAAACCTTGAACCAAACGGGCCCTAAGATCTACGTAAACAATTTGATGTCCACGAGTTTAAGTAGCTGATTATCAAATGCAATACATACTGATAGGTAGCTATGGAATAAATGTTAGGGCGATAACGGATATCTCGGGAGCAATCTAGGGAGTGGTCCTCTTCATTAGGGATGCATGTGCTACACTTTAGAAGAGCGGTCATCTCGATTTGGATTAATCGTGAATGATACAACCCAAACAAACAACAATCAGCACAAAGCAATAAGTTTAACCAAAATGCCTTTTGCACCCTAAAAAACACATTACAATCAACTGACTTACAATAGTAAATCCCATTTTACCAGTTATTACTCGGGCTACCACTGGGTCTTACATTTTTGGGACATTTCAACAGGCTTAAATTAATTATACGACCGAGCAAGCATGATGAAGGAAAAAAAGAAAATTATCAAAAGAGTCCTACCACCAATACCATTTAAGGCATCGATGATCATCAACCAAGCTGATTGCATATGCTGACACGTCGAAAGAACAGGTTTAATAGCACTATCAGCAGTATTAGTATGAGCAAACAATATCAAAAATCGAAATTTTATAGATAGGTTTCATAAAGGAAAGAAAGAATTTCATATACCAGTCATTCTATCCTCAAGCCCCAGAGTGAGGGCCAGCTTCGGCATCTGTCTCCTCCACGAGAAGCTCACGACAATCTTTTCGTACAATTCCCTATCCTCCTTTGCGGCGATCCCAAAGGTCACAACATGCTGGGCGAAGGCGTGAGCATCCGCAGGCTTAGCACTCTCTATCCCACCACGCTGATCCAAACCTTCCTTCCACCCCTCCGCCATTTCCTTCGCTCTCTCCTTCATGTCACGAGTCACCAGCGGCCTCACCGCGCCGAGCTCCGGATCAGCTAAGGAGGGGACGAGAGATTCGAGAATAAGCACACAAGCCCACCCCAGATCAGTCGGCGACTTCACCTCCCTTTTGTCGACAGGGAAAACCCTAGAAATGGCGTCTAGAACGAATCTGGCCGGATCTATGCAGCCGGCGAGGGCCAGCGGGATCTCCGAGCGCAGGAGCTCCGCCTCCTTCCGCTTCGACACGACGAGATCTAGGAAACCCTCGGAATCCATCTTCGCGCAGAGAGATCGGAGGCTCGCGGGGAGATCGGAGGCGGCGAGCGCTTCGAGGGCGGCGGCGCGGCGCTCGTCGAGCTTGGAGAGGGCGAGGTCGACGGCGGCGTCGATCGAGAGCTCGCGGCGGCGGAGCGAGTCGAGGGCGCGCTGGGCCCTGAGGTCGAGGGACCGGCGCTTGGAGCGGAGCGACTCGGAGCGCTCCTCGAGCCCCCGCTCGAGGGACGAGAAGTGCTCCGAGAGCTCCTTCCACAGCGCCGTGCAGCTCGTGATCAGCTCCCGCTGCCGCTCCAGCTCCTCGAAGCTCTCCCGCACCTGCGAGCTCGTCACCGCAGCGGCCGCGGCGGCGGCCGCCGAAGCCATGGACGCAGCACGACGATCTCGGCTCTCTCGCGATGCGATCGCTTGATCCAGAGAAGGGAGGAGAAACCCAAACCCAAACCCTAACCCTAACCCTAACCTTATATATATGCATATCGGGACTAAACTTTTCGTTTATATACGCAAATCCTACTCTAATTCGTATCGTACGGAAGGAAGGAGGGAGCCAATAGAGGGAGACCACGTGGCGGGCGCACACTGTAAAGGCGAAAGAGCGGGAGTAGGTTATAACTTATATATATATATGAGACCGGTAAAATAAGAAAATGGGAATAAAAGGTATTGGAGTGGGTGTGGTCACTACCGGTGAGGAGAACTTTTTGTCGCGTTCATGAAGACATTTTATTTTATTTTATAGATAATTGGGTAAAAACTTAAATTTGTTTTCTGTGGCCTTAGCATGTTACCCTTTTAGTTGTAATCAAAAGTTTTAAAATATTTGTATTTATTATTAACTATTGAGAGACTTTATTTTTGTTTTTCAACCATAACTATTGGTTTAGAAGGACCAAATTTCCAATTGAGCTTAATCAATAACGGAATGTTGCATTGAACCGAGTCATATTCGAAGTGGTGGGAGGTTAGTTTGACCTAATCACAATTAACGAAAAATCTATGTGGAGTATCTAAAGTTTTATATATATATATATATATATATATATATAATTTAACGAAATATTAACGAAAAAGTTGACGAAAAAAATAAAAATAAAATCATAGAACACTAACTTCATACACTTCAAACAACAAGGCACTAAAATGAGAAAGTGCGAAACTACGGGGGTGTGTTTGAAGTTTACCCAAAATTGGGTGCCGAGTCGCAATTGCGGAGAGGTACAGGGGTGGGGTTCAGCAGCGACAAAGGTGAAGAGGATTAATTGGTTAGCGATGGTTTTGTTTTTTAGTTCTTTATTAAAGGAGAAAATAAGTAGTGATACTTTTATTAATGTTAATGTTTAATAAGAACATATATGAAATTTATCTATGGACCATTGTTAATTGGCTACTCAAAATTTTTTAAAATTTAATTTTATTATCTAATTATTCAATTTATTTGATTTGAATCGGTCAACAATACTTTAACTTCAAAATATAATTAATCTAATTACTTACTTTAGTTAATCTATAATTTTAAAAATTACATGAAATAATATTAAAGATCATTAACATAGTCAAATTATTTTAAAATTAAAATACGGTTAATTAACTCAAATCAAACAAAGTTTAAATATTAGATAGTAAAATTAAAGTTTTAAAAATTAAATAATCAAATTAAAATATTATAAAATTCAGATAAATTCTATAAATTTTTATTTTATTTTTTTTTTTAAAAGAGAGAATTCTAATTGTGGCTAGCATTATGGGTTTTAATTTTATTTTTAGGTTAATGTTTATTTTTTCAGTATGAACGGTCTTAATTTCTTTACCAACCAATTATAACCGGCAATAGTAGGTATTTTGTTTTTGGGTACCGGTTAGGTGAAATATATAAAAGGTAGAATTGACCTGATGTAAAAGAATATAAAAAAAAAGTTAAAAATTACTCCCTACACCGGGTGTACTAACATATCAGTACACTGCTCCTGTGTTAACTCTTCTTCCCATCATATATTTTGATCCAATCATAAAAGTTTTTAAGGATAAATTATACCTTTGGTCCTCAAATTATGTGATGCAGGATACTTTGGTAATCAATCTTTAATCTATTATAATTTTTAGCTCAAAATTTTAAATTATTATAATTTAATTTTATAATTTAATTTAATTGACTAGAAGATGTGGACAATTTATTAATGTAAAAAATTAAGCTTTATGGGTGAGTAACTGAAAGAAACTACTTTTTTCCATTATGAGTTTATGACCATCGGATGATTTAGTTACATGATAATAAAGTATGAACGCAAATATCTTGCTTTAAATACTTATGTTATGTAATTATATGTCAGCATAATGACTTTTTCTTTTAATTATTATGGATGAGAATATTTTTAGAAAAAAAACAAAAAAAAAAGAAGCAAATGAGCAACATTGCTTTTCAAATTTTAATATTTTATAGTTAATATTGCTTCCAAAAGTTTTGAGCTAAAAATGGGAATTAGAGTAATGTCTAACTAGTGTAGTAACCGGACGTTGCGGCGGATAGATACTATTAAAATAAATTTAATATTTAACTAATATATTAAAAATTTGTTATTATTTTAAAAATCAAAATAGTCCAAACATATTGGATTCCTGCAAAAATATATTAATTTGCTGAAGCCGATTAATAACAAAATGCTCAAGATAATAAGCATGTCAACCTATTAAGCCGAAAAGCGACAAACTATGTAGGAGAGATTTAAATAAAAAATTCAATAAAAAGTAGTATTTTATAAATCAAATCAAAACAATTAAAGGGTAAAATTTTTTTTGTGTAAGTTATATATTTATCCCTTCATTTTCTATATAAGTTATGATACTTCAAGAAAATAAAAAAATTTTTAGATCATATATCAATCTAATTTTGTAAATATTCTTATATTAGTTAATAAAAAGAATCATGGAAGTAGAAAAAAAGTAAACATATTAAAAGTTATATAATAAATATTTAAGAGACAAAAAAAATATACAACCTAATGCAATCTAATACAGCAAATATAATACAGAATTTTACTTTCGAAAAAAAATATAAAAAACAAAGGATAGAAAAAGAAAAAGTAATAAACATTCAACACAACAAACACATTAGTTCGAATACCATACAAATAAAAAGAACTTGAAAAAACTTAATAAAACTATCTAAAAAATTTCAACGCTACAACATAAAGAATATATATATACATATATATATATCTTTTAAAAGAACTTATAAAATTTGGAGGAAGGCTCGATTTGGTGAAGATGCAGCGCCAAGCTCGGCGATACAGCGTGCAAACTCATACTTCGTCTATAGAACGTGCTCGATTTTGGCCTCGGAGCTCATGGAGGAGAAAGAGAAAGTAGGAAGGAGAGAAGGGAGCTTTTTGTGGATTTTTATGATTTACAGTTTAGATTAGGGTTAAGATGAGTGGACCATTAATTAAACGTTATGTGTGGAGGAAATGCAAAAAGTTAGATTAAGGTGGGTGGACCATTAATTAAACGCTATGGATGGAGGGAATGAGAAGGGAATGAGAAAGGTTGGGTTAAGGTGGGTGAACTATTAATTAGACGTAATGGATGGAGGGAATAAGAAAGGTTGGGTTAAGATGGGTGAACCATTAATTAGACGTTATGGATGAAGGGAAGGCGAAGGATTGGCTTCGTAATATGAAGTCTAAAAGTAAAGAAAACACAGCCATGTGGCACTTCTTGTATAGGTATAGAGGTATAGATAGATATAGATATAGATGTTTGGTTGGATAATATTTCATTTCAAATTTTATGCGAGGTAAAATGAGAATCTTCTAATTTCCCCACTTCAAGCCCAACAACATGGAGGGAAACTTTATTCTCCAGGATAGAATGAACAATTTTACAGTCAAATCCTATTACTGCAGGAACCAAATAAATTGGGAGAATCATACCGCTCCCACTACAATTGTAAGCCATCTTGAATTCAATTCCAATTTAGATTCCTCCAAAAATCATCATGGAAAATTACTTTTCGGGGACAACAAAGTTTTCCATCGAAAAGAGATTTTTCATAATTTTTATTTTCTAGATTAAAAAATCTGGAAAATAAAAAGATGATTTTTGCATTATTCCTATAACAACTAAGTCCACTAATACTAGTATTGAGCTCAAAGTACCAGCACAAAATGCCTTTAGTTCCATTATTACTAATAGAAGTCTAAGGAGTACTAGGGCATCACAAATCTGGAAATAACATTTTCAGAAAAAACTACTTTGCTAAAAAAACTAAGGGCTAAGCAAAAAATATTTATGAATATTTTCTGATAAAAAAAACAGCCCCTAAGCAAATCAAACATGGCTATAAATTTCATTGCAAGAATAGCATTCTGCTACAACAAAAACAGAAACCTCATTTTGGAGCATCTGTTACACAATATCAGAAGCTTGTTTCTGCTTGCTGTCATAATAGAAGCTCCTGATTTTGCAAAAATTGATGATATCTAAGATAAAAGCAAAAAACAAAATCATCCTTGCATGAGCAATACTGCCTGTACATCCATAGACTAGATAAAAATCTAATATCTTACTCATCCAAAGGCCACTGTTTACCTAATAATTTTATCAACTTCAATTTTTTAATACTAAGAAGCTAAAAGGATTTCATGAATCCTAGGATAAGCAAGGCGTAAGATTTAAACCTATATACAAATGTATCTGTGTTTGGTCATACTTGCTAAATAAATTAATTAATTAATTATAAAAGAATAACTTTGTCAATATTGCGGGCATGTTTTCACTCTTTCTGGATATGTAATGCTCGCTCAATCTTAGTTGATGATCCTTTTAAGACAAAGGATGTGATTAAGTAGTCTTGCCAGCAGAGCTAAGGGACTGTTTGGTTCGTTGTAAAACTATGGAAAAAAAATTTTCGGTGGAAAAAAAGTTTTCGGAGGAAAATAAATTTTACACTCTAAGTGTTTGGTTTGTAGGAAAAAAAAGTAGTTTTCCGTTACGGTTGTTTGGTTGAAAGGAAAAGAAAGAAAAAGAAGAAAAAAGTTAGTTACAAATAAAAAAATTATTATATATATATTTTTATTTTAATATATTATTAATATATAATAATTATCATATTACATATATTAATATTATAATTTATATTTGTAAATAAAATATATTTAAAATATATTATATAATAATTTTTTTTTATAAAAAATAATATATATATNATATTATAATTTATGTTTGTAAATTAAATATATTTAAAATATATTATATAATAAGCATAATATATAATATAATAGTATATATATATATATATATATATATATATATATATATATATATATATATAAAAGAGGGGCAGAGAGAGAGGTCCATCACCTCACGCGCGGTCCACCTCGACCTCGTCGACCTCGCTTTTTTTCTCCCGCGAGGCATGCGCAACTCTGCACGAGGTCCATCATGGACCTTTCTCACGCGGTCCACGAGGTGGAGTGGACCTCGTGGACCGCGCCTTTTTTTTCCCGCGAAGCGCGCGCAAAGCCGCGCACAAGGTCCATCATGGACCTTCCTCATCGTTCCCCCAGGCGGCGTGCGCAACGCCGCATTGTAAAAAAAATTTTCCGGAAAATTTTTTTTTCGAGACACCGAACACTGGAATCCCATTTTTCAGCCGAAAAAAAATTTTTAGAGTGATTTTACGAGGAACCAAACACATCCTAATCAGTATGTTGCAATTAGGAAAAATGACTTCCAGCACAGTAAGATTCTTAGCAACCTATTCCACTGTAATCTAGTAATAAGTGCTACACATATTAATATACTTTTTTAATTATTTCTAACAAATCAGAGATACAAATTTCGAGTCAGAATTTTATTTCTATCTATCACCGCGCTATACCAAACGCTGTAGTAAAAGCTTCAGGTTTTTTATGCTCCCTCACTTGTTTGATAGATTTTGTTGTTGAAATCGAGCCCAAGTAGATCCAAGATGTATAACATTAGAAGGTGATAATAGTTCCATTTAGAATAACAATTTATAGACTTAAAAAATTTTATGTTCAATATGTTTCGATAAACATATTACATCCATGAGCTTACATGGGTTTGAGTCACACCAAAACATCGCTTCAAGACCAATATATGACATTCATAAGCTCGCGCGGGTTTGAGTTGTGCCAAAACATTGCCCCAATACTAATATGGGTTTGAATCTGACGAAAACTCTTCCTCCAATTAGTATTGGAGCTGTGTTTTAAATATTTATATTCAAGAGAAATTAATACCGAACTTGTTCTCTCCAATTTTACCTTATATAATCACAAGTTAACAATCCACGGCAAAATAGAACTCAGAGCAACATTACATATGCACGTAGCTAATTAATCAATTCCAAGATCAGTAAACAACAACAACAACAACAACAACAACAACAACAATCGAGAGTAGCCAATTCAAATAGCTACATATATACTCAAAAATTATTATTATTCGAATGAAATGCGGAGCAACATGATACACATAGCAGGAAAACTAATCGATCTACATTACTGACCATGCTAATGCTACAGGGCAAAGAACAACTCGATCATCCCCGAAAAAGGATCGAACAAATTAGGGTTGGTTTCAAACTGAGGAGAGGGGGATTAGGGTTTCGTACCCATGTCAGTCGTTGGCGGTGGCGAGCTGGAGCGAGAGGAGCTCGTCCTCGGGGATGGTGCGGATGCGGCAATCGGAGCGGGGGTAGGAGGCGCAGAGGAGGGCGTAGCCGCGGGCGACGACGTCGTCGGAGAGCATGCCCTCGCTCTGGTCGACGGCGCCGGCGAGGAGGCGCGCGGGGCACGTCATGCACACGCCGAGCTTGCAGTCGTGGGGCACGGAGAGGCCCTCCTCGAGCGCCCACTCCAGGATCGTCTCGTCCGGGGCCACGTCTAGTGTTTGGACCGAGCCCTCGTGCTCGATCGTGACCTTGTAGGAGGATGAGGAGGAGGAGAGGGGAGGGGCGAGGGTGCGGCGATGGAGGCGGAGGAGGGTGAGGGGGCGATGGAAGGGGCGGCGGTGGTGGTGGAGGAGGAGATGGGTGGGGGAGGAGAAGGGGAGGAGGAGGGAGGAGGAGGACATTGGAGGGTTTGTGGTTGGGTTTTGAGAGTGGAGTAGGAGAAAGGAAACGAAGATGAGAGGAGATGGATAAGGTGGGTTTTTCTTTTTCTTTAAAAAGATTATGAATAAAAAAATATGTGAGTATAAGTTAAATTATAGACCACGAATATCCGTATATATTTTTTAATTTAAAAATANCTTGTACTCTCCCTATGACCAATATTACAATAAAGAATTTAAATTCTCTCTTAAATACATTTTATATGACAAATTAGGCCTCGAAACTTTCACGCTAAGTTTCAATTGAGTCCTTAACCTTCTAACTATCGTAACTACGCCCTCAGCCTTTTACCCAAAATTTTAATTTAGTTTTTAACCTTCTAAATGTTGTAGTTTAGGCCCATAACCTCTTTGAATAATATTAATTTGGTCCTTTCCATCATATTCTTCATCATAATCTTCATTAAGGTGGATGAAACATGCCGCTTCGGCAATAATGTAGTACAATAAATTTTAAATACTAATATCTTACAAATTCAAATAATAAATCTTATGTATTAAAAGGTGAAAAGGCCACTTAGCAAATTCAGTTTAATATAGCAAAGTTTTTGATAAAAAAAATCTGATTGAGCTGACTATAAAATATTGCAAACACAATTAGAACTTGGATAGAAGATTAAGAATCTGATTGTAATAATTAAAAAGTCTTCAGTAGAAACTTGAATAAGAAGTTACAACCTTCCGCATAATTTATTTCTATATTTTATACAGATTATGCTCTACTAGTGTAATTCTAAAAAAATTTTATAATGTTATTGGTTTGAAACAAACTTGATCGGTCCAAATGATATAATGAAATGCTTTCCTTACATCACAGTGTGATTTATAAAATCATTTTATTACTTACAGAACCAAACAAAAATATTTGTTGATTACATTTGCTCTATGCACGGTCTCCCAAATTGAACTTCAATCCTTGAGCTTTCTAATATTTTGCAATTGCAACTCAGTTTAAAATTTAAAATTTTAATTTTTATAAATCTTTCAGTTCAATGTTTATCTTAAATCTTAAATGATAAACAATTGCCTGCCCCATTTGTGTCCTACAAATCAAATAGCCTTTTATTCATTCAATACTTTTAATTAATTGATACTCCACAAACGCCCTCCCACACCCCTTTTGGTTAGTGTATTTTCAATACTTCACATTATTGTTCAGATGATTATACTTGACTATTTTTTTTTATTGGGTTGTAAGGATCTACGTTAAATATAATAGTAAAGTGACATTTTATTTAAGCTCTAATTGTATATCATTAGATGAATCAACTAAGATTCGAACTTGGGAACCTCAGATACCAACCATTAAGCCCTTTGCCACTTGCGCTAGAAACGGTCGGTATCATAAGTTCTTTAAAAAATATTATTTGCTATCTTGCTTGATGATAGATACTGAAATTAAATTGTAGAGTATAAATATAACATTTTAATGTATGGTGTTTACGAGAGATAACTTGCTGAAAAGGGACCGGCACGGGAAGGATGAATGTGTTTTCTGTAGGGCGGAGCTAGAGTCCGTAGATCACCTCTTTGTGGGATGTAATACAGCCAAACTTTTGCAAGAGGGTCAACTACCGGACAGGAGGTTTATACACAATTGCTCTTCGGTGAATAGGCTTTGGAATGTAAGCAGCTCCAAAGGTGGGGCCTTAGGGGGTAGAGAGTTAGCTACAATTGCCTCGGCCTGGTGGTCTACTTGGTTGGAGCGTAACAGAAGAATCTTCGAAAAGAAAAAGATCATCTTGAGTCAGCTTGTAGCAAACTTACGCTCACTTCGTGTCCTTTGGGACTCTTTCTGCCCGTAGCTCTACTTTTTTTTTTTTTTACTATTTTTTTCTCTCACTTTGACGAGGCCTGATTGCCTCATTTTGTAGCTTAGCTCATATTCCAAATGAATGAAGTGGTAGCTAACTATCCATTTTTCAAAAATTTTTTTTTTTTAAACTATAAGGCAGTAGTGAAAATATGCTAAAACATGTATGGCCAAATTGAAGAGTTTCTTTTTTAACAGTAAATAAAGAAGTGTTAAAGTATTTTTTTTTAAAAAAAAATTAACCTATTTATTTTTAATGTTAAATTAAATTTAAATATTCGGGAACCTCAAATAGCGACTCACAGTCACAGACCGACCCGAAAAATAAGGCCCTGTTCGGGTCCAGGTCAATCCACCCGCTAACGCTCTCCCCTTACATACCCCCCCCCCCCCCCCCCTTCTTCATCCATCTCCACGACCGGAAGTCCCGTTATTATTACTGCTCCACCTCTCGCGATCTCGTAATGTCACTTCCCTCTTCCTCTTCCCTCAGAAACCCTTTCCCCTCCTCCTAGTTCGAGCTCTAACAAACCCTAATCCTCCTCGTAAACCCTCGATCTCTCACTCTCCTCTCGCTCGGATCGGAGGAGCCGAAACCCTCGTCGGAGCGAGGATGGCGTTCATGCCGGTGCTCGAAGCCGATCTCCGCGCCCTCTCCGCCGAGGCGCGCCGCAGGTACCCCGCGGTGAAGGACGCCGCGGAGCACGCGATCTTGAAGGTGATTGATCCCTTTCCTTCACTCGGATCTCCACTCTGATCTGTTTCTTTCTTGCTTCCTTCCTTGGTAGATTCGTCCGAATTCGATGCGATTGGTATAATTTTGCATGGTCATGTCGAATCTTGCTTTTCTTGATCCGTTTTGGTTGTGAATTGTGGTGGGGTAAAATGTTGCAAGATCCGCAGTAAACTTATTTGCTTAGTTATTTCGGACAAGCAAGAGATCTTCTTGAAATTTGATAGTTTCCACTATAAGACAGAGCGCCTGTTTTGGATGCGTGAACATCTTTTGTGTACTAAAGAGCATGCAGTAATCGATAGATTGGAAGCATGATTAGATGTTTACAAGCTCTTTACATCATTTTCTTGCAATAAGATCGCCTTGTAGATGGCATTATCCTAGAAAGGTCATGAAATGCCAGAACCTTGCAATGGACCAAAAGCAAACTTGCAGGCACAATGACACAAGAGAGTCTCCATGAAGCACGAGTTATCACCAAATAACTTGTTCGAACATCCTAACAGACGCTAATCGATTTTGTTGGTAGAGTAGGAGCCTTTTTCTTTCAGTATATAATCAACTGGAATTGCTGGCTAAACATAGTGATGGTGGTTAGCTTGCCAAATATCGAGACTGCTATTTCTGTCTCTTATAAGTTATCACTAAAAAGTGTAAACTGATACCATAAATATCTCATAGTTTGAAATGGGCACCTGAAGTTTGGAAATTTTTTATTTTACTATTCAACCTTACAGGTTTTCTAGATTTCAAGTAGGATATTTCATCAAGTAACAAAATTCTTCCAAATAAGTTGAGAGCACTATTAAGTTTTGATGGAGACGTATTTAATCGAAATCACTCTTAAGGATAGGTAGTTAAGTCAAAATATCTCAAGTCCAGGTACTTATCTCAAAATGTGGTATAGTTCAGGTAAGGTCTATAAATTTTTGCTTTTTCTCCCCACCATTATGAAATTAAGAATAAATACTTGTATTTTTGATATAAGAATGTTCTCTTCTCTCTAGTTACGTTCTTTGTCCAGCCCGAGCGAAATTGCGCAAAATGAAGATATAGTGCGGATATTTCTGATGGCCTGTGATGTTAAATCAGTAAAACTGAGTGTCATTGGGCTCTCTTGCTTGCAAAAGCTCATATCACATGATGCGGTGGCATTGTCAGCTCTGACAGAGATACTTTCCACGTTGAAAGACGTAAGTTTCTCATCACATCTGCATCCAATATGTAGCTAGATAAAGAAACAATTATGAATTATAAAATTTGATTTGTAATGCTAGTATCTCATACTTCCATTTCAACAGCTGTTTGTCTAAAATTTTTGAACTTTATATTGATCTTTCACATGAGGAGAAAACATTTAATCTACAGCTGCCATGTAATTTTACAATACTATTTTCATTGTAATTAGAATACATAATCTTTAACTTATAATTGTAATTTTATTTAGCATGCAGAGATGGCTGATGAGAGTGTTCAACTCAAAACCTTGCAAACTATACTGATCATATTTCAATCCCATTTACATCCAGAAAACGAGGTAATAGACTACGTTTTTGCACGTTGTTGTCAAGGGACGACTTTAATATTCTTATGCTCAGTTGGTTCTATTTTTGAGTCCTTTTACCCAAATTGCATGGTCACACAAACAACAAATATAAGCCTTCAGCCTGACTATTGGATTCCTATCAGGAACTAAAATTTTAGAATGAACTTCTTGGGGTTGCCAAATAATAGATTAAAACATTATGATGTTACATGTCTATCTAATGGTTGTAGGTGCTAAAATACTGTTGTATTTGGTTTGCAAATTAAAAGATTAGATTCTTCTATTAATTTGTGCTCAAAAGTTCAATTTGGGAACGGCCCAAATGGTTGAGCTGGACAAATGGGACCTTCTCACTTTGGTTACTGTAGGTTTTGGGTCGGTGTTTGTTTTGGTTTAGACGATGGAAGTCAATTTTTCTTGTTCAGTCTGATTTTCTCCCAGAAACTGATCAAATGGACTTAGTGCACAAGATAGATGGCAATTAGCTATTTGGATTGTTGATTTAGATGCACTATAACATGTTATTCCAAGGTAACATCATGGTCATCTCCTTCTTATTACACTGTTGTCTTTTTTGGTGTCAAATGTGTAAGTATCATCTGTAGTTCCTGCAGCAGTGAGTACTATTATTGATACTCACCTACTAGAGATGGCTTTCAGAAGGGTATTCTTCTGGGCTTCGAATGAAAGCTCTCATAGTGTACCACAAAGTAAATTGACAATTGAGTTGTTAGTGTTATTTGGTATTTACATGTTTTCTATTGTTTCAACCTTGCAAATCTTGGGTTTTTGCAACTATTTTGTCGAAGATTTCAAATCCTGGTCTGAGTAAATTAATAATTTTTGCAAATTGCACAGTTTACTAATTTTTCAGGTATTTGTTTTCTTATTTGTGCGGACCATAAAGTATAGCTACATATATAGAAAAAAAATCATTTCTTGAAGCTTAACAGGATACAAAAATCGAGTGGATTTCTGTTGCCGCTTTCAATATTCTTTTCTACAGCTTCTATTTCTTGCTAGTAGGTGAACTATTTGCATTTCAAATGACGAATTAATCAGTACAAATCTTGTATAAGGAAATACACCATTGACATCACCCACGAGTTATGACCTAGCTATTAAATATTATTTTCTTTCTAAAAGAAAAGAAAACTGCTTTAAACAGCTTTTGCTACTTGTTCCTAGCAAACCGTTATATCACTTTCCTCACACAGACCGCAGGGTGTGAACGGTGAGTAGTGGGCCAAAACGGACTAGTAGCATATCCACAATAAACAAGAACATTCCAATGAACAATTACGAGGATAAGAAACAAACTAGATAGAAGAAATGGAAGAAAGGGATAGGAGACCTGGATGAAATGAGAGTGGATAGAGAAGAGGGAAGGAAGAAGATTCTGATGAAATATGACTAACATATTCCACCAAGATTATATCGGAATCACTTACTGCTCCAGAAATGATTCCCATGGAAGAATTGCTGCCTGCTTCTACTTTTGCGGCTTGTTTTCATTGCATGGGAATCTGTAGCAGATTCTCCATGCACATTCCCAATGTGCTAGTTGCTTCTTGCACCACCAAAGACGATATTGCACACATCTGAAGTGTGGTCAAACAGGTCGTAGGAACAAAACACTTCTTTCTATTAAAAATTCATTAAAATTGATGGCTTATCCTTGCAAGAGGAAAAGGTAATTATTTTCAATTTCATATTTATCCATATTTTTTCAACAATTTTTTTTTCATATTTATCTGCTAAAATTCATCAGTCTAAATTTGCTTGAGGCTTACAACTCTTACAGTCTTACCTTGTCTGGTAAGATCAAAGACTTACAGTCTTACCTTCTTACCTTTGGTTTGGTTGAAATTAGACTAACAAAGACTTGATTCTAATTCAATGAGACCCTAGTCATTGAATAGTAGTTCAACTTATTCGTAAAAAACGCAATCGAACTAATGCTTCTCTCTATAACAGGAGAACATGGCACAAGCTCTGGGTATCTGTCTTCATTTACTTGAGAGTAATAGATCTTTGGACAGTGTTCGCAGGTAAGTGTTTTGAAATGTTATAGGCAATTCTCTGAACTGGAGATGTCTTTTATTTGCCATTCTTCTAAGCAGTACATTCTTTGCTATAGCACTGCTGCAGCTACTTTCAGGCAGGCAGTTGCTTTGGTTTTTGACAACGTTGTTCGCTCTGAATCACTCCCTCCTGGCAAAATTGGTTCATCAAGTCTCATCTCTCGTAGCTCTGTCACTGACATCGTTTCCCGTAGTTTCAGTCAGTCAGTGTAATTTTCTTGCTGAACAATTTTTCCTGCTCCTATAAATCATCTCTATGTTTTTTATATGTTCTGTAGACTCTAGTTTTTCTTTCGTTTTGCCGTTATAAATATCAGATGATTTCACTTAGCATTGAGTCATCTTATATTGCCTATGACAGGTCACTGGAGAGTAACTCAATCTCGGGGCCGCCGCAGTTGCGGGAAGGTCTTAGCAAACCAGGAAAGCTTGGGCTCCGTCTACTGGAAGACCTGACAGCACTTGCTGCAGGTGGATCCGTATGTGCGAATGAGAACCCATGACATATACTATCGAAACTTTAACATTCCCTTCATGATCACATTATGGAATAGTTTTATCATCACCCACAACGTTAATAACGCTGGATTTGCATTAGACAAGCTAGCTCTTTTTTTTTTTAATATTTTTTTATTTTTCCTGTTGAAAAATAGATAAAACATGATATATCAATATTTTTATAATCATATTCCTTTTAACCCAGGCTACCTGGCTGCGACTTCATTCGCTCCAAAGGACATTTGCTCTTGATATACTTGAGTAAGTACTCTATTGTATGATAACATATTAATACATATTAATTATAGTTCAAGATTCGGATTAGTTTATTTACAAGGTTGTTGTCTCTGTGGTGGTTAACCATAGTACCTAGCTATCATCTTATGTGTCATGATGGAGACCAACGTGAATTCATGGCATTTTTGGGTCATTGGTGCCAAACTCCAACTTTATAAATGGTAAAATGCATGATTTGATAGCTTTTAAAGATGTGACATGCAGTAAATTTATCATCGTTTATTGCTAGTATTAGTTGTTTTGGTTTAATAGCCCATTAGGAATGTTATTTGATTTAATTTGGTTTTTCAAACGATGTTTCGTTTCCATTTTGTCAACTGTAACCCTAGATTGAAAAATGAACTTGGTACTTTGTTAACTGTCTGACGTTCAAACTTCATCAAAAAGGTATTTGGTACTTTTGTTAACTGTCCGACGTTCAAACTTCATCAAAAAGGTATGCATACTTTAGGCATTAATTACGTTTAATTAAGAGGACGATAAGACGAGCCATCCTGAGTTTTCTTCAATGATTTCTTTTGTGTATTGGGAGGGTGCCAGATCTTAAGAGCCAATTCAGGGTTTTTATCTTTGAAAACCACAACTAGTCCTTGAAAACCTGACACCCTATTTCGTCTGTGCCCACTGCTATAGTGATATGTCTTAATGCTGGTCAATCTTCTGTTTTCTGCACCTGCAAACTCTACCTTATTGACGCCCTTTTAACCCTTTATTCTGATATTAACTCTATTGCTTTGTCACGTCATATTTTAGTTTGATTCTCAAAACATATTTATCACATGTTTTTGGTCATCTTTTTAACTTCATTTCAGTATAATTCTTTTCCATTAGGTATATTTTTTTGTTCTATATACTATTTGGCTGGTCATTAGAACTGATCTTTTTCTGTTATTAACTCAAAAAATTGAATGTGAATGACTAGTTAATGGCTGTAAAAGTATGTTTTAGTTCTGCGATGCTTTAGTATAAATTTTCGCTTTGATCTACATTGTAGCAAGTGGTGATTTGTACTCGGTACAGGTTCATTTTGTCCAATTATGTTGCAGTCTTCCGAACCTTGTTGTCCTATGAACAGGTATTTCTTGCCCATTTGATATGGATACAATTGGTGATGCTTGTTCTAGTATGTTGTTGTCATGTAGCACTTCAAATTTGCAGGTCTTGCGCCACCAAATATGTTCGCTTCTTATGACCTCACTTCGGACTAATGTGGAGGTAATTGCTACTAAAGTACACAGTTGAGAAAAATGTCAATTGCTGGCATCTACTATGCACTTGTGTCAAATATTTTATGTATCGAAGGGGCTTATACAGATGTATCCTGCAAAATTATCTATTTGCTTATACATCCTGGTAAAATGTGAATTTTCATCTATACATCTTGCTAGTGCAATTTCTTGCAAAAATACCCTTATCTTAAGTTGGAGAATTATCAAATTCATGGGGTGAAGTTGGTTTTGTATACAAAAAACTTTTAAAGATGGTTATTTTGTAATTACAAGGGTATATGTGTGAGAATTTGAGTTTTTGAAGGATGCATTTGAAAATTCAGATTTTGCTGGGATGTGTGCCTGCATGTGTGTGTTCAAGTCGACAGAGAGGTGTGGGTGTCGAGGTTGAGTGGGTGGCGTGGGAATGAGTGTGGGAGTGTGGTTGTGGTGTGGATATATGTGCGCAAGTGCACTTGTGTGCTTGGGCACGTATAGATATGTAGTCTTACAGGGATGTATGTTGGTAACTCTATATCTTATCTTCTGTTTGATTTTTAAGCTTGATGGTGAAGCTGGGGAGCCAACCTTCCGCCGGTTGGTCCTTCGTTCAGTTGCTCATGTCATCAGGCTTTACAGCGCATCCCTTGTTACTGAAAGTGAGGTATTGTTTTGTCTCCGAAATCTCTTCTATATAAGTGTACGTAGCTTGTTCTTATTGTCCATGTATTACTTTTTGCAAAATATTGGTTTATTTATACCATTGTCACCTTGGTTGCACAGACACTGCTCTAAGGGAGCCACGTCTGCATCTAACCCATTTATTAATGCCATTTTCTCTTTCGTTATACGGACACAGTTTCAAGGGAGCTGTGTCTGCGTCTGACTTGCGTCGGAAGCAGAATGCGTAGCGGACGCGCGACGACGCATGTCCTCTGCGCGTCCAGGATTTAAAAAAAAGGAGATGCGAAGAGGACTCACGTGCATCACGTGAGCTCTCTCTGCGTGGGAAGAGTTCCATCCATCTTAATAATGGGCAATATTTTTGCCCCACAATCAATATTTCATTAATGCTTTAAAATTAAGATCTAATTGAACATATATATGATCTATAGTATTTAAAGATATATGTATAAAAATAATAATTTTGGAAAATCTAACACTTAGATATTAAATGGTTTTAAGAATCAACAGTATTAGAAGGACTGTTGTTCAATTTATAAGAAATTTATATTCAAAACCTTATAATTTTTCTATATAATACCTATTTTAATGTCATATTATACATCTAATAAATTAAGTTCAAAATTTTGTTGTGCTGTCTGTGGTGAACGAGATCTCCTTAAGAATCTGGTACAGGTAATGTAACTCTGATTTATGCACCAACTTTGTAGGGCATATAATTAGAATATATTTACTGATTTTAATATATTATAATATTTTGTACATAATTAAAAATACATTTTCCTGTCGGCATTCGTGTGTCCATGTTGTAATTTTTTGGAAGTTGTCAATTCACCACGTCTGTGTTGTGTCATGTCCCGTGCCCCGTGTCCGTATACGTGTAACATAGATTGTCAGTTTGTCACACTTTTGTTATGCATTATTGCAACTTGTGGGGATCGTATTCATCTAAATATCCTTTGGAGGTTCAGATAGAAATATGTTTCTTGTGCATCCTGTACTAGAAGAAAATTATCAAGCTTTTTTTGTTGGTTGAGAGTCTTTACTCTTTTATCATTAATTGGGTAAATTGCACTGAATGTCTATGAACTTCAACTCAAGATTCATTTTGGTCCTTGAACTTTCAATTTCTAAATTTGAGACCCTAAACTTTCAACAACATATCAATCTAGTCCTTGAACTTTCAACATTGTTTCATTTTAGCCCTTACCATATGATTCCGAATTCTGTGACAATGCTGGCAAATTATTGGTTGCAGCTAGTCAGTCCATCTCAATGGTTAGTAAGGTTGAAATATGAGAAAAAATAAATGGCCAATAAATGCATGGTACATAAATGTACAAATCTAGGCAATATTTTGCCCCCTAATAGTAAATATGAATAAGGACAACTGAAATTTTTATGCGAGTTTAGGGTCTCTAATGCTGAACTTATAAGTTTGAGGACCAAAATGAGACCCGTCTGAGAGTCCAGGGACCAGTGCTGCAATTTACCCATATTAGTTGGTAGCGATCCAGTGTTTCAAAAAGCTCGAGGCGTAACAAGGCGCAAAGGCCTTATGTAATCTAGGCGCGGGTGCACCACAAGGCGCGTGCCTCAAGAAGGTGAGGCGCATATTTAATAAACTTAAAACATTGTTAACTAGCCTAGTTAAATTGATGTTCTACATAAAAAAGATTCAGACACAACCATACAAAAGCAAAATAACTATGGAAAAGCAAATCACATGCATAAATGTTCTCTAAGAGTCCAAAAAGGAAATTAAGAAAAGAATCAAACAAAGAACACAAAAAATGAATCACATGTGCAATTGAAAGAAAGAAAGAGAAGAATTGTTGCCCACCATTTCAATGAAATATGAAGAAGTAAAAAAGAAAAAACCTCACCAAAACATCAAATCACATCAAAAGAACTTTAGAGAATTGGAGTATAGAGAGTTAAAGACCACACCAAAACTGCTGCTGCTTGCTATTGCCGCTGCCGCCTACTGCTGCTGCTTTGTTGCTATTGGAGAGAGAGAGAGAGAGAGAGAGAGAGAGAGAGGGGTTCTCATTAGGGTTTTCTAAATCCCTTTATGGGTTAGAATATATTGATAAAATTTGAGACCCAAGAACCCGAGCCTGAGACCTTTTTAACTTTAAACATCACGAGGCACGCGCCGCAGGTTCTCCAAGGCACGCGTCTTAGGTGTGCACCTTAGGCGCGCTTTTTCAAACACTGCAGAGATCCTAATTCTGCATCCCTCTTGACAAGTAGGACCATTGTGCATGCTGTAGTTTATTTTCTTTCCTGGTATGCCAAGATGCTTAGTGTCTATTTAGCCTGCCTTCAGAAAGAGCCTTTTTACTCCTGGAAGCAATAGATAGTCGTTTGGCAAATAAATAGTCTGGCGCTTTTGCTGCTGTGAGAATTTGAAATGAGTTAAGGAAAAGCTCCGAGTTGAAGCTTTTTCCTTCTGTTGAAACTGAAATCTTTTTGGGGTATTTTAGGTATCTATCAGTTTTTCTTCAAACAGCTCTAATCAAGCCTTATTGAGCTAGAGGCTGAATTATGCCCAAAAGTCTACCTTCTGACTCAATCCTCTATTTTGGTTTGCTTGGACCATTTACGTATTTGTTGTAGCTACAGGCTTCTACTTATAAGGACTATTTTGATGGCAGGTCTTTCTTAACGTGTTGGTGAAAGTTACTCGTCTTGATTTGCCGCTATGGCATCGTATACTTGTTCTTGAAATTTTGAGGGTGAGTTTCATCTACTTCGGTATAACTCCTGCTGGTGACTGGTGCCAAGTGAATCTCGTGTTTTTTTTTTAATTTTTTTATCAGGGCTTTTGTGTAGAAGCGCGTACACTGCGCCTCCTTTTCCAGACTTTTGACATGTAAGTTTCTTATAATTGTGTGGACTCTTCACTAATCACTCATGCTTCACCCTACAATACTTTGTACTCTTTTGGTGTTCTATTTTATTTTATACTTTTAATGTGCTGGTTAAAATCAATTGTTATTTTATACTTTCAGGGACCCAAAAAACACTAATGTTGTAGAGAATATAGTCAGAGCACTTGCTCGTGTGGTTTCTACTATTCAGCTGGTATTGGTTTTCTTTCTTCACTTTTAGTAGCCACAAGCACTTAATGCTGGATTACCCATGTGAATCATATGGAATGTTCTTGTTTATTTTACCTGCAGTATGAGATTGCATTTGCTCAGTCTTGAATACTGTCCTCCATGTTTAATCGATTGGTGCTGCTAATGAGGGAAACTTTGCAATGTCATACCGAAAATTCTTAGCCATAAGAGGATTTGTATATCTATGAACAATTATTGGGCTTTCAATTCTTTTCTGAACCTTGACTTAATCATCACTTTCCAGCGGACTGGTATCAAATTGGAGGTGGAAATTCTGGAAATACTTTTTCTACTTGTCTGGATAAACAAAATAAGAGACTTCTTAAGATTTCAAACAAAATGTTTTTTCGCCTAGTTTCTGTAATTCATAGACAAGTGTTTTCGGTTTAAAAATCATCTTACTTCTATCCAGATCCTAAATATCCAAAGATTCAGATCCTTACACTTTTTAGCACAGTCTATATCACTAGATATGTGAATCTCCTGTGATATTTTTGCTGTGTGGCTATTCCATATTATGCTCTCTTTAACACTTGGAACTTATTTCTTGTCCTTCTGTTTTTTGTTTTATTTTATAAGATATTTGAATAGAATCAATAGATCTTATGTGTTGATGTTAGGTTTTTTGAACTTTCTTGGAAATGATACATCTTTCTGTTCTAGGTTCCAGATTCAAGTGAAGAGAGTCTCGCAGCTGTTGCAGGAATGTTTAGCAGCAAAGCTAAAGGTATCTTCTATTGTAATATAGTTTGAATTTTGAAATATCAATATCGGTTGCTTTTCCAAGGGAGCTAACTCATAGTTATAGGAATACAAGAATTTAATATATGAGAATCTCCTCATTGTCTCCTTACTGGCATGAAAAGAGAACAGCATCATATTTTGTTTGATTAAGTTACACTTATCAATCATTGTTTCATAGAAATTCTTTCTTTGTGTTGAATCTGGTCGATGCAATGGGGACAAGTTCTGTTCATTTTTTTTTCCCAGTAGTTGATTCTTGGGAATTTCTTATTAGCTGTTCATTAATGTTTGTTGTGAAAATACTTGGACTTGCCATGCTGTATATAACAACATTTTCTTTTTTCATCGAAGATACATATTTGCTTGCAATGTCAGAATTAGTAATGCGGCAACTTTTGTCCATGTAGTTTGTGATTCAGTAATGTGGCACTGTTGTTAGCTAAAATGCAAACCTCCCATAACATATTGTGATATTCTGATTGTCACCTTGTCCTCTGAAATCCTTATGAATTTATGGAGGGTAGATGTCATATGAACTAGCATTCAGAGAATTTTGTTGCTTCCAAATGCATTATCTCTCAGTTGCATTAGCCAGCAACATATATTGGGTGAATTATGTGATCTTATTTCTAGTAATTAAAGGACCCATAAGTTGTTGGCAGCATTTTCTGAGATAAATGTAAAAGTAACTGCTAGTGTAGTTAGCCGGATTAATTGAAGTGATGGTCTCCAGTTGTTGCTTGTGTTGTTTCCATTCCTGTTATGATTTCTTTTTTTTTTAAACGTGTTATTAGTATTCATGGCTTTCGGAGCATGATATAAAGTTTGGTTTTGCATTATCGTCTTTAAGTGCGATCTCTGTAGGTGTTGAATGGAGCATGGATAATGATGCGTCAAATGCCGCTGTTCTGGTTGCCAGTGAAGCCCATGCTATCACTTTAGCTGTCGAGGGTCTTTTAGGTGTTGTTTTTACAGTTGCTACTTTGACCGATGAAGCTGTTGATTCTGGTGAGGTGAGATCAACTAATTTTCTTTCACTGAAAAATGATGATTTCCGTGGAATGTTAAATAACTCTTGACTTATCATTTGCTTCACATGCAGCTTGAATCCCCTAAATCTGATGCTGACCAATCAGCTGAATGCACTGGAGAAATGGCTCTTATCTGTATATCAATGGTAAATTCAACATGGTTGACCATCCTTGATGCTCTCTCTCTTATTTTAATGAGGTAGGTTGACATCTTCCTTTGGGAGTCTTACTAACGTCATTGTCTAGTCTGTTTTTTTTTAATGACGTGAACTGCCATTGGAAGGTCGCAAGGGGAAGCCATAATATTGGAAATACTGAAAGGATATCAGGCATTTACTCAGGTGATTAGGTTTTTGATGTACTCATCGTGTGCATATGATTGAGGCTAATTATTTCTAGCTTGTTCATATTATTGTATAATGATATACTTCTTTATTTATTTTGTATGGAGAAAAGAGTTTTAATGTGCTATTTAGGGCTCTTGTATCTATTTTGCATTTTATTTTCCAGTAATGTTCTCCTAGTAACCACTCTTATCGCATATGAACTCCTAGCCGTTTGTATGAGGCTACACGTTTACATTCTGGAGGTGATTATCTGCATGAATACTGTTTCAGGCATGTGGAGTTCTTCGTGCTGTAGAACCGTTAAACTCTTTTCTGGCATCTCTGTGCAAATTTACAATCAACATTCCTAATGAAGGGGAGAAGAGAAGGTAGTAAACATCATTTTAGTTGGCTCATTCTGTGTTCTATTGTCCAGTTTTTCTCAAATGTGTAACAGTCAACACCGGCATTATTATACAGTAGATAATATGCTTTATGACACGTTTAGACCATGTGCTTTTTATGATCCTGTGAAAACTTTCTTGTACCTCTTTCTGTTTGAAGCATATCTATTTGTATGTTCTCCTACGAATTTGGATGTTTTTAATCCATGAGATGATGAGTATTTTTTTTTTTTGGGTGCAAATCTGAGATGAAATTGCCAATTTACTGTTGTTATTCTTTTTTGAAGTCTAAATCTTAATGTTCTATTGCTTTTTCTTTAAATTAATGAGTTCCTAGAAGTTGTAGACTTGAACTTTTTGTCATTTTTTACTTGTTATTGCTTCCTTGTTTGACTTATAACTACAGACAGCGTGTGTGGATAGAAGTAATATCTGGAAGGAATCTATGAGTATGGGCTCTTGCTTTGTTGGTTTGTATAGTTGATACAAAAGCTATTCTAGATGAAATCTGGCCATTAAAGTTTTTGAGCTACCTTTTTCTTTGTTAGCATGATATGATAGTTCAACTTAGTCTCGTAAAGATGGAGCACCGGCTAATATATCCTGCTTAGATTGATTTTAGGTTGTGTGTGAAGGCCAGTGCCTCCTAAGTATGGTATAAACCACATAAACCAAATGGAGCAGAAGCTGAAATTCACATATTTTATCATCATGTTTATATATCCATAGGTGATTTCAGAATGGAAGGTGGCAGTTGAACACATATATCAAAATGTTGTATGGCTTAATTGAGAATTGGATGCATAATCTTAACCTTGGAAGTTGGAAACATTAACAAAAGAAAATTAACCGAGTTTATTTTGAGTTTCATTCTTGTTTTTTAATCTGGTAAAAGTAGAAACAAGATTATGAAACATGTCTGAAGGTCAAGATGTCCTGCTTTGTAGCCCCCTATATTTATTAGCCAGTACTTCATCATCTTGTCTTTATTACATGGTTTGAAAAGTATCTCTTGCACTCCTCTTTCCTAATCCGAGAGAATCTATGATGGCAATGTCATTTGCATTGATATACTTCATTATTTAATTTTCTTTCCACTTTTAATCAGTCCTTTATTATCTCCTGGATCAAAGAAGCCAGAACCTTTACAAGATCAGCGGGATAACATTGTTCTGACACCAAAAAATGTGCAAGTAAGATTAGTCAGATGGTTGTTGATAATTAATTTTGTTACAAATAATTTGCCAAGTTTTGTGAAATGATGCTTACTTCAGTGAAATTAATGCTTTTAATTTTGATTGGTTGTTTGTATTCTTTTAGGCTCTGAGGACACTTTTTAATGTGGCCCACCGCTTACATAATGTTTTGGGTCCATCCTGGGTTTTGGTAGGCTTACACTTTGTTCTGTATCACAACCTTTTTATTTAGAGTTCTCAGTATCCTATCAATCAAGCCTTTCATGCTGCCAATGTCTAGGTGTTGGAGACCTTGGCTGCGTTGGATCGAGTCATCCATTCTCCACATGCTTCTACCCAGGTTGTTTTGTGAATCAGCAATCACTTCCGTCACTTCATTCCTAATTTCTGCAATATTTTGAGGAACTTTGTCCTTATTACTGTTATTTTATTTCATCAACATTTAAGCATGTGAAAACATATTTTTGGTGGGCAGAGTGACTGATGAGATTAACTCCAATTTAAGTTAAAATAAAAAATAATTAAGCTTCTTTGAGTGATGGCCATCATTCAGATTTCATATGACTTCTAGTTTCATGGTAGTTATATTTCACGCCTTCGAAGTTTCACATTTGCCATTAAAACCATGATAAAATTTGCTCAATAGTTTTTTTTATTTTTGATTGTTGATAGTTAATAAGTTTTACTCATAGGCTGCTAAAATTTACTTGAATTTTTAATTCGTCACAAATAACATGTTTCTGAAGCAGTATTGTGGTCCATATGCATGTGTAGGAAGTTTCAACTTCTGTTTCAAGGGTTACAAGAGAATCGTCTGGACAGTACAGTGATTTCCACATCTTATCTTCTCTTAATTCTCAGGTCAGCAAAGTATTTCAGTACTAGTGATACAAATTTTATTTTTTATTACAAATTCTGATATTGTTCTTTTTTTTGTTTGTTTTTTTAGTTGTTCGAAAGCTCAGCAATGATGCATGTTTCTGCAGTAAAATCACTTCTAACTGCATTACGTCAGTTGTCGAGCCAATGCTTATCTGGAAATTCTCAATTATTAGGTCAACACATTGGAACAGTTGTGTTTTCGGTGGAACGCATGGCGTCAATACTTGTTAATAATTTGCACAGTAAGCATTTAGTTTTTAAACATCAAAAGTCACGTGCTTCTTTATACTGTATTTATTTTATGTATCAGATAGTAAGTGTATGTAAAGGGACGAAATGAAAATATTGAAAGTAACTTGTTGACAAAATGGTGGATATACCACATTTGCCCCCCCTTTGTCTTCCCCCTAAGTGGCTATAACTTTAGAGTATAAATTAGGGATTATTTATTATGGATTCTAAATAGCAGTTTATAGTTATAGATTGTAGATTCTAGTTATTTCATAAGGTATATATAAGAGTACATATAACAATAAGAATATATATACTAATTTCATAAGGTTATATATGTAAATTGATTATTATAAGAATATATACCTAGCAAAGTTAGCTAAGGACTTGATGATTGGTATCCGAGGTTCCAAGTTTCAAGCCTAGTTGCTTCATATTTCTAGCTAAGTTCATTTCTTAAAAAATGAATGAGGCGGGTAGCTTGCTACCTTTCTCTCTCAAAAAAAAACTATTGTTCTCTCTGATACCAAGTTAGTTGGGCATGTTATGTATTTACTACTGCTAGTTCTATCATTTTGTAATGATGCTATTTTCCTAATTAGAAACTGTTGCCGACAATGATCCAATCCTTTACTATGACCTGAATTTCTCTGTCCACTCCCACCTACTTGTGTGTATACCTGTATATTTGTATATGTATGTACATGAGCTCTTTGAATAGTAAATTGCCAAAACAACTCCGTCCAGATAGATATCAAATTCTTACACACTAATTATTGTGAACTGGATTTCCATCTTTCCAGGGGTGGAGCCCATATGGGATCAAGTTGTTTCTCATCTTCTTGAGGTGCTGTTTACTGGTATTTTTGATGTTACATTTGTTTTGATTTTTCTCTCTATTGGTAACATGATCAAGTATTGCAGCTTGCTGATTGTGCCAATGCACAATTAAGAACCATGGCTCTGGATACATTGGATCAATCAATTTGTGCAGTGCTAGGTTCTGATCATTTTCAGGGTGTCAGTAGTTCTTCATATCAGCTTCCCAACTTCGAAGTGAGCAATCTTTTTTTTTACGGGTAGACTGTACGTGTACTCTTGTACTGTCACAATATTACGAAATTAATCCCTGAGCTTTTCACATGAACTGTTAAATAGACTCCTTTAATAATCGGGAGCTTGGCCCCCTACACCAGAACCCTCAAGTCTGCCCATTGGGACTCGTGCGTGTGTCCCCACCCTTTTCCTCCCGATGACTTTAATTGTCATATATGAGAAAGTTCACGGACTAAGTCTTATTATGAGTATAATGCGTGGACTTTCCATAGGTAGTACCCTTATTTTAGTTTTCTGGTATGGTCTTTTATCTTTTGAATTGATTGGCCTTCTGCTTAGGTGGCAAAAGAATGTGAAATGGGATTATTCGAGTCTGCAGTTTTATCTCCATTAATGGTCCTTTATACTTCTAACAAGAACCTTGACGTCCGTGTTGGGTCGTTGAAAATTCTCTTGCATGTTTTAGAGGTAATCTTATTGAATCAGAGAGTGACTACCAATATTTTGTTAGTTTTGAAATTGCCAAGGCAATGACAGTTTTTGCTGCATTGAATCTCAGAGACATGGAGAGAAGTTGTACTATAGCTGGTCCAGCATACTTGAAATGCTGAGGTATTTTCTTTTCAGCAATTCACTCAATTATCCTTTTTTGGCTTTATTGGTTAGATATGTGGAGATCAGACTATTTTCCTTTTCTTTCCATGATTTTAAATGCATAGGGCGGTTGCTGATTCAGCAGAGAAGGATCTTATCCCACTGGGGTTTCAGGTGAGGAAGATATAATTGGCAGCTTTAGATTGATAAAGAGCCCTCATGGAGGGCAATGAACTTATTGGGTTAAATATTCCTTTCTTGGCTTAAATTTGCCTTCCTGTATTGCAATTTTCGTCAAGATATACTATGATTGCTTGAATTTTAGAGCTTTTCTTTGGCTTTTATTATGCAGAGTGTCCGTGTTATCATGAACGATGGATTATCAACCATACCTGTAAAATGCCTTGATGTGTAAGACTCTTTGTTGTGTATATTAATTTAATTTAGTTGCTGATCTAGTCATTTTTATTGGCAGCTGTAAGTTTTATTATTTTACTCCTATGATTCCTTCTGGCAGATAAAAAGGAACTTCATTTGATGTAATGTGAAGGTTATTTGTTTGCTAATTTCCTAAAGGAGCCTATTATGTTTTATTTTGTTCTTTCCCACACAAATTTGAATATCAATTTTGGCATAGTTTTGGGTTACTTGTCTATTTTGGCGCCAGAAGTTGAGTTAAGTTGTTACAATTGAAACTTTGACTATGAAAATTGAAAAGTAGGTCTAACTACTTCTGACTAAATTTGTGATTAATTCTTTTTTTCTCATATATCGCCTTCACAAATTCTGCAGATGTATAGAAGTTACTGGGGAATATGGTGCTCAGAAAACAGAGCTAAATATAAGTTTGACTGCAATTAGCCTCCTCTGGACTGCAACTGATTTCATGGCCAAGGGATTAGTTAAAAGTGCTGCTCAAGAAGCTGGTATTACAGAAAATGATAGACCATCACTTGCTTAATATTTATCAACACTTTAATTTTGCTACTTTTATGCTTATCATTAATTGTTTCTTTCATCACAGAAAATGATATGTATCACAGAAAATGATATGTATGCTGATGGCTAATAATTTGGTTTTGTATCTTACAGAGCTAGTGTCTGATGTGGAACCTGTCAAAGGACAAGAGAAAACATATGAAACTTATGAAGATGAAGCCATTGGACATCCCACTGATGGAAATGCTAGTCAAGTTCCTATGAAAAGTGCTGTTGATCACAAGAAATTGCTATTTTCGGTTTTCTCCATACTTCAAAGACTTGGCGCAGATGAGAGGCCTGAGGTACTCCTTTCGTATTAACGAGCATCTCCGAACATGTGTGCACACATCCTTTGTGTTTGCACAATCTTGTTTTTTGATGGTTTAGTTTAAAGAAATTATTGCCTGCACCCATTGCACAACATAAAAAAGCATGCCCAATGAGACGCCACCGTCCCTTCTCATCTTCAATCTCTTCCATCTCTTCCATCCCCTGTGTTGAATGCTTTCCTTGTTTAGAATTCATTTTCATTATAAGTGAGTTTGATGGTTGTTTGGAAAGTGTGCAATGGAAATCACCAGGGGGCATCGGCAGTACACCACAGTATTGTTTATTGACTTCTTGACCTTATCTATAAATCTTTCATGATCTACTTGTTAGACTTCCATCCATTATTTGTTATATATTATCTCCTACATCTTGTTTTATTTAAAAAGAAAAAAAAAACTGTTCAATCATGAAATTTGTAATACTACTGCTGTGAGGAAGGTTTTTGAATACTTTTGAACTTTCCTCTTTAGCATGTGATTGTTTTGTTAGTGTTTTACACAATAAAACAGTAAAAGACCATTACTGCGACTTGGTTCAAAATTAATTGTTCTGTTGAATTTATCAGCTTTGTTTGGTTTTCAGCATTGCAGCCTGCAGAGTTCTGACTCTAATTGTTTAATTAAGAAGTTTTGTTCTGATAAACAAACAAACATATCTCCCTATTGATCTTCAGCGGTTAAAAGAAAACATAAATTCTTTGCCATTCGACAAAATTTATTGTAAAAAATGTGGTAAGAGTTCTAGTAAAACCTTCTGTGCTCATATCAATGCAGTCTACTCAGTCTTGTGGTAGTACACTTTTTTCTTGTTTGTAGCTCTGTTTTGTTTTAAAACAACAAAATCAGAATAACCTCTTTTTTTTTGTGGCAAAGATATAAACATCTGTGTGGTTGTTGCTTCATTACAGGTGAGGAACTCGGCAATCCGGACTCTTTTTCAGATTCTGGGCAGTCATGGACAGAAAATTTCCAGAATCATGTGGGAGGATTGCCTTTGGCAATATGTTTTCCCTATCTTGGAACGTGTTTCTCACTTAGTAAGTTATTTTCTCGTAACTCTAAAGTTTGTGATGAGTCTTCTGTTCTAATTTTCCCCTGAATTCTCTAAACACTTCCACAGGCTGCCACCTCATCCAGAGATGAGTGGCAGGGAAAGGAACTAGGGACTCGTGGAGGAAAAGCTGTTCACATGCTTATACATCACAGGTATGTACACTCAGAATGGAAGGTGCTGGTTCTATCAGGAGAACTTATTCCCTGCAAATGGTGCACCACATCAGCGATGCACTGCTGATGTGATGTGCTGTCTGTTCTATCTCATACTCCTTGGTTGGATATATATGAGATGTAATTGAGGATAGAACATTGAGCAGTGCACGGGTGGCGCATGTAAATTCTGTTGTTTACTTCTGTTTGATCAAACTTCTGGTACTTGACCATACCTGGTTTTGCAGCCGTAATACAGCACAAAAACAATGGGATGAAACAATTGTATTGGTTTTAGGTGGAATAACACGACTGTTGCGATCCTTTTTCCCTTTTCTTCAGAGTTTGAACAACTTTTCTACAGGTAAGTCTTCTCTTTTGGCAAGTTTGTGTCCAAGTTTGGACACACACACACACACACACACACATAGATACATACATACATACATACATACAAAGAGAGAGAGAGAGAGAGAATGTGTCCTGTGCTTTCGAAAGCACGGAGGCCTCCGTGCTTGTAAGTTGTTTTTGATGATGGGATATCAGATTCAATGATCGGCTCCGTTAGGCATAATTTACGCTATTAGAACTATTTAGAAATCAAATTTCATAATTTTTCGATATTATTTACCAAGTGATCAAAGGGTCTCAAAAATGACTATTTTAATGGCCGATGTGGCACATTTGTAAGTTCAACAATGTAAAACAATCCAAATTTGGTGAAATGTTAATAGAAAATTTTGCTTATCATCAAGAGCAAGATCAATACTTCCAATTTAAAATTTATCTTTTTACACTATTTTTTTGTGAGATTTTTATTTTCGGCCGAGCAAATGAAGTAAAAAATTTATGAAATTTGATTTCTAGATAGTTCTAAGTTCCAACACTGTAGATCATGTCCAATGGAACTAATCGCCGAATCAAATGTCCCATCATCGAAAACAGCTTGCAAGTACGGAGGCCTCCGTGCTTTCGAAAGCATAATAGCTCATATATATATATATATAGAGCTAGGCTGGTATACTATCGGTAGCACGGAGACCTCCGTGCTACCAAGTTGTTTTCAATGTTGCGGCTTTCAAATCGACGATCGGCTTCATTAAATTTAATCTACACTATTAAAAATATTTGGAAATTAAATTTCATAATTTTTCAGCATCATTTACCTATCAAACGAGTAGTCTAAAAATGAACGGCTGAAAATAAAAATCTCATAAAAAATGATGATAAAAGACTTCATCAGATTTGGAGTGTTTTACACCGTTAAATTCACAAACGCATCACATCTACCATTAAAATTGTCAATTTTGAGACCTTTTGATCACTAACCAAATAATGCCGAAAAATTATGAAATTTAGTTTTTAAATAATTTTACTAGTGAAGATCAAGTCTAACGGAGCCGATCGTTGATTTGGAAGCCGCATCATTGAAAACAACTTGGTAGCACGGAGACCTACGGAGGCCCGATAGTATACCAGCCTAGCTCATATATATATATATATATATATATATATATATATATATATATATATATATATATATATATATATATATATAAGAGTTGAGCTGGAATGCTATTAATAGCAGACGGACTCCGTTGTCATCCATTTGTTTTCGATGATAGATCCTCCAAATTGATGATCGACACTGTTGAATATGATCTATACTACTTGAAGCATCTAGAAATAAAATTTCATGCTTTTCTGATATTGTTCTCTTGTCCATTAAGTGGATGCAAAAATGGATGACTGAAAATAAATATTCTTTAAAAAGTGATGCTAAGAATATTGTAATCAAGATCAAGAGTATAGATCTTGTTTTAAATAGTTTAAAGAAATTTCGAACCAAAATTCAATTAATTTGGATATCTTTATATCGTTAAATGAGAAAACGCCTTATATTGACCATTAAAACTACAAACTTTGAAACACTTTGATCATTAGGTTAATGATGTCTAAAAGATTTGAAATTTGGTTTCTAGATACTTTAAGTGGTCGTTGAGTTGGAAGCTCCATCATCGAAAACAAATGGGTGGCAACGAGGCCTGTTTGCTACTAATAGTATTCCGGCTTAACTATATATATATATATATATAGAGAGAGAGAGAGAGAGAGAGAGAGAGAGAGTCCGGCTACTATACTATCGATGGTACCAAGCTCTTGGTACTATCGAGTTTTCTGCCGTTAGATGTACCCTTTGATCATTTCCACCCGTTAGATTATACTATTTAACCAACCACCCGCTCAACCCTAGGGGACCACTATCCTCCTAACCGCACATCCTTTCATCCAACGGCTGAAAACTCGATAGTACAAAGCGCTTGGTACTATTGTTAGTATAGTAGCACAATTATATATATATATATATATATATAGAGAGAGAGAGAGAGAGAGAGAGAGAGAGAGAGAGAGAGAGGAGGGCGTCAGATCACATACTATTATGAGGTATTGGGCCTTCGTACTCATAAGTTGTTTTCGATGATGGAGCTTCCGAATCGACGATCCACTTCCGTCAAATATGATCTAGAGTATTTGAAACTTCTAGAAAATAAATTTCGTAATTTTTCGAAATCATAATAAAGTCCATCAAGCAGGCATAAAATAGATGGTCAAAATCGAACGATGTCTTAAAAAATGGATGGTCGGATCCTTCAATTTAGATCAGTTATTGATCTTTATCTAGGTAGTGAATAGAATTTTCTATCAAAAATTCAACTTATTCGGATTCTTTTGCACCGTTAAACTAGCAAGTATTCCATACCGGCCATTAAAAATTGTTAATTTTGTGAGCTTTTGATTGTAAGGTAAATGATGTCGAAAAATTATGAAATTTGATTTCTAGATGTTTCAAATGCTCTAGATAACGTTTAATGGTGTGGATCGTCGATTCAGAAGCTCTATCATCGAAAACAACTTATGAGTACGAGGGCGATCGTACTCATAATAGTATAGTAGCCGGACTCTATATATATATATATATATGATTTGTTATCCACCCAGTTTATTAACTACCTTGAGTAACATGCAGGCTGGGAGCTTTTGCTCAATTTTGTCAAGAATAGCATCTTGAATGGTAGCAAAGAAGTTGCTCTTGCTGCAATAGGCTGTTTACAGACAGTCGTTATTTCTCATTGTCCGAAGGTATATTATGTGGGGGCTTTTTACATTTATTTCCCTGCAAAGTCATCCATTAACTTTGATTAACGTAGATATCTCTGCAACTTAATTTCTTATCCTTGCGTCCTTGTACTTACAAAATTTCCCCATGAATACAAAACCAACTTTCCCCATGAATACAAAACCAACTTTCCCCATGAATAGAATTTCTCTCAAACTTGAAAGGGTAACTCACAAGATTCAGCAGTTTCAAGGTCAGGTTATACAGGGATACAGCATATATATAAATTATAAATGGATTATTTTGTAGGGATATGTATGTAAAGGCTCCTTCTTGAAATGCCCTTCTGTTTGTCACTTTTGCTTTGACGTACTTTACAGAAGTACTTTTCCTACTACTGTTGCTACTATTATACTAAGTCAAGACCTGGAGTCCCATTTGAAAGATCTATTTCCGTATTTTACTTCAACTGCATTACTCTAATACCTATAATTTTCACTATATCAACTTTGAGTTGACCAGGGAAATCTTGAGATGTCATATTTAAAATCCATGCTTGAAGTTTATGAGCTTGTACTTCAGACATCGCTCAGTTATAAGAGTAATTCAGCTGATAAGGTGAAGCAGGAGATTCTGCATGGTCTTGGTAATGCAGCTGATGCCTAGTAGTTTGTAAAAGTCCTTGAATATTGGGTAAAAATCTCAAATAGTCTTAGTACTCAAACAATATTGTGACTTAGTGCTAATACCAGTGTTTACAGCTCGGTTCCAAACCGAAAACCAAACCAAATAAGACAATTTGGTTCGGTTTATATGGTTTTCAGTTCTGTTTGGTTTGAAAATAGTTAAAATTTGCTTTTTGGTTTCGGTTTGGTTTTAACACTCATAACCAAACTGAACTGAAAATTGAATAGTAATGTTACCCACACTTTTTATCTAAACCATATATTAAAATTCTATATTTATAATTAAATCTTGATTACATATCAACACACTTTTCAACATCCTATGCTTATGATCAAAATTTTTGTGTAACTTTCATAATGATTCAATTTTGATTCTTAAATTATGAATTAATTCAGAAGAAAAATAGGAGTTCTGAATCTACTTGTGAAACAAACCGTACTAATTGAATTAATTTGGTTTAGTGTGGATTGGTTCCAAGAATAAATTGGTTTGGTTCAGCTGTGGATTTTTTCAAACCGAAAAATTTGGTTCGTTTTGAGAATTTCGTAAAATCCGAATCGAGTGCACCCCTAGTTGCTGAACTTCTAACTTGAACACTTTAGTCTTTGGAGTCCTTCTACATAGCAATCACATCCCCAGCATTACTATGTACATGAAAAGTGTTAAGTCACATGCTCAGCACGTGACCCTTACCTTAAAACGACCAATTTACCCTTTTCCATAAATTGACTTCATTATTTCAATTTGTCTGAAATGGGGGTAGATGGTATCTTACAGGAAAGTACCGTGTGCTCAGCATGTGACTATATGGATGTTAGGCATTTTGAACGGCCTAAGATGCAATTGCAAATCTATAGGAGGGTTCTGGGAGCAAAGTGTTTAAGGGGAAAGTTTATTTACTAAGTTGCAATATTGTGCAAGTACATGGACTATTCATAAATTGTCCAAGTACATGGACTATTCATGTTCTACCCTTGGAGATCTGATGATTGCAGTTTTTATTATGTGCAGGAGATTTATATGTGCAAGCAAAGTCAATGTTTGACCCTGACATGTATCTGCGACTTCTTGCTGTTCTGAAATTGACGATTAGAAGTTTGAGAAGTTCTTGTGATTCTGAAATTGAATCAGTATGTTCATACATCAACTGGATCTGGCTTTTTTTAATTTTCGTTTTGCGCTGTTAATTGCATGTTTGGCCTGGCTATTGGAGCAGCTTCTCTTCTTCAAGTAGAAGTCTGGCATTCAATAACCAACAGTTTGAATGTTTGCCCTAGTTGGGAAGCTTCGAGGCTCCAAAAAATTGAATCTCCTGCTACAAATTAGCATGGTGCACTACAGCACTAGTGAGGAACTTTAAAAGAATAGCTGTTTGTGCTTCTCTGGACAGACAAGCATCATGAATTTCACTTTCTTAGAAGCTCCAACTGACCCTATGTGTAAATATTGGATTATTTTGTATCTTTCATATTACTCAAACATCAACAATGTGTTTACTTCTCTCTCTTATGTCGATTATGTAGAGCTCCTTTTCTTGTTTAGCCTTTCTGCTAACACATTTTTGCTCAGGGAAATGTTACCCTGGTTCAGCGCACTGTCTTGGAAATTATACCCCTTCTAGTCCTGACTTTACGTGTATTGTATCTGATTATTTTGCATCTTTCATATTACTCAAACATCAACAATGTGTTTACTTCTCTCTCTTATGTCGATTACATAGAACTCCTTTTCTTGTTTAGCCTTTCTGCTAACACATTTTTGCTCAGGGAAATGTTACCCTGGTTCAGCGCACTGTCTTGGAAATTATACCCCTTCTGCGTCCAACCGATCTTTTACCTTCAATGTGGTCCCCGCTCCTCCAGGAACTGCTTTGTTGTCTTATTGGGTTTGAAGCTTCCCCAGAGAAAGTGAAGAATCAGATGGATGGAGACCAAAATGCGATGGAATCAAATGGTGATACTAACAATAATACTGGTAGGTCTGATTGATTCTAATGTTTAGATCCTTCAAGGAAGGCTTAACCCTTCAAAAGTTTGAAATAATTGTATATAGCCATTGATCTTTGAAAAATATCACAGATGCTTTCATTCCTGTATAAAAGATATAGTTTGGAAGTGCTTTCTCCATGATAGCAGTCAGATAGTGATCTGCCAAACCCAATGCAAAATGGATGAATTTATTAAAAAGAATACCCTTTCCGAATATTTTTCTGAAAATTATAACTATTTATTTAGGGCATTTATTATATTTACATTGGCATTTTGAGTATTATAGGCATACATTAATACATACAAGGGCATCACTAACTGTTTCCAACTAGTAGGGGGCATCTATGGTATTGTAGGTCACTAGAAAGGAAGTATGCAATATTTTGAAAAGGAAAATAATTTTGGAAATTGGTTGTTTGTCGAGAAAATAAAATGGAGAAATAAAAGCTTGAAAACTTGATGTGCTGAATGGTCTTGTATTCATCTCCATAACAGAAGTGGGACCTTGTTCTCTTCATTCTGGTCTTGACCCTTCTGAGGATACTATTGCGTGTGGCTGGAACCATCCTTTCGAGGAAAAGCTTGTCCCTATTATTGTGGAGCTTTATTTAGAGGCGCCTGCAAATGAAAGGTTCAGTGTATCTCCACGAATAATTCAAGGCCTTGGAAGGTAACATTGCTCCTTACAACTTCTCTTTCATTTGAGAGTACATCATTCTTAAGTTAACATGCTACTTCAGCTGAGCACATTGGATTGCCATAAAATAACTGTAATGCCTTTATGGCCCATATCAGTAAAGTGAAATTCCCCCATGGTGCACCTGATCTCTGTATTCCCTTCCCCAAGACCTTAGGTGAATAAGCAGAAACGTGAATAAAAAGAAGCTAAGAGAGTAAACGGTATGGCACCCTATTCCACCTTCTGATTGGAGATTAAAGAGTAGTGAATTTTAAGTTAATTATGTTTCTGGTTTTAAAACTTCTATGTTTACTTTTTGTCGGAAAAAGAAAAAAAAAAAGAAAAATAGGCCTATCTGGACTTTATTATTATTTTTTTGTATATTAGTTATTGTTGGTCAGATGAATCTGTATATTCATGTAATGTAGGGATTGGAACTTTTTTTTTAAAAAAAAAAGGAGTTTAGTAACAGACAAACATCAGCATTTAAAAAATAGAGTTAAGTTACAGACAATCATCAGCACTTGTTGGTCTCCTCTTTTTTCCTTTCTCGCAAGCATTCTTCTCCTTTGAGGGGAACAGCTTTCTCTACTTTTAAACCCTAGTTTACTCTAGAAAAAGCATCTTATTAAGCAACGCATTCCAAGTCAAGTTACAAAAATCTAAGGATGGAGTCTGTATTTATAACCTAAATCTTCATATGACTCCTAATATGGTAACAACTCTCAATAACATAGTAATGATCATAACAAAAAGAGAGAACTCCCAACTGGAAATCAGAATGTAGAAAGATAATAAAATAAACTTTACTGAATTGGATCATAAGGCTTTTTCACTTATTCCTTTCAAACTTGGTTATTGTCTTTGCTGATGGATGTATGCAAATAAATTTTTTTTCTTAAAATAACTCAAATTAATCTTGTTGTCTGGTCAGGTGCATGAGTACGAGAAGAGACAACCCAAAAGGTTCATTGTGGAGGGTTGCGGTTGAGCGCTTCAACTGTGTTGTTATTGATGATCTGAAAATAGTAGTTTTGGATCACAAAGCTGACAAGCATGCATATAAACTAGCTAGGGCACGTTTATGGAAAGAAGTCGCAGATGTGTATGAAATATTTCTTGTCGGTTCTTGTGGGCGGGCTTTATCAACTGATGCTCCTTCAGCAGATGCTCTCAAGGCTGATGAACAAAGGGAGATGACTCTTCTCAGTGTTCTGGGTGATGTCCTCAAAGGTCAAATAGATGCTCCTGCTGAGGTGAATTCATTATCCTCGATTATCTCCTTTGTCCTTGTTTGGCCTTACCTTAGAAAGATTTCTTATCCGGAGTTTGGCAAACAGAAATTTTGGGGCTCTTGCCGTGACGGGAAGCTAGAATGAACTTTTGGGCTTCAAAAGAATAAGCTTTATTCCAAAGCTTCTGTTTCTGCTTCTGCTTAGGAAGTTGCTTGGGTGAATTTAATGAAAAAGTTGTTACTGTTACTTCAAGTAGATCTATCTGATCAGCACTTCCACAGAAGTTCCAGCTGCTCCAAATAGGCCTTTCTTCCTTTTTTCTATCCCATACTCTGCCTAAAACTTTGCATTTGCAGGTACTGCAACGGTTGGTGATGACACTTGATCGTTGTGCTTCCAGAACAGGCTCTTTACCTCTTGAGAGTGTCGGGCTTATGCCTTCCCATTGCAGCAGGTTCTCACTAAGCTGCTTACAGATGATATTCTCTTTATGCAGGTATCATTTTAAATTGTTTGTTCTGTTTCGAGCATTCTGCGACTAAAATGGATCTCTAGGTTTATAGAAAAATAGATAATGTTTATGTTTTTGCAGTTTTACTTCTACAGATAGTTGGGATCCAAAAAGATCAGAAGTTAGCAAAGTCTCAATTATCATTCTCATGAGGAGATGTGAGATTATATTAAACCAGTTCCTAACTGATGAAAATGACCTAGGTACGTTTTGTATTTGTCTATTATAATAAATAAACCTTAAAGGCTTACCTTTTTTTCCTTTTCATAACAACCAAGTTGAATTATCCTGTTTTCATTTGATTAATACTCTGAATTCTGTTACATTATGGTTCTTTATTTATATGTTTTCCTTTTGTAGGTGAACATCAATTGCCTAGCGTAAGAACTGAAGAAACAGTTTTTGTCCTTCAGGAGCTTGCTCGGCTAGTCATTCATTCTGAGACAGCTGCTGTTCTTCAATTACCGCCTTATCTGAAAGCAGCTCTGGAGAAGAATGAACAATGCAGGCGCCCTCATTTATTGGTTTTATATCCATCTTTCTGTGAACTCGTTATATCAAGGTTTGACGATTTCTGCTATTAGTAATGCATAATTTTCCATGTTTTTTGACTTCTGTTTCCTTGCTTCAACTGTCAAAAGTTTTTACAACATCTACAATCACTTATTTTGCAGTCTTTCATTGGCTCTTTTGGTAGTGATAAATTGATAGGTGCTCTCTTCCTTGTAATAACACCAAACATCCAATTAGAAGTCTCCATGTCTATATAGTTGCAAAGAGTTGTAGAAAGTGGTATTGGGCATAACATTACTCTAGTAAATACCTACTACAAATACCATGCGAGTGATCAAAAGAAGAGAAAAAAAGAGAAAACGTACGGACTTTAATGTACTGTAGTTTATTTTGTGGTAGATACTTGAACTTCAAAAGTTTTGATTTTATCACACGACATTTCATATTTTTGTTTTGGTCTCACTGCGTCATTGTTAGAACTAACAGTGTTTGTAACTTTTTTGATGTAATTTTCTATACCCTCATGGGATATTAAACTACTTGACTGGATATTGTACTCCACTCTTTTGACGGGAACAATTTTCTGACATTATAGAGTTTTCTAAAATCAAAAGCGATAAAAGGTTTGGAATCAAAATTAATTCTTGGTACCTATTTCAAGATGCACTACAGTTCAAGTAAGGTATGTGAATCTTGAAAAAAAGGGGGGGAAAAAGAAAATCAACTTACTGAATTTTTTTTGCATATTAACTTGATTACTTCTTGGTAATTCAACAGGGAAGCCAGAGTAAGGGGGCTTGTGCAAGTGCTTCTTAGACTCATTGCATCTGATCTAGGGCTACAACGTTTGATGTGATTTTTAAAAAAAAATCCCTTCCATGTAATCTTTGTATGCGTATCCTTTATTATGTTTCCTCTATTTGGTTTATGTTATTTATATCTTCTATGATTCTTTGTAACATTATAGAAGAAATGCAGTGGTTGTTCTTACAGATCCAAATCACTTGCAGTGTACTCTGTCCTTTTTCATCCTGTCCTTTTTCTTTCCGTTCCATTTTTCCTTATTAGCGAACCAAAGTTGTAAGGAATGAGGGAACGGTTTAGTCGCCAGGAAAAAGGTATTTTCTACTGAATTCTTTTTTGCCACATTGAAAGTTAAATGTTATGATTTCTGGTAATTGTGCAATCCAAATGAAAGCTGTTTGTAGATGTTACCCGTGCTATGCTATGTTTTCCATGGAACAATCTAGAGAATGAAAAGCTTGGCGTTGTCTTGTATCTTTATATTTTCGCCTTTTCTGTAAATCCATACAGAATGGACTTGGTTTTGCTGCTTTGTAATTTTTGTGAACTCATGTAAAGCTATCGAACACTGAAAAGAAGTAATTGCATGATGAAGCTTCTGCGTCCGCCGCAGAGGTGCGTGGTGCGTAGCGTAACCGTAACTAGTGTTTATAAAAAACATGTTGAGAGGCGGGCTCCTGTTGGTGCATTTTCGCATTGGTGCCTCGCGATTTTGCTCGTATCTGTTTGGCATCTGGACATTTTTATTTTGGTTTTTCTAAAACGGCATTTCTCTTACCTTTACAAAAAAAAAGAAAAAAAGAAAAAAGAAGAGCTTGAATCACAGTCCGGGATGTGCAAATAGCTGGTTTCCATTGTGTTTTCATCGGGTTTCTTATCTGACCTTGATATGAGATCTGTTAGAATTAAGTTTTACGGTTTAGGTTTTGGATCTTGGTTGGACCAAAACCTGATCAAATATGATCACAACTTGGGTAAACGTCGGAAATATCTTTTTCGAAATGACCCAAAAGATCTAGCGCTTTCTTATCCAAGTAATACATTTGCAGAACCCGCAAATTAGTCAGATGGCTAAACTCTTGAAGGCAATGTTCATCAGTATGATCAGTCTTTTAAGATGCTGTAATGAATTTATTGAAAAATAAGTGGATTTGGAATTTTCTTTTTTAGGTTAATTGCAACATTGGCTTGCAATCTTTATCCCATTTTCTATTTTAGGCTTAAAATTTTAATATTTTACAAATTAAGTTTGACTCAATCACAAGTGTAAAATTGGCCCGCTTAACTTTTTTTCTAACTTTTTTTTTTTTTAAGAATTAAGTTGTCTACCTGCTGCACCTTAATCCTCAAGTTTCGTACCTATTATTAGACGTAGGATTCTGCAAAATTACCCTTTTGTTTTTTATACTTTTTTTTACAATAATCTGAAGAAATTTTATTTATATTTAGTTAAATGATTGAATTATTAATTATTTTGCCAAATAAATGTTTGACAGAATTATTAGTTTAAATATTTTAAAGGTTATTTTAAAAATAAAAATTTGTTTCAAGATCGTCTGACTTGAAATTTTTTTTTTATTAATAGACTTAAAAAATATTATAACAATAAGAGCTTGTTTGGTTCATCCATTTTGGGTATGAAATGGGAATTGGTTTGATCAAATCCGGTTAATTTTGTTTGGTTCGCATGAATCGATTTAGGATTTCTATTCCGGACTGGAATGGGAATGGCCCATTAGTCTTCAACTTAATTCCGGTCTTCTAGCCCGGATTGAGATCTCATTCCGGAAGCCCACTAAGTTCTCGAAACCCATGTGACCATCTCACCCTCCTTCTCTTCACCCCTTTCTCATCAAAAAAACAAAAAAAATCTATTCTCTCTCAAAATCCTATCTTTAATCCACATCAATAAAAGTTTTTAAAAATAAATTTGATATTTTTTTTTGGAAAACTTATTAGAGAATAGTATTATATTTTTCATAAATTTTAAATAGTATAAATTTATATTTGAGAGTAAAATTAGTATTATAGTATTCTATAATTTTTTTAGTTTATACGAACCAAACAATGAAATGTGAATAACTCATTCTAATTCCCAATCCACAAATAAACCAAACGTTTTGGGGGAGTGGGCCATTCCAATTACCATTCTATTATCTATTCCAATTCCACCCTTGAACCAAACAAGCCCTAAAAGTAGTTAGTTTGATAAAAAAATTTATTTACAAAATTAGACCTATGCGGTGAATGAATTTTCGTTTTTTAAATATGGCAAATCATTCGCCGCTTTCTTTAAAATATTAAAATTATTTTTAAAATTTAATATTATAATATTTTTTAGAGTTTCGATATGGAAAATATAAAAGTTATGTAAAACTAATGAATAATTTATCTATTTCAGGAAACACCAAGGTCTAATTTTTTGAATAAAAATTTTGAATATTTTTTTTAACAATTAGAAAGTTCGTGGCTAGCCCGAAAAGCCCGACTGACTACTTGATAGTCGGTGTAAACTCGAGTCGGGTCCGACCCGAACCGGCCCTCTCACGCCCCTAAAACCCTAGCGAATTTTTTGTCCCTTTCCTCAGTTCCCACCATCGTCCTCCCTCTCCGCTCTCTCTCTCTCTCTCTCTCTCTCTCACGCACACACACACACACACGCATTAGTTAGTTACTGCGCGATCCGAGGCCATGGACTCGGCTGGTGGCGGCGCCCATGGCGGAGGCGGAGGCGGAGGAGATGGGTCTTCTCCGGCGGCGTGGGCGGCGGTGCTGGGCGAGGGCGTGTCGCTGGTGCTGTCGCGGTGGACGGCGCTCCAGATGGCGGTGGAGAACGGCTGGGNGCAAGGCCGACGATCTCGCCGCCTCCATCCTCTCCTGGTTCGCCCAATCCAAAGGTCCATACAACCGGCTTCTCTTCTTCTACTGTGCAGCATAGCAATCAAGTTTTGGGTGTTTTTTTTTTAATTTTTTTTAAAAAAAAATATATTTATATATTTATATATAGCTAAAAACGTTGAAATCGTATGGACCTCTCGAAATAGCCACCTCAAAGTTTAGAGATTTGCTGAAAAATCCGTCAATTTTCATTAAAATTTCGTAATTTTTGTTAGAAAAAAAATACTATTGATTGTATATCACATTGGATTGAGATGATATTTAGACGGAAAAGTTTAAAGATATTGTCAAATTTTGACCCAGACGTCGTTGGTTATGATGACGCATTGATATTATTTGCTTCAAGATGGGTAGCTGCTTCACTTCAACATGTGTTAACATTTTTGCCGTTTGTTTGGTTCAATATGGATGCACATTATTATTATTATTATTATTATTATTATTATTATTATTATTAATCTTACTGATTTAGTGGTCGAAGATATTTTTAATGTTCAGATCCACATTACATTGATGAACTGGAGAACATGATAGACGAGTGCATGGTAATTTCATTCAATGCGGAGATTGAGGACGGGAGCGTCGAGGAGGTAATTTCGCTATGTCGGAAAAAGGATCGTACTGAGTCATGCTTGAATTGAATTGATCTTTCGATAGAACAAATTCAAGCGAGTTGGATTTGGGATTGAAATCTACGAATTCCCTTCTCTTTTCTTTTTCTTTTTTTTTTTTCCCCTTTTCCCGTTTTGTCCTTACTAGTCAGGTTTAGGGTCCATTGGAACTTGAAAGGGTTTCTTTGTACAAATGGATTTCTCATCTTAGAAACTGAAATTACTGCAAGTTTCATATCTTTATACCTGAACTTAATGACGGAAACCATTAAGTTCTAACAGGACTTTATGGAATTCTTTGAAATGAAATATATAAAATCAAAATTTTGCCGTTGCGTTGTTGGACCATCTCTCTATCTCAGACAATGAGGTAATCTCCCTGATACCGACAACTTTTTGCTCTCACCTTTTTGCTTTGATATTTGATCAAAATTATACGATTTTTCTTTTGTGCTATACGTCTTTGGTGAACTTCGACATGTGTGTTGGATTGTTGTTTGACGACTCTTAACATTGTTGTTAAATGTTATTAACATTTAACAGGTAGCAGAGCAACTGATGATTATGCACGAAGACTGTCTCAAAGGCAATTACGAATCAATTGAAAAGTTGAGGAATTCAGGTCCTCGAATAAATGCCGTTTCTCAAAGTAGACGGGTAATTGCCTAACTTGCCTGCTACTTACTGCATTTTGTTTTTTTTTTTTTTTTTTAATTTATTCGTCATAGTTGATTTGTAAATTGCGAGGAGTTACTCAACACCACATGCGAAATAAGAAGAAATCATTTTATATCAGATATTGCATATGCACATTATCTGTTAATTTTCTAATGGTAGGCTGCCTTCTGTTTTTATTCTTTTCTTTGTATTGAAAGTACATTAAAAGTTATTTTAGTTCATGAATTTGCCAACTGACTAAACAGTAAGGATCCTTATTGTGAAAGGAATTATCTTTTTGATTGACGTGTCTGTAGTGTGGAAGGGAAGGAAGTTGAAATAATTTATGAATTTATTGTTGTTACTGGGCACTTATTCCGTGTCTATCGATACTTTTAAGGCAGAAATTGCACCAGGGTACCCTACCTATAAGTAGGTTTAAGATTTCTCCCTAATCTTGTAATTGCTATGGTTGATTGTAATCTTGATGCAATCTTCTTTGTTTTTTTTCCTTTTGTTTTAATTTTAATTTTTTAATTTTTTAATTTTTTGCTTTTAATTATATTCCCCTATTTGATTGGATGGAATGGCCCCAAAGTTGCGGCATGAGAAGTTTTAAAATTGCTTTAATGATAGTTAGATAACGATTATTTGGATATTTCCATCCAATTTGATTTAGGAACTTGTTCGAAAGAATAAGATTGCAACAAATTACAAAGTTTATTGACACAATTATATGTATTGACAGTTTGCTGACCAAATTGAAGCTCTAAAACTAGGTAAAAAGTTGGACCATTTGGTGTAATTTACTGTATGTTTAAAATGGTGTAAAACATATAGACCTTACCTATAACCCATTTTTGAAATGGGTACCTAAGACCTCGTTTGCTATTGTTGCCACTTTTTTGGTTTGGTCCTGTTAAAACTTAACACTTTCTATTAGAAAAAATTACAGGATAATCTAACAAATTGTGAAGGATAGTATTTAAATCCAAGTAACTGCAAAATTAGGTTGTAAAATCAAATATTTTGGAAGTGTAGATACCCATTTCTTTTCTCAATACATTATAGTTCAGGTAAGGTTTTTATCTTTTCAAATTCCAAAGCCTATCGACATTTCCAAATTAACACAAATGGATTCGGATTCTACAGGTGATTGATGATAACGAGGATGAGAGCTCAGATGAGGAAGAGTCGGAAATGGCGGTGGATGAGGCCCCGTCAACAGCGATGGCTGAGGACCACCATCCTAAGCCGGCAAAAGCAGTCCCAGATGAAGAAGGATGGTCTGTCGTCGCTCCAAGGCGCAGCCGAGGTAACCGATCAGGATGAAGCTGGAGCCAAGAGGATATTACGATACGTAGAATGTCATTACTGTCATTTTTGTGGTTGAGTTTCTGGTTGGTTTTCTCTTGAATTTTCTGTTATATGTATATGCACACTGAGTTATTGTTGCGACAAAATCTTTTCTTCTACTTTTTCTTTCTTTCCCTTAGTTTACCTGGTAAGTTCTTATGTAAACTGAAACCATTGAAAATCCTGCTGTGAGTTGGCGCCAATTTGGCTCAGCAATAACTGCTTACATAGAAATGTTGTTTGAGTAGAAATATTCGAAGAAGTACAAACAATTTTTAGGTTAGGTCTTTTCAACTGCTTCCTGCAGAAATTGGGAGTAACTGTTATTGGGGTGGAGGGTGGAGTGATTTTTTATGGTGCTTTTTTATTAATGCTATCTGGAGAAGTATCATCTAAAAATTTGCTTGCTTCTCTTTACAGCAAAATTAAAAGCTCCAAATTGGAGTTTGTGCTTTTGGGGCATAGAATGTCATTTTGGCTTTCCCCCTGTAGCACAAGTTCTAAATTTTGTTTGGTGGATCTTCTATTAAAGGCTATTACTTCTAAAAGCAGAAGCAGGAATGGTCCAAACAAGTCCTTGGAAGGATTATGTAGGACTAAATTGTTTTGTGAAATGGCTTAAAATGATTGTAAGAATAACTTTTGTTGTTGGTTCTTTCATAATGTTTTAGCGGAAGCCAAAAACGAAAAAAAAAAAGAAGAAGAGAAAAAGTAAGATCTCTTGTTGTACTCCAAAATTTTTAGCTCTTGCAAACTCAAATTTTTCGTGATTCAAAGATAAAAAACGATCGAAACAAGAGAGATTTTTATGGACTTTTAAAATCTATTCCATCGTTATAAACTGTTGATGTCTAGCTGACTGATCATATAGATAAAAAATTATAAATTTTGGGGAGGTTTTTTTTTTTTTTTTTGTAAAAGCAAAAAGTATTCTGTTTCTCACTATGAACGTATTTTTCTTCCCATTTTATTTGAGTTATGCATCTAGAGTTTAAGCATAATTTATCCGCATTGTCCGATATAGACGGCGCAGATTAATTTGGCTAAAATTCAGGGACAAGAACAATCCCATGNTTGGGGAGGTTTTTTTTTTTTTTTTTTGTAAAAGCAAAAAGTATTCTGTTTCTCTACACTAATATGTTTTTAAATTCGTGATTTTTCATACATGCATCTAGAGTTTAAGCATAATTTATCCGCATTGTCCGATATAGACGGCGCAGATTAATTTGGCTAAAATTCAGGGACAAGAACAATCCCATGCATAGTGAACCCGCTTTGGTTTATTTTATTTTATTTTATTTTATTTCATCAGGAGGCGCAATTAGGTCTCTTCGTGAACATTAAACACCGATTGAGAAGTGAGTAAGGAAGAACCTGAGAAACCCCCTAAAACCCTAATTCCCCTCGTCCCTACTCTCTCTCTCTCTCTCTCTCTCTCTCTCTCTCCGATCGTCCGCGGACCCCCAAGAGGATCGTCAAAAGCTTAGGTTTGGTTGGATGCAAATTACTTTATTTGTCTTCGTTAAGCATTTGATGTTTAGCATTATTTGATTCCGAGTTGAATTTGATAGGGAGAGAGGGGGAGCGATGGTGCTTAGGACTTCTGTTTTGTATGCATTTTAGGTGTTTGTTCGAATGCCTCGATGACTTTACCCTTTTTAACTATAAAAAAAAAGTGGTCGGCTAACTTTAAATTGAGCTATTTATCACTTTTTCTAGCATTTGAAGTTGACATTATTGGATTTTTAAGCATGCCTTTTAAGTGTTTGATCAAATGCCTCAAGGACTTTATCCTTCTAACTTCAAAAAAAAAGGGTTGGTTAAATCTACGGCGTCGTAATTTGATATACCGGCAAAAGGATTTTTCTCTTGTTGTCATGGTTAGTTAGCTTGTGCAATGCACCTCGGCTAACTGAGGAATTACAACTTCTTTTAGAAAAATCTTGAAAGCCAAACAAATGTTTCTTCCAAGTTTTTGTACTCTATTGCCTAATAAATAAGTTGGACGTAAGGGATTGCAAGCATTTCACCATTCCCTCCCTCACTATTTCATGCCGAAATTCTATTAAAAAAAAAAACAGCAATGATACTAAACAAGGCCTAAATTGCTTTTATTATCACTGTCTAGAACTTGAACTTGGCATTATTGGATTCCAAGAGCTGAATCTATTGGAGAGGATGTCCATGGTTTCAGTTATGTAGGCAGTAGGCGTACTAGACGTTTGTCAAAGTGTCCAAGTGACTCCTCGCCCGCTTGATCTTAAAGAAGCAGGATCATAGCAATCAAGTGTTTCTCTTATTAATGGTTTTAATCTGAGAGTGGAACCAACAATAGCGTTGTTTTGTAAAAGTTCATATCTATATATGCTAATGATGACGCGCATATTTGGATATTTTGCATTTTTGACCTGTTTTTTTTTATGCCATGCAGGCTGATCATGGGTTCACTAAGAATTGGATTTCTTAAGCGCTTGAACGAGGTTTTAACACAGCCTCGAACTTCATTTGGTGGGTATATACTTTGGGACTTCTCCTTACGGATTATCATTAAACTTTTGCATGATTATCCATTTTCATGTCTCATACATATCAAATAGAAAGGAGCATATCTTTTAAATAGCAAATTATCTCGCATAAAACCTCTACTATAAGATCATATATATTAACCGAAAACGTATAAATTGTTACTTTGCTTTCTGTAGGCATTCATAGAAGCTTAAAAGCATGGAACTCCACCATGTCATTTGATGAGTTTGCAGAGAAGAATGACATGGACGATGATGATGATCCTATAGTTGACAAGAGAAACTTGGAACCCCAAAGTGTTGATCCAAAAAAAGGTTGGAATTTCAGAGGTGTGCACAAGGTACCACTCTCGTACCAAAAGAATGCTAGATTTGAGCTGTATATGCAACGAAGGATAGGTTAAAAATAATTTTATTCCTTGAAGTTTGAGCCAAATGCAATTATGTTCTTGGTACTGGACTTTTGGCTACTAGTTCCTAAAACTTGTCTTGCAGTAAGTCCTTTTTTAGTGTTATTAGGTTTTGCTCATGTGGCATTAGTGGGTGCAGAGGAACCTTGGCATTAGTGGGTGGAGAGGAACCTTGCTTACCATTTTGAAGACGGAAAATTAGTGGAAGGACTTAATTGTCATGCAGAGCCAACTTTAGGGATTAATTGGTTAAAATTGGAAGCCTGAGAACGAATTCTATTTGGATCTTCAGGGACTAAACTTGTAACTAACCTTGTAAAACTCTTTAACTTTTGTTGACATAAACATTTTTCCTTTTTTTCTTTTTTCTTTTGATGGGGTAGGCAATTATTTGTGGCAAAATTGGGCAACCTCCGCTGCAGAAAATATTGAGGAACGGTAAAACCGTCACTATATTCACTGTTGGAACAGGGGGTATGTTTGATCAAAGAATTATTGGAGGAGAGAACCTTCCAAGGCCAGCACAGTGGCACCGAATAGCAGTTCATAACGAGCAACTTGGTGCATATGCTGTTCAGCAATTAGTGAAGAAGTATGTAGGGTTGTTTCACAACTGAATTTGTTTGTGATACTTCTTTCTTGAGGTTCTCTCTTACTTAGATATCGTAACTAGACCAGAGTAAAACTGGCCATACTTGTCCAACCTAGTCCGCTGGGCCTGGTTTTTTGTGGGTTGGATCAAGCCATGCCAAGGTCATGTGGTGGAGCCTGGTCTCAAAATGAGAGGGCCACTAAAATTGGACTGGGCACGGGTATTCCATTTCCTTATGCTCAGCCCCGGTCACTAGGGTTGGCTAAGGTGATTTTGGACCAGCCTTTGACTTCAAGTAGCTATAAAAACATTTCAGGCCTGGCAAATTTTACCCAGCCCGAAACCTGGCCCAGGCTTTGCTCAAGTCTAATTACAAATTTGGGGTTTTACTTATGTATCTCTCTGAAATAATCTGTTTATGTACACATCCCTCTAAAACCTGAATTTTCATATATACCCCTTGGAAGTGCAGATTGTTACAATATCTTCAGTGTGGGGTTCATTCAATTCATTGGGTACGCTGGCTTTTTGTTAGAAAAGTTTTATTCTTGAAAGCATTCAGTAAGTAAAATAGAGCTTATATTGGGTACTTATGAAAATTCAAAATTTTCAGGGATATACGCGTAAATAGATTATATTTTATGGGAAGTACTCAAATATTTCTAGAGGTTTAATCATATATTTGGTTTTCATTTTCCCATATCTTCTTGACTATTTCCTTTTAATCTTTTGGTGCCCCTTCAGTTCTGCAGTTTTTGTTGAAGGGGATATTGAGACTAGAGTTTATAATGACAACATCAATGGTCAAGTAAAAAATATACCTGAGATATGCGTGCGACGTGATGGTACGTTAGTTACTCTCTTTAACGAGATTTTTTTTTTAACCTTAATATTCTTATTTCATTTAGACCAATTTGATATACATTTTGCCCAGGCTCTGTTTTTTTTATATCCATTAACTTCAGTTTGATTTATACTTCACAATCTAAACATCATAAATTTATTTTGCGTTACTTAATTATTTATAAGCACTAGGCCGAAGAAAAGTTTAAGTTGGACATGCTTATAAACTCAGCATGGTACTGTTAAACTTTCTTGATTACTAAAGCATGTCTTGATCTATAAACCTTTGGGGTTGTGAAAAACAATCCGGGCATATAGTTGATGTTTAAATTACCAATTGCAAGATAGCTAGTATGAATACTCAAATGTTTTTGCAATATGTCATTTTATTTTCTGCTCATTCTTGGATATTTATTGATACACTGCTTTGTTTCCATTTTCATTCTAAACAAGATAGCTCATCAATTTTTTTTTTTTTGCTTTTGTCCATTTTTATCTAAACGGTACATCATTTAAAAACTTGTACCTTTTTGCAGGCAAGGTTCGTTTGATTAAATCTGGGGATGTTGCTTCCAGTATATCATTGGATGAGCTAAGTATGTTCGTTTTCAAAACTTTTCTTCTGGTTTTTAGCCTAACTCTACTTTTCCTCTAATTGAAATTTCAATCTCTAGAGGTAATCCAAACATCTAGGCTATCCTTGGCAGTGAATGTTGGAAATGTTTTAATAATTATTCTTATTGGTTGTGTTGCTGAATAGATTTATTACTGGAAGCAATATATGACATTTCAACACCGTTATTTTGTTTACTTTTGACTTAAACAATTTCTAATGAATAAGCAAAGTTGGTTCTTGTTGCTTGTATGCACCTGACATTAAAGCTTAAAGCATTTCAGTACTGTAAGATTATCATGTTATGAGATTGTTAAATGGAATCAGGTACTTCTAATTCATGAAAAATTCATTGCGCACAAACGAGAGTAGAGATATATTTGTTCCGATAGCATTTCGTTGATAATTGCTCTCGAGTTACAATAACATATCACTTTATGGTGGCAGGGGATGGATTATTCTAAGTGGTTCCAGCCGGTTAAACTTGCCTACTGTATCACTTCAAGAATTATGTACTAGAAGGTCGATCATGGCTTCATCGACCTGAATTATGATCTTGTTTTTCTCCTCTTATGTCATACGTTCCAATGGGAGATTTGTGAACACTTACAAGCCTCTGGCAAAAAGATATTTTTAAGGTAACGTAGGTTAAACTTCTATTCTCTTGTGTCTTCTTTTAGGACTTCTGCAAAATCGTCTGCTTGCATATCTACTGCTATAATATCTGAATTTTCACGTATATCCCTCGATAGTGAAGTTTGGTATTTCCATATGTGCCCTTCCAAAGTGTGTGTGTATATTTATATATAAACCCTACCCTATCAGGGTTATATGCGTAAAGACATTTTTTTTGGCAAATATTCAGGAGTAGTCGTGGAAATACCTAAAACTAGTAGTACATAGTGAAATAAATATTTCACACTGTAGGTAGGTGAAAGACTGCGGTCTGATTCTGGTCATTCGGCTCTTATCATAGAAAGTTGAAATAATTTAGAATCCCGGAAGCAAACGCCGCAATTTGAAGCTCTGTCTGTCTTCTCTGTAGCTGAAAGCTGCTAAGGAGAATATTAATGAAAAAGGTTGCTAGTGCTTTTTCCGAAGCCTTTGTTTCTGCTGCAGGGAGGGGCATAGGGGGGGGGATGATATTAATGAAAAAGCTGTTTGTTTCTTCTTCGTATAATTGCACTTCTAGAAGCACTTCTCCTGAAGCTCCAGGCCCTCAATTACTGAAGGAAGGAAATCATACAGCAAGCCAAGTGACCAGCTATGAAAGCTAAAATAGATCAGATCATTTTTGTGCTTCACCAAGTGTCTCTCTCCACTAGGAATTTTGCTACTATGAGTACTCAGCTAGAGATGTAAGTGGATTTGGGTTGGTGGAGATCCCGTGCCAATCGGGCCGATAAGTGTGAGCCAAAAATAAGAAAAAAATAATCTGCCTCAAATTTGTCCTGATCAGCTAAGAAATAGAGTGGGAGGCGGGGACTTTTATTTCTTCCTTTGATTCAGATCCGTCTAAAATCCGCTTCAGTCTTATTACCCCATTCTTAATGAAGCGGCCGGTAAGTGGGGAAAAAAGTAGAGTAAAATTCAATCCGCTCGGAATCCGTCCCAACCTATCAAGAAAATGGCTCCCTCCCGTTTGTATCCCATTCACTTTAAACTTTTTCAGTAATAAATTTGTTTCCTCTTTTCTCCAAAAAAAAAAAAAAAAGAAAGAAAGAAAAAGGAATTCTTTGTCGGCACGTTATAGGATCTCCCCCAACAAATTGCAATTTGGTTCCTAATTTATCATTTAAACAAAAGAGTCCCTTATTTTATCTATTTAGGTGGAATGCAAGGGACCACATTGTGATTCCTCAATGGTTTGGATACAGTTCTTACATTTTTGTCATACACTTTGTAGTGCTTTTTATGTATATATATATATATATAGAGAGAGAGAGAGAGAGAGAGAGAGAGACGAGAGAGGCTGGTAGATGCGTTATGGAAGCACGGAAGGTTCCGTGCTTCCACTTTGTTTTCGATGTCGTCGACTTTCGAATCGACGATCGGCTCCGTTAGATTTGATCTAGAGTATTTGAAGTTTATCTAGAAATAAATTTTGTGATTTTTCAATATATTGCTTAGTGATCGAAGTGGCTCAAAATCAACGGCTGAAAATAAAAATCTTACAAATATTATGATATGACATTAAAATTTTAGATCAAAGTTATTGATCTTGTTTTATTGGATATAAGAATTTTCTATTAAAATTTCATGTGAATTTGGATATTTCTACATCTTTAAACTTGGCAACTGGCTCACCACGGCCATTAAAATTATTGATTTTGAGCTCCTTCGATCACTAGGCAAATGATATTGAAAAATCATAAAATTTATTTTTCAGGTACTTCAAATACTCTAGATCAACTCTAACGGAGCCGATTGTCGATTCGAAAGTCCGAATATCGAAAACAACTTGGAAGCACGGAAGCACTGAAGGCTCCGTGCTTCCATAAGCATACCAGCCCACTATATATATATATATATATATATATAAAACATGACACTTGATATGGGGACCATTTTGATTCTTTGAGGACAAATCAGAGTGGGGCATTGTAACCTGAACCTATCAAAAGATAAAGGTAAATTTGAATTTAAATCCTAGTACTTGGTACCAAATCTGCAGGTGAGTTTCTGGGCTTTTTTGTAAAAAAAAAAAAAATAATAATAATTTGGGTTTGTGTAGAGTAATATAAGATCTCAATTGATTAATGGCTGTTGATATATGTGAGGTCGAGATTTAAACTCCATTATATATGTTGTAAAAGAGAAAGTTGGTAGGTAGGAAATATTTGCTTAATAAATAGGCTTTGCAACCAACTAACACCAATAATAGAGTAAGGAATAAGTCAATCCAGGTGCAACCACTTCCTGCAATACTGGCAATAGTTCTTCAGTAGGAAAATGACATGATTTGACAACCATCAACTTTTAATTAACTTCTGGTCTGGGAGCATAAAGATAAACTTTTGTTCAGCCTCTGATGAAAGCACTGGTTTCAGTTTGAGAAGAAGATCAAATCGAGAATTGAGCTCGGATATTATTAAAAATACGAAATAGTCAGTGCTCTTAATTAGTGCTTCTACTTTTTCGCATACTGAATCAGAGGCTCAACAGAAGTTTATCTTTATCGCATGTTTAGTGCTTCCACTTTCACACATGTTTGGTCAGAGGCTTGAATCAGTTTTAAGATCCTCAGGTGTCAGCCTCAGAATGCAAGCTTGCACAATGTGTCACTTTCAGTAATTCCAAATTCAAAATATCAAGGCCAATCAGTCAATTTCACACTTCACACCAGCAATTTCCTCTAACAGAGGAAGTAGCTCATTTATTTCATGGAAAATTTGGATGAGAGAAGAAGACATAGAAGCCCACATCAGATTGAAATAGTTCTGTACAATGCATCAGAAACTAAAGCCACAAAGAAAAAAGAAGAAAAGAACAAGAAAAGAAAATTCTAACAAAGTGAGAATATCTATAAGAAGGAAATCAAAAAGGCCATGAGAATTAGATCAAACCTCTCTTTAGTCTTTAACAACATCAAACACTTTTAATTAACCATACTCAGAAAAGGATGCTGAGGGCTCATCCCCTACCTGCGAAGAATTGCTCGTCGACCGCCCGAACTTACTCGACATGTCTCCCGATCTCCGCCGCAGCATCTGCCGCATGCCGTCGGCCACCCGCACCGCGGGGTTCGACTTGATCCTCCTGCAGAAGGCCATGTGGGCTCTCATGGCCTCCTCCACCCCCTGGCCCTTCCTCCTCCCCTTGCCGAGCTCGTCTCTCACCGCCTCGGAGCACAGCCCACAGAGCCATTTCTCATCAAAGTTTGCCTTCACACTGTCAATGTACTCCTGGGTGCAATCCTCTCTCAGGCCACAGCACTCACACTTCACTGACTCAATCTCCATGGATATATATGGTAGTTATGTGTTGAGTGTTGGTTTTGTTGTGGAAAGTGTTTCAGTGGTGTGGGTTTGTATAGGAAGGAGGTTTTTATGGTTGAGGCAAAGGGCAGGGTAGTTTAATTAGTTAATATGTGAGCTGTGCTATAGTTTCTTTTTGCTTCATGTTACAACTTACAAGAGAGAGAGAGAGAGAGAGAGAGAGAGAGAGAGAGGGGACAAAGTTAGTTGGGGACCTCATGTATTGGCCTTTTCCAAACATTTGAAATTTAATGAGGAGGTGAGTGGAAGGAGGAGATGGGGTGGATTTGGGGAATTGGATTCTTTGTACCTAAATGTCACCTTTTTATTTTGTCATCTCTCTCCATAATTTGTTTTTTTAAAAAAAACATTTTCTTTTTAACTTTGCTGAGATGGCCTTTGGCTTGGCTTGTAAACTAAAGCTTGGGTGTTGAGTGCTAATTTTTTTGGATTTGCCTTGGCCCATTGAATCTTGACTAAGTGGTATGATTGATATTTGTGTGTTGATTCTATCTCTTAGATTAGAAACATTATCTTTTTATATGAAAAATGTCACATGTACGTTCAAAAATAAGTGAAAATTTTACACTTCTCCATCGAATAGCTAATATTCTATACTAGTTTTATCAAAAAAATTTCAATATTAAAAATCCAAAAAGTTTCTTTAGACGTTTGTATTGAAGTGCAAAATTTACGTCCACTTTTTAAATATAAAAGTAGCATTTTTTTTTTTATATAATAGATGACATGATTGAGAATCATTAATTATTTTGAGTAGTTGGAAACTCTTAATAGGGTTTTAACGTTTCTTTCAAAGTGCAATCCTAATAGTCAAAATTAGTACAATTTTTCAGCAGTTAGAAAGTAATTTGATAGGCTTTTGTCGTTCTATGGTTCAAAAGTTATATTTAAATATTATGTGCCATAAAAGATTTTACTTTATTATCCTATTTGATAATAAAATAAAATTAGTACAATTTTTCTCTTCGGAATTATAGGATGACAAACTAAAAATAAACTAAACCACATAGAGTGAAATTAAAGTTTATCTTTTTAAGCCTAAAGGGTTGTTTGTTTCAAGGTTTATAACATATCAAAAATATTACATATTTTATATTTAGAATAGCAAATTTGTTACTAATTAATCAAGCCACTTTAGTTTAAAGGTTGTTTAAAACTAGCGTATTCTTATTAATGGACTATATAATAATTTAAAATTTTTTAATATAAAATATAAAAAAATTATCGAAATATTACAAGCCATGAACCATGCTAAATATAATGATAGGATGCATTATATGAGAAGATATATATCCAAGAAATCATTCATTTATGATAGGGACCAGCAACTAATCTTTGATAAGTATCATTAACTTATATTTTATTCTTCTTTAACATGCAATGATTTGATTCATATTCATTAGAAAGCAATGATTAGTGTTAGATTTTGCAATCTAGTCTAAAATGGGTTTTTTTTTTTTTTACTATTATTTTCTTTCTCCACTTTATTTTAATATTTTCTCTTTTGGTTCACAAATAAATATTTCTAAACTTAGGGGACCCATAACTTTACTCGTCTTTTTCACTCGATTTAAAATTTTGGAATAGCCATAAAATTTAGAAAAGAATATTTTACTCTTCAAAATTAAATTTCTTTAAAAAAACAATACCAGAGGATGAGGTGGATTTTTAAATCCCATGATTTAAAAAATTATACAATTTTATAAAAAAATTAGTTTCTGCTACGCCGCATTCTTTGGATAAAACAAATATATGATTCTACAATTCCAACCCTTCACTGCAATACATCATAAAAAATAGGGTAAACTTTAGCTACCACCTCCATGGTTTTGCAGTTTCTCACTTTAGTACCCTATGGTTTAAAGTGTATCAAATTAGTGTCATGTGGTTTTATTTTTTTTTCGTCAGCTTTTCTGATAATATTTTGTTAAATTATATGCAAAAAAAACTTCAGATATCCCACCTAGATTTATTGAATATTCACTTCAGTATTCTTTAGTTTTAACTTTATCATTGATTTAACGAAAAAAATTAGTATAATCGATAATAAAAAGATAAAAATAAAATCATATATCACTAAATTGATACACTTTAAACTATAGGGTACTAAAGTGAGAAAATGTGGTATTTGAAGTTTTTCCTAAAAATATCGTGAGCCAAAGATGCTTCTCCTCACTGCTGACGTGGCACCTCCTCGTAATTAAAAAGAATATACATGCTGATGTGGCACCACCGACATTAAAAAAAAAAAAAAAAAAAAAAAAACGCGTTATACTACCTCACTAGTTTTGGACAAACAAACAAAGAGAAATATAACTACCACAAATAATAATAATAAAATTAATTAACATATCACATGCACGTACGTAGTAACCAGTTGGAGGAGGATGAGTCCATCTCGGACTTTTTTCGAAAATAACCCTATGAAATTTTGTAATTGGCAAAATAACCCTCTGAAAATTTTATTTATGAAACTAACCCTCCTCTCGCCACCTCAGCCGCCACCTCAGCATTTCTCATAAAGACGGTGACTCGTTCACCGTCTTTATTGAAGACGGTAAATGATTCACCGTCTTCTCTAGGCGTGGACCCTTCACCGCCTTCTCAGCAATTCCCCGCGTACCAGCGCCTTCGCAGCAATTCGACGAGAAGACGGTGACTCGTTTACCGTCTTAACAAAGGCGGTGAATCGTATACCGCCTTATCTAGGCGTACACCATTCGCCGCCTTCTCAGTGTTGCCCCCGCCCAAATAAGACGGTGACTTGTTCACCGTCTTTACTTAATCTTGAAGACGGTAAGTAGTTCACCGTATTCTCTAGGCGTGGAACCTCCACCGCCTTCTCAGCAATTCCCCGCGTATCACCGCCTTCTCAGCAATTCGCCGCGGAGAAGACGGTGACTCGTTTATCTCTTTAAGAAAGACGGTAAGTCGTTTACCGCCTTATCTAGGCGTAAACCATTCACCGCCTTCTCAGCAAATCCCCCCGACAGCTGGGGGCATAGATAAGATGGTGAATAGTTCACCGTCTTACTTAAGACGGTAAATTGTTCACCGTCTTTAGTGCAACCCTTAAGACGGTCAATGGTTTACCGCCTTATCTGAGCAAGTTTACCGTCTTCAGTGTAGAACTCCACCCAGCCTAATTTCGCCAAGTCCTCGAGAGATACCGTCTTCAGTGTAAAACTCCACCCAGCCTAATTTCGCCAAGTCCTCGAGAGAGGGGCTAAAACACAGATAAGACGGTGACTCGTTCACCGCCTTAACAAAGCCGGTGAATCGTCTACCGCCTTATCTAGGCNAGAGAGTTAAGAGAGAAAGAGAGCGAAGAGTGAGGGAGAGGTGTCGGGGCTTCGGGTATACCTAGGTAAGACGGTGAATTGTTCACCGTCTTCATTAAACAACATTAGAGACGGTGAACGATTCACCGCCTTACTTTGGCCCACTCCTAGGGGGTTACCAATAAAGACGGTGAATAATTCACCGTCTTTACTGCAGCACAAATAAGACGGTAAACAGTTCACCGTCTTATCTGTGTTTTATGTCTCCAGGACTTGGCCAAAGTTGGGGGGTGTTGTCCTGACCGAAGTTGAGGGGTGTGTACCGTCTTAAGTAAGACGGTGAACTGTTTACCGTCTTATCGAGGGCACAGCAGTTCCAAAGGGGGTTGTATTCGCTCTAAAGACGGTGATGTATTCGCTCTAAAGACGGTGAATAGTTCACCGTCTCATGAAGGCGGTGAACCATCTTCCGTCTTCATGAGAAATGCGCATAGACGGTGGACGATTCATCGTCTTTACGAAAAAAATCCGACCTGGCGCCGACGTGGCGAAAGGAGGGTTAGTTTTACAAATAAAATTTTCAGAAGATTATTTTGCCAATTATAAAATTTTAAAGGGTTATTTTCGAAAAAAGTCCGTCCATCTCCATGTGAGATGTGTAGAGTAAATCAAGCTCTTCTTTTTCTCTTCTTTTGTGGTTGGATGGGGCCGCACGTGGAAGGCCGTGGCACGTGCGTGACGTTGCCCCAATATCCGTAAAAAAAAAAAAAAATGCTGTGTGAATCGAGTTGTTCAAAAATACATGAATAATTATTTAATTATAGTACATTGTCAGGACAATATATCTCATTCTAAACTTTCTGTGGTAATGAGAATGCATTCGTTTTGATGTTTCAGCTCACAAAAAAAAGTGAGAGTGCTTTAAATAGCGAGAAGCACCTCCACAAAAAAGAAAAGCTAATGTAATGTTTATTTTTTATTTTTTATTTTCCTAATCTCAGCATTAAAGTGAGATTTGTCCCTTGTATCTATCTTCGTGGCCATTGTCACACCGATAAATAGACCTTATTTAATCAGCAGTTAGGGCAAGTACGGGCCCAAGTTTGGTCCATGGTGGATTGTAACATGTTGCGTGTGCCCCGCAACTGCTTCGGATTTTAGGGTTGATTTGGTATTGGGGGGAGACCATGTGGGATTGATGATGATGATGATGATGATGATGATGATGATGATGATGGTGTTAAATGCAAATTTGGACCTAGGGTTTCAAGTTGGATTTTTAATTGCAATAATTTATTTCACAAGCTTTGTTCTGCGTCGAGTGACGATTTAGCAAATTAAAGAAAGAAAAAAAAAAAAAAAAAGGTCTAATAAAAGTTTTGACTGAAACAGAAACTGTAATTTGTAGCTTCTCTCTTTTTTCTGAACAGTTGCACTAAAACACAAAACACTTCCGAAGAAGCACACTGGTAATTAATTTGGATCAAAAGAAGCCCTAACTAGAGATTCTTAGTTCCATCTTAAAATTTCACATCTAATTGTTGGATCAGGGACTCTTTGAGTTATGGGATGTGGGTGATGAAATTAGTAAGTTTAGTCTTTCTAATGATAAGGCCTTTGAAATTGAAAGGCTCTCAAACATTTGTCCAAAAGCTGAATAATTGCTCACATGGGAGTTGCTAAGGCTACAAAGAATAATAAGAGAGTGATAGACCTTATTTATTGTGCCCTCTACTTACTTATTTAATGCTACCAAATAAAAGGGGGGGAAAAAAAAAAAAGAAAGAAAGAAGAGAATAAATTTTTTTTTTTTTTAAAAAAAGGGGATTAAATTGCACCCCCACATGCTCTTGTTGTTGGAGACATGGGATTACCACCAACCAAACTCAACCAACTTACTAATTCCCACCACCCTAATCATTAAGATGATACATATTTAAATAGAAGTGCCCCCATTGATTCATTGACTACTTGAGATAAGAAGATTGGTAGACTCACTCAGGCATGTTTTTTTTTTTTTTTATTTGTGATTAATAGTCAACAGTTTAATTTTTACTCTTTGAAAGATCTTAACATCTATAATTTGATAGACTAGTATATTTCACTTATGGTGTAATTTATCTTATTCCGCAAAAATGATTTGACGACGAAATATAGTGTCTCATTCTAGATATTTCATGACAACTCTCATCTATTTAATACTACAAGCTTCTTGAGTAAATTATCTTATTCGGCATATCTCTTTTATTTACTCAAGAAGCATGTAGCATTTGGTAGATAAGAAGTATGATTAAATGTCAAAAATGAATACTGTATTCAGCCTTCAAAAAATTTTTCAGAATAAAATAAATCATGTTGTACGTAAAATATGATATCTTATCAAATCATAAATGCTAAAACCTTCAAAGAACCAGAAAACAAACTCGTAACTTTCAATCACACAAGAAAATCTTCATATCAAATAAATAATCATTAGATTTCTTATTCCGACATCCAAACAAAACTTTGTTCTTCTTATTCCTCCACAAATAAAAAAGATTAGGCTCGATCTAAACGTTGAAATGAGATATCTAATAATAAGTTAGTTTGGTATGCAAATTTTTTCGCATGATCCGAAGTTAAAAGTTTGATTTTTGCTCGTTGAAATGCCTCAACTTATGATTTGATAGAATTACATATTTCACTCACATCGTGACTAATTTTATTTTTAAAAATGACTTGAATATCGAAGATATTATTCATTTTAAACATTTGATGACACTCCTCATCTATCACATACTACAAGCTTCTTAAGTAAATGAAAAAATATGCCAAATAATATGTTCATGTATCCAAATGTGTAGAATGAATAACATATTCAACCGTCAAGTCACTTTTTTCAGAATAAGACAAATCACATCGTAGGTAAAATATGTAATCCTATCAAATTATGAATGCCAACATCTTTCAACGAACGAAATTTAAACTCCTAACTTTCACCCACACAAGAAAAACTTTATTCTGAACAAGATATTATCAGATATTTTATAATGACATCTATACATGGCTTCAGGATAATCCTTCCAATAAAAGGAATCATTCCAGGATTACCTGGGACCAAGTATTCTAACCTACCTCTATAATAATCATGTAATAGTAATATTACCCTCATTCAATATCTATTGGTTTCTATTATCATTATATAGATAGTACTGTGATTGTTAGTTATCTCTACAATTTACAATCAAATGTAAAATTATTCTGAATAATGAAGGACATAATTAGGGATAAAAATCATCCTGCATAATTTTGACCCCTATATATCAGAGGTGGGGTCTTAAGTACTGCATTATGCAAGTTCACCAACCAAGTAATGGAGACTGATGAACATAACATGTTATACATGTTATGTTGCTAAAAGGACAAAGAACAAAACCATGTGCATATGAAAGAGAAAGGGACAGTATTAGATGCAACATGTAGGGAGAGGGGTAGTACACCTGATGCTAGAGAAAAGACAACTTATTAAAAAAAAAAGAATTATAAATACACAAGTGCACCACAAATCCATAAAACTTCATCTATTTCATATTATCAATCTAAGTGTCCAACTCTGGAAGTTAAAAAAAAAAAAAAAAAAAAAAAAATAAAATAAAACTTACAACTCCATGTGTAACTGACATTGAAATATGAAATCAGATTAAAGGCTGATAGACATGTAGTGGATGAATTATACAAATACACTTGGAATGCAATATTTTTTTCTCGACCAAGTTGTGATGACAAGGTTTGAGGGTTTGGAACTCATTCGGTACTGAGAGCTATTTAATGTATTGTGCCGAAAGGAGTTGGAGCAATCATAGAGAGAAATGCTTCCCTATTCCTACCAAGACCACAAAAACCATATCTAATCGGATTGACGTGTTATTATTTACAAAAAGAAACAAAATATTTTTCTATATTATACTTTTTCACTACACGTAATATATTTAGCCTGCAACCTCAAATAAAGCCTTGAAGTGAAATTTCTAAATACTCAAGAATCGAATGTCAAACTTAAAAGTTTGAGAATCGAAATAAAGCTGGGCTAACAATTTGGCAAGATTTCCCCTCAGAAAAAGCTCCTCTCTATGCAGATAGATATAAAATCTTTGTATCAAGTCATTGACGAAAAAACGAGACTAGTTAGATAAAATCCATAAACATGCTGCTACGATTTTCATTTTCATTTCTTTTTTTTAAGCTTCTATGATTTCTTAGGTGGTATTATTATTATAAAATATAAAAAGAAAACTGAATCACACTTAAATAACAGATAGAACTCTGTCCACTCAGACTTCACATGCCTGGTGGTGTCTCCTGCACCAACTTGCACGGCCGATCAGGAGGCGTACGAGGGCTTTTTCTCAAGAAAACCCTTCAAAAGTTTAGATTTGATAATACAAACTTTCAAAAATTTTATTTGGCCATATAATCCTTCTCTTGCCATCTCAGTCTATTGTAGATGAAAAGCAAGAAAAATTATTAAGGCTACACTGCTTTTATTATAATTGCCAATTGAAAAGTGCTGAAAGAAATGAACGCTAAAAATGATAAATGATTCACTGCCTTTGTCAAGTAGAAAAACAAAGGAACACTAAAAGTGACGAATGATTTAGTGCTTTTATCATAATTTTCAGAATGTTAAAAGCGGTGAACAATTTACCGATTTCGAATTGTACGCAAATAGAAACATTGATAAAATGATAAATTATTTACCGCTTTTCAGAAAGTAAGCTGCTTTCTCCCTATTTCATAAAATCCCAATATATAGCCTAGGAAGTATTGATGTGGAAAAAAAAAAAGATTACATCCCTTAATAAATTTTGGAGGGAGTTGGCTCACTAAATATAAAAATTTTAAAGATTATTATGAAAAAAAAGCTTAACGTACAGCGGCGCTGTGAAAAAGAAAAAAAGGTAAAACATGTATGGAGATCCCCTCGATTAACTTTTTCAATTGGTATCCCTTTAATTCTAATTTTTAAATTTGAATTTTTATAGTAAGATATTAGTTAAGTTGAAATTTTTGTTAAATTTTCATGAGCTGATTAGATATTAGCATTTCCTTAACCCGATTTTATTCACTTGGATAGTAGTTTAAAATATCAATCAGTTTGGTAAAATTTCTAATTTATTTTGTTAAAATCAGTCAATTCAAAAAAAAAATCAAAAGTTGAAGAGGTCTCAATAAAAAAAGGTTATTTTAGAATGGCCTACAGCTGAAGGGGTCTCCATATATTTTTACCAAAAAATGAAAAAATAATTTACATATCTTTGTAAACCATTGGTATCTCAATGCTTAAGACACTTGAATGGGTTGTGGGAGGATTGTAAATTTAAATCCCTTCCATAGACCCTTTTTTCCCTGCTTATAGATCCTTTACCTAGCACCCCCAATACATACTAACCCGAAGTCAAGGAGACGGCTTTCACATTTAGGCTCACACTAGGGCTCTAATCTCTGACCTCATGATCTACGCCCGAGCCCGTAACCACTATTACATCATTAGTGGTTTTGGTGTAACTTTGTTCAAGCAAGTATTCAAACTTTTTGAGTTACATCATAATACAAATTTACTAGCAAAATACCCAGGAAAAACAATGAGGGGATTTATGTACGTACTCCCTGCCACAGATATATTTACATACATACATATGCAAAATTTTCCATATATTTAGATGAACTCCGAGAAACATTTCTCTACATGTATAACTCTCAAAAAACAGAATATTCGTATCTTTTAATAGGTAATTTTGCAACGTATATATGTAAACACAACATTTCAAAGGAATGCAGTTTCTGATTTGTAAACATGAAAAACGAATTGTGTACCCAAGAGCAAAAAAGGAATTGAGCGTGAATTGTCATGGAGTGGAATGGTAGCTAATCTAAACTAGACAAACAGGCATACACCAACATTTGGCGAAATATTCTCACTAGCTTCTGTCAACTTAGTAGTCATAATTCAAAATGTGTGACAATGTTCAGAAAAGGATTAAGCTACGACCAAGAAATATCTCAAAAAGTAACAAACTGCCAACACCAAGGAGAGGAACAAGAGACTCACCATCTCAAGCTTTTGGTATGTCGACGTCCTTGATTGACTCGCGCCAACCATAAACCCTAGCTCCATCCTGGTCAACGATCTTAATCACAAAGTTTGGTGGAGCGATGACCAGTCTCGACCGGATTTCTGCAATGATATTGTCGACAAGATCGATGGCTTCTTCCACGGACATGCCGGGGTGGTAATGCCGGTCCATCATAGACAAGGAGAAATAGGATCCGTACCCAAAAGCACCCTTGTCGATTTTGTGAAGAGTTGCAATGTAGTCAATGTAGTAGAGAGACGGGCCGATATCCTTGTCGTAGCCAGCTAGTAATATGTTAACGAAATATGGGTTCTGGAGAAGAAAGAGCATGTAACATAAATGGAGAATAACTAACAAAGAAAAGCACTAAACGACAGTAACTGTCATAGCAAGATAGAGAAAATGTTATATCCAAGGTATTCAATGGCAATGCAGCTCAGTTTTCCTGGAATACAAGTTAATAAGATCCAGCAAATCTAGGCTTTTTATTTCTACATTTAGAAGCAAACATTAGAAAGGATGTGTGGAAGTACCCTTACATGTATTATTTCCATCATATCGAAATATATGAATTATGACAGTCCCAAATCACACCAAATAACTTGCACGAGAACCATAGTGAATACCAGTAAAGTTCAACAGTTCCGTGATGAAATTATCGATTATCGATAATAACAGTTATCAGGTCTAATTGATTAAAAACAGGGGAAATAGTTCTATCAATAGAATGTAGCTGTTCTAATGTTCTAACATTGTGCTGTCAATAGTTCAATCAATAAAGGATAAGAAAAGTACAGAAACAGAGGAAAGGAGAAGTCCGAGCACCATCATAAGAAGAAAAAGGAGGAAAAGGGAAAGCATATGAAGCCCTTCAAACACGCGAATACAGCACCAAGAACGGAAGCTGATTGCCTCTATTCTCAAAGGAAAAGACAGGTTCAACTACAAATTAAGTTCCAATATAAGAAATCGTAGTTAAATCATTCTTGATTGAGTTTATTTGATTTTAATGAGTCGATTTTGACGTCATGCTGGATCATAATTGCGTAAAGACTGCCCAAATCCAGTATAAATTGATTCCGGACAATCTTCAGCTGATTTAATAGTTGACCACTTACAATCTTACAATCTCATCAACATTGACCACCAATCAAACCACAGCAAAAAATAGCACATTATAAATCACATTTAATTGATATCTTGCCCTTCTTACGCCTATACTTTACCAACTAACTATATAATCATAGCCATAGTAATTTTTCAATCCAATACAAGTAGTATCTTTATGATATTCTCATGTCCACAGTTTAAGTTAACAATAAGCTGATGTCTCCGCATAAAGAACAAATAAGTCTCGTTAGACAAGCACGTATAAAATGATATTTGTAAACAACAGTGTCGTATATCAATTTTTCAACTGTTGAAGCACAAGTTACAATCTCAAACAGAGTAAAGTGATGCTCAATTACTTCAATAAAAAGTTAGATACTCAATTTCAATGCGCTTTCGACAACATCAACTCTCAATACTAGCTAATCTATCAAAAATTACATTATGCTCATCAATCTAAACCTAATCGGCATGCCAAAAAACAAAAGAACCCTAGAATTTGACCACATGTGACGCAAACAGTAACAAAACCCTACCTTCCGGAGGGCGGTGGCAAGCTCGCCACGGGTGAAGTTGGCGGCGGCGGCGGTGGTGAGGGGGATTCCGTTCCTAAACTGGTAGAGGTGCATGTTCTTCTGTATGTACTCCGTGAACTGCACCCTGCGGGATCAAACCCCTCGATCATAACTACGATCTCCATGGGACCCTAACAAACTAAGATCGATCGATAGAGCTATCGATCGAGAGATCGCCAGAGTTGAAGAGGAGGGATGGAAACGTACCTGTCGCCGCCCTCGCCAGAGGCGCCGAGGAGCTTGTGGGAGTCGAGGAGCATGACCTTGTCCTCGTCGGTTTTGTGGACGAGGATGCTGTGTACGGCGGAGGTGTCCGCCGCGACCACGGCGAACCCGTCGCCCACCATCCCGAACACGCACTCCATTCGCACTAGGGTTTCTTCTTCTTCTTCTTCTTCTTCTTCTTCCTCGGATCGATGGAACAACAATTGAGGAGAGGACGACGAAACGACGATGGGGGGTTTTGGGTGGGACGAGTATGAGATCACACGAACCGGACCGGGTCGGGTTTCCAGGCTAAATTTCGTGGACCGGATCGACCAAAGCACGTAAACGCCCATATTCGGTCCGGTCTAGTAAGCCGGGCATAATGGGCCGAATTAGATGGGTTAGGCACCTCATTTGAAATCAAAACTACCAATCAAACCGGATCCTGATTTAGATCCTTCGTATCATATAGTAGTTTGTTAGTACACTCTTTACGTAGTCGAACTCTGCCTGTGAGAGTTATCTTCAGGCAACTATAAATTAAACTCCCTCATTCAATCTCGATTTTAGGTTGCTTACTGGGACAGTAATGAAATAAAGAAGTAAAACGCACGTACGGTAGTTTATTAGTACACTCTTTACCTAGTCAAATTCTGCTTGTGGGAGTTATCTTTAGGCAACTATAAACTAAACTCCCTCATTCAATCTCGATTTTAGGTTGGTTACTGAGACAGTAATGAAATAAAGAAGTAAAACGCACGTATGGTAGTTTATTAGTACACATTTTACCTAGTCAAATTCTGTTTGTGGGAGTTATCTTCGGGCGACTATAAACTAAATTCCCTCATTCAATCTCGATTTTAGGTTGGTTACTGAGACAATAATGAAATAAAGAAGTAAAACGCATGTATAGTAGTTTACTAGTACGCTCTTTACCTAGTCGAACTCTCTCCTTGTGGGAGTTATCTTTAGGCAACTATAAATTTAACTCCATCATTCAATTTCGATTTTAGTTTGGTTACTGGGACAGTAATAAAATAAAAAAGTAAAACGCTCTTTTCATGACATAGTTTATTAGTACACGCTTTTATCTTAGTTGAAGGTATAGCTCGGGCACGTTTTCCTGCGGAGATCTTTGTACAGACAAAATCTCAATTAGCCAATGAATATTCACAATTATGACGATATAATCCGATCTCCGCAATGTACGTTTATTAGATAGATCAGCAATGTTGATTGTATACTTGTTGAGTTAATTAATAAAGGATGAGTTTTGAGTCGTCACCTCACCAAACATTACGTACGTACCCAACTACATGAAGCGCCGAACATTCAATTCAATAATTAATTCGAGCTTGTTCTTTCAAATGCATACAAAATTTTAATACCTGATCAATATATGGTAATTATGATTGCTCTTTATATAATTACCCCACAAATTTCAAAACGCAAAACGCAACCCAGCAGTTTTGCTGTTTCGATTTTACTGTAATAAATTAATTAAAATGCAGAAACTTAAATTTAATATAAACTTTCATTCGTGTAAATCTTGGGGACCTAATGAACGCGTTGAAACGCTCGGTTCGACAATCCGACGAGTGTACGCGAAGTTATTGACGAAACGGTCAGTTTTGGTACAGATAGCCGCAGCATGCGGGATAAGCGCCTAAAAATCGTAAGATCGGAACCGGAGCATCTTGGAGTTAAGGAATAAGCACCGGAAAAGGCGGATCGTGATTTGGAGGTCGTTCGTTAAGTAGCGCAAGAGTTCGGACCCAAACGGGTGCCGAGTGCCGCGGGAGGCCGATTGCAAGTGTCGACAAGTAATCGGAATGCGAGTTAAGATGGGTTGTGCTTACCGAAGCGACTAGGTCGCCCTTTATGTCTTAGCAATGTAATCTCATGTTGATGCATGTGCATGTAGACAAGACTAAATGGTGCATTAATAAATATGCATAGAGTAAATGCAAGTAAAGTAAAGAATGTATGATGAGCATGATAAATAAATAATGTAAGCAAGTAATTGAAATGCATGATGATAATAATGTATAGTGTAAATGCATGTTAAATAATGATGCATGGAGCCATGCTAGTAAATGTTAAGTAGAGAGCATGATTAATATAAGATGCAAATGCTAAATGGAAAGCATGCTAAGTAATTAATGCTAGTTGATGTAAAGAATGCATGTACTAATTATGCATAGATGGAAATGCTAAGTAGAGAGCATAATGAGCATAGCATGTATATAATGCTAGTTAAAGTAGAGAATGCAAAGTAGCATCATGAGAGCTAAGTAAGTGACATGATAACTCTAGTGTAAATAGAGTTGATTGGACAACTAGGTTGTCAGATAGATCGAGTGGCATCTAACCTAGTGTTAAAGAACATAGGTTGATTAGTAAACCTAGAGTCGAACAATCTAGGTGTGTGGCATTTGACCTAGTGTTAGTAAACCTAGGTTGAACTAGTAAACCTAGAAGTGGACATCTAGGCGAAGATGACAAGAACCTAGCAAGTGTATCTAGGTTAAGTGATGTGGACATAGAACCTAGAGTATTGGAACCTAGGTTGATGAGTATAGTGGTATAGCCACTAGGATGAGCTAGGTCGACAGTATAGGGTTGGCTATGAACCCTCGACCTGTGGTAAGTGGATTCCGGAATCCCAGGACTTATGATGTCCCTGGTACAGGCTAGGGCGTTCGTGCGACGACTTCGCCGCCGAGCTTGGTACCGTGGGTAGATTGGGGGCGATCATATGGAGATCACCGCCCGGGGCTTGAACCATTGTCGTGGCGTTTGTGCGACGATTTCGCCGCCGGATGGTTAAGCCATTTGAGGATCAGACCGCCAGAGTAGACTGAATCCATGCTGGGTAAGTACGATGCGGGTGCCTCCAGGTGACTGAGTCTGACATGATCGTTGTTGGGTGTGGTGCGACCCGTTCGCCGCCAGACGGTATGTCATGTCTCGAGCTCACGCTGGGTAAGTGCAACGCGATCGCCACCGATGGTCAAGTCTTATGACTCGAGCCGTGTTCAGCGTGTGCGACGATTTCGCCGCTAGGAGGCTGAGTCAGAGAGAGTGCGGTAGGCTGTTGAGCAGCCAGTGCGCGGACTATCCGCAAATGATTGACTCGAAGCCGAATCGGGTGATTAGCTATGATAGGATAGAGGAACCCTTATGAGCTAGAGATAGAGGCTTGAGCTAAGGTAAATAGAAACCTTAGAAGCTAGTGGTTGGTGTTGTGATCCTAAGGTAATAGAAATCAAATAATTTATACTCCTTAAAACTTTCTTAACATCAAAAATAAAAAACCAATTTTAAACACTTAAAAATCACACACTTAAAAATCACACTCCTCAAACGTAAATAAATACCACAATAAATCAATCGAAAAAAAGATAAATGAAATATTCACTCACTCATATATACATCCAATGAAATATATATTCCAAAAAAGACATGAAGTGCACAATAATAAGAACACAAGCAACAACATGAATTAAGTCTTTAGAAATCAAAAAAAAAGGAAAAAAGAAGGGGAAAAAACAAGTAAATAACAATCACCCAGCTAGGATACAAGAGAAATTAGGAAAAGTAAAAGTTTCCTTCATTCAACGGCACTGTTAATTACTTTCAAAAGTGCTTATTCCTTAGCTTAGCTTAGCTATACACATAACTCACACTCGACTCAAGCCTCACATTAGCACACTCTCTCTCTCTCTCTCTCTCTCTCTCTCTCTATAGCTCGATTACAGATCTGCATTTGTTCCTTAGCTCCTCTATATATACATATATATAGTTACTAGCCCTTCTAGCTAACTCTCTCTCTCTCCTCTCTTCTCGGAGCTCAGAAGCCGGAGTTCAGAAGCCGGCGACCACCTCGACGATCGAGGCCATGTCGCGGCCGCCGTACTCGCTCTTGCCCCCCCTCCCCCCTCGCTGCCATTCCTCCGGCCCCGCGAGGAGAACTTCCTCTTTCTGGGCATTGAACACCTCATCCACCTCCCGCGCCGACGCGTCAAACGACAACTCCTTCGCCTCCCTCTCCATCTTGTTTAGTATGTTGTTCCTACCTGCATGCATGCGCATCAAACAAACCATTCAATTTAGCTACCCCAATGTTAGCATATAAATTCTTCTCGAGTCTACCCCAATGTTAGCATATAAATTCTTCTCTACTCGAAAAGTAGAAGTCATAATTTATTCTTAATAATAACTACCATTTTATAAAATTAAAAAAAAATACGGTAGATTTAAGACTTTTATACCTGCGAGGAAGACCTTCTGGTTGTTCTCGGCGCGGATTTCGAAGCAGATCACCTGGAGGTTTTGGTCGCGGGAGGCGACCTCAACGGCGGGGTGGCCCGGCGGGATCACGAACACCGTCCCCGGCGACACCTGGGCGTGGACCCTCTGGTAGCGTTGACCATGTTGACCTCGACCACCCTCCTTTCCCCCCTCCTCCTCATCGCGTTGACCCTCGCGTTGACCCTGGCCCTCCCAGCGTTGACCGGCCAAGTGGGGGCACACCAACTCGACGTAGCCCCTCCCCTCCGTCACCAGCGCGATCTTGGTCGCGTGCGTGTTGTAGAACGGCGCTATCATGGATCCCTGTACAAAGGAATTCATGGAAAATTACACACACAACCCTCTAGAACTTAAATATTATATAAAAAACTGCTTTCCACCATTTAAATCTCGACTTGTGTTATCAAATAAATAAATGTCTGAATTTTAACCTTCAAACGATCTGCCATTTTTCATTTGAACTTCTAATTAGTTGCATATATATATATATGATGCTATTTTAACAAAATGATTCATAACACAACAAAATATTACTTATTTGTAATGTATGCAAAAGATGACATTGACTCATACACTGCTAAGGTTGGCGAAGGAGACTTCGACGTTGAGCTTCTTCAGCGGCCGGTAGTCGTTGGAGTCAGCCTCGTAGAGCTGGCCGTGGCGGTTTGAGTAAGCCGGGCGCTTCTTCAGTAGGTTGAAGGGGCCCTTAGTCACTGATTCGCCGAAGGGCCACCGACCGCCCTCGCCGGAGTGGTGGCGGCTCATCGCCCGGATTTGTTCTTCGGTTGCTCGAATTATTGCTCCCTTTCGCTGCCTCCCAAAGATCCTCTCCAGCTTGTCTCTTGGTGTCTAAAGATCAGTTAGGACGACAATAAAAAGAGAGGATCTAATTAATTAAATTTGTTTTTTTGAAAAATACACACGTATATAATAGTACGTGCATGCCTATACACCAAAGTTCAAATTTTGGTCTATGTTTGTTCTAAAAGCTTGTACTTTTTTTTTTCATGAACTCATGATTAATTGCATCTACACGAAAAATATATAAATACTTTTAATCTTGAGAGTTGAAGGTGGAAAAAACAAAAAAAATAAATAAATAGAGAACTAAAGTAACTAACAGAAGAGAGAACTCATACATTAAATGCTGCTTCTAAGACTTCATTGCTGAAGGTGCTAAAAAAGGACTCCGGATTTTTTCCCCCAGCACCAAAGAAATGCTGCACAACACAATCATAATATAACATAAATTTCTTTTGGTCAGTAAATCTCTTAATAAAAATTTCAGCAACATTTCAGAAATGCTGTAACATTTTAGAAAAAGCTCTATAATTTTCACCTCGAAGCGCCCTGGGGTGGAGACTGGTTGTAGAAGCTTAGCGACGGTCAACTTCTCGCGCCTGTCGCTGTTAATCACATACACGATCGAACCTGCGGGCACCTGCATAATGTCTCCTTTGTTTATCTCATGCGATTCCCTCTCCTCCTTGTTCTCCTCCTTTCGTAAAATTGTCACGGTCCCTCGCCCTACACAACAATATTGATCATCCATATCAGTTTTAGTTCAAAGCATAGAAAATAAAGAGAGAGTTCTCACCTTTAATCACGTAGCAAATGTCGTCGGCATCCCAGTGGTTAGGCATGGCAAAAGTTTGCGGGTTCAGCTCGAGGATCGCGAGGCGATAGTTCGCGATCCCGATCAGGAGGTTCGATTGTTTGTGGAACTTCTTCAATACCTTGAAGTGCCCGTGCTCGCTCCGGAGCCTATGTTTAAAGCTTTGGGGCTCAAACACATAAGGGTTCTCTCCACCCCTCTCCTCCTCTTCTTCCTCCTCCTCCTTCTCCTCCTCTCTTCTAGGGTTTCCTCGTCCCCTTCCTCTCTCTTCACTATATTTCTCGTCGCACTGCTCCTCGCACCGCCTCCGCTCCCTCCGGTCTCCTTGGTGCCGCTCCTCGCACCACCGCCTGCACTGCTGTAGCTTCTCCTGAGGGTCTTGATCACTCACCCCCGCATCTTGCTGTTCTTGCTGCCTCTCTTCTCTGTAACGCTCCCAGCACCGTTGTTCGCACTGGTGGCGCTGTTGCTCCCCGCGGCGGCCGCCGGCCTCTTCACACTGCCGACGGCATTGTTCGAGCCGGCGCTCCGCGGGGACTTCGCGGGGGTTCGCGAAGAACACTTCCCTCCCCCTCTCCCTCTCTCTCTCGCTTTCCCTTTCTCTCTGCTTCTCTTCGCACCGTTGTTCGCAGCGGCGACGCATTCCGTAGTCGTAGTGTGGCTGGCGCCAGCACTCCTCCTTGCATTGCTGGAGCTCGGGGTCTTCGCGGGCATGGGCCAGGGTGGTGCAGGAGAGGAGGAAGAGGGCGAGGAGGAGGAGGAGTAGGAGAAAAGGGGTTAGGGTTTTGAGTTTGGGAGGCGCCATGGATGAGCTAGCTCTTTGTTCTCGAAGCTTTTGGGAGACGAGTAGTGAGCATGGGTACGTGGAGGGACTCGTTACTTATAGGAGGAGAGGAGGTAGGTGAGCGTGCATGCGAGGCGATAAGCTTTGGGTTCTTTTGCACCCATGCCCCTATGGGGTTGTTTGTAGTACGATATTTTGTATGTTTAATCATCATATGAATTAAATTTTTTTAAAAAAATTTTATAATTTTCTGATTTAGTTTTTACTGTCTCTTATGACCTTTTGGTTTAAAATAAGTGGAAGGGTGGAACTTAGATTTCAGTACTTCCGGTGTTTATTTTGATATAAGTCAAAAAAAAAATGTAATTCAAGTTATGTTAGACCTCCACCCTATTTGTTCCTAACTTCCACATCTAGTTTTGTTTAGTTCGGGTATAAGTAAGAACTAGCTATTACAGGGATAAATACAAATATGAGGATAAGAAAAATAACGTTTGGATGAAAATTGGATTGTTTCCGAAAATAAGAAAAATAGTGTTTTGATAAATAATATGGAATAAGAAAAATAGTGGATAGTTATATATAGAAAATGAAGGTGTTAGTGGGAATAGTTATACCAGCTTATTTCAGGTACCTGAAAATTACTATTCTCGGGTAAAATAATTTACGTTTGGGTATAAAAGGGATAAGGGGTTATCCCTACTCTTATCCGTGATCCAAACGCTGCCTAGAGTGTCGAACTCAAGTTCCACCACATTCAACCTTCTCTAAAAAATTAATTAAATATTAAAACTAAACTCTATTTTACACTGGGTTAGAATTACCTCTTGACAAATATGGGTTAGATTAACTTTAAATAATAATAGAGAATTTAATAATTTAATATGTTGAATTTTGTAGGGATAAGTTTATCATTATATTTAGGAGATAACTGGATTTATTTACTTACATCAAAATAAATAATAGACCTCAAAAAACTAGTTACATTAGTATCAAGTACTTACACCAAAATAAATAAATAAAATGCTTAAATTTAATTTTCAAAATATGAGTTATATCAAAATAAATAACAAAAAAATAACTACACTTAAAAAAAAAACTCCAACAATATTATACTTAAGTTACGTTGAATCTAGAAATTCGTCAATCCAAGGGCCCCTTAAGTCACGTACACTAGCTACGTAGTAAATGTGATATAAATGCAAATTGCATTATTGTTTTTTTAGAGAGTGAAGATATTTGGAATCACCTCTTACAAATTTATAATTTTATTTGAAACTGAGAAGTACAAATAAATATTCAAAATTATATTTTGCAGTGTCGATCATTGATTAATTTAAATGTCATTTTATCGAAAATGATATGAGAGTAAACGAGCGTGTTTACTTCTGGAAAATTTCTACTCTAGCTCTCGAAACAATACATTTTTGAATATATAATAAATAGATAGAGCAACTTTGTCCATAGACTAAAACACACAAATACACATATTAGAGGGATATAGATGCAAAAGTTCCTAACGTGGCGAGTTGGGTCTGCATGCATGGCCACGTGGGCGCTAAAGAGGTCCGGGTCGAACGGCTCGCCACGTCCGGCCGAGCGGTTCAGAGCGTCCGGTTCGCGGCGTCCCGAACGGCTTGGGTTAACTTTTAGTTTGCACCGCTTTTTTTCCTCTCGAAAATGGGTTAAAAAATAAGGGTCCGGTTCGGTGCGGATACGCGTGGGGTGGCCGGAGCGACACGTGTGGGAGCACGTGCCGCGTCCGCTCGCGAGGCGCCACATCCCACCCCGCGCACGGGGGGCCACGTGGCTCCTGCGCCGCTCGGGTGCGGCCACGTGTCGGGTCGGGTCGGGTTGGGGGCGGGATCGGTTTTGTCGGGGAGTGTGGCTCGGTCGGGATATACTCTCGGGTGTCGGATGAGCGGTGTTTTTGGTCACATCGATGAGATCCGGGTGACGCGGGCACGTGCCCGATCCGTATTAACCCGTGGGTCTGAGTGAGGTTCTTTTTTATAAAAAAAAAAAAATTATTTGCATATACGTCCCTACAAATATAGTGAATTACAAATATATTCCTGCAAAACGGAAACTCTATAAGTTATTCCTGAAAAAACCACAAGTTATGCAGATATGTCCCTACTGTTAGAGTCTGTTAGAAAATTTTCGTTAACCATGATTAAAATACTTAATCATGATTAATTATAATGTGAATTTACAGTTCTACCCTTCTTCCTCTTCCTCCTCCTCCTCTCCTCTTCTCTCTTCTTCGTCGCCGGCGAGGGAGATGCGGCGGCGGCAACGGCGGCGGACCCTCTCCCTCTTCCTCTCCCTCCTCTCCCCCCTTCTTCTTTCTCTTCCTCTTCCTCTTCCCTCTTCTTCATAGCCAGCGAGGGAGAACATGCGACTACGACGGCGACGGCGAACCCTCTCCCTCTCCCTCTTTCTCTTCTTCTTCATCTTCCCTCTTCTTCTTCCTCTCTTTCTTTTTCTTCCCTCTTCTTCGTCGCCGGCGAGTCTCACCCGCGCCATCACCGCCGTCGGCTCCGGCGGCCCGAAGAGAAAGAGAAAGAGAAGAGGGAAGAGGAATATTTTTAGAGGGAAATATTTGTGAGCGTAAAAATGTCATTTTACAAATTCGCTGTTAAAAAGTTAACAGTTCACTAACGGATGTTAACCAGAGAGACATATCTGCATAACTTAGGACTTTTGTAGGGACAACTTATGGAGTTTTCGTTTTGCAGGAATATATCTGCAATTCACTATGTTTGCTGAGACGTGTATGCAAATAACCCAAAAAAAATTACCTATATATCGCTCAAAACTTCGAAAATATTTTATTTATTTGTTTATTCTTTTTAATTTACCACTCATATATTTCTTCGTTATTTCAAAATATCTCTATAATTACCATCCGTTAAGTTAACTTGGTTAAACGTGAGTTAAATATTTATTACAATTTAAAAATTAAAATATCTCTTTTACTCTTAACTTAAGAGCAGGCAAATAAGAAAAGTAGATGATGGTAGAAGGGTATATTTAAAAGATCAAAAATCAAAACATTTTTGTGCCCCTAACTTAAGGGCAAATAAGAAAAATCCGTGACGATAGAAGGGTATATTTGAAAAAAAATAATAATAATTTTATACAGATAACAGTTATTGTTAACAGTTTATTAATAGGATTTAACTCTATGGATGTATTTGAAATAGATTGAAATGTAAAAAAAATATTTTTTAATATTTTAATTAGTTTTCTAAAAAGGATAAATCAAAAAGTTGAAAATTTTTAAGAGATATACAAGCAATATTCTTTTGGTTCTCAAACTATGTAAGTGTCTAACGCTTTAGACTTCAAATTTAATTACAATAATTTTTAATTTAAAATTTTAAATTATTATAATTAAGTTATAATTCAATTTAGTTAACTAAATTTTAACAATATATTTGTAAAAATAACATAACATCTTAATTATTATCGTATCATCAATAACAAATTTTTGCCGCATCATTTTGCCAGAACCTCGTGACGGCTCTTTCCATTGATAGCCTCTCATTTGAGATAGCAAAAGGCAACGATACCAAATACGGCCTTAATTGCATGCTATACAATTCAAAAAATTACACTAAACTATATTATATTTATTCCATATTGACTATCTACAATATAATATTTTATCATCCTATCATTTGTACGGTCTTATTTAAATATTTGAATAAGTTATTGCTATAAATTGATAGAATTAATATACTTTACCAGCAACATAAATGGAATACAACATGTGTTTGCAAATATTTGATTTTATGTCCTTTTATATATATATATATATATATATAGATTAGCTTAGGCGCTGCGAATATTATTAATAATAAACGTTCTTTTTTGTATCAAGTTTTTAACTCTTAGAATGAAAATTGTATGGTATATTAGTCGGTTTAGAGTTGAGTGTCCCCTAGGATTGAGTGGTCCACTGAATTATAGTATTTAATCTAATAGTTAGAATAAAAAGAGTTGATCCAAAGGCTAAAAAATGATTAGCAACAATGGGATTTGCTACTATAGTAGCCCAGTCCAACTCTATATATATATATATATATATATTATATATATAGTTAATATATATTATATTATAAATAATATTTGGTTATCTTTTATAGAGCAATACTAAGTTAACAATCCAAAATTGAGTTATATCAATCCTATAACATCCTCATCTAAATTTTTATATACTAGCTAGCTAGTCATATCATTAATTATTTTTTATTTACTGAAAAATTGAAAATCTCACTCATCCTTTAATGAGAGATTATTATACTAAAATACTATAAATATCTAGCATAAAATTTTCAAGTAAATAAATTAAAAAAGTTGTAAGATTCTAATTAACGTGTGTGGACCATGTATGCTCGGTTTTACCAAGAAAAACGCTAATCTACAATCCAAAAACAATTACAACTATATACTGATTCAAATATGATGTTTAATTTGATATACTTAAATTTAGCTATTGAAGTTGAAACTATATGAAAAGATTCAACTAGTGTTTTAACGTCAAATTTACTAAAGTTTAAATTATAGCAACTGGAGAGAATAACTTTCAGTAAAAGTTAAACTTAATTACCTTCCAAATAAATTTTTGAACATAAAATATTTTTCTTTTCTGCATAAGAAATAATTCACCACCACATACATATATCTTTTTTTTGAGAGATAGGTAGCACGCTACCCGCTTCGTTTATTTCATTTAGAAATAAACTTAGCTGGAAATGTGAATCAACTAGGATTCGAACTTGGGTCTCGGGTACCAACCACCAAGCCCTTTGCCACTTGCTCTAGGGACGGTCGGTACCACATACATATATCAAGTTATAATTTTACACAAGGCATACGCAGTTCTCAACTATATATGTCAAACCACAATGCCTTTTATTACATTACATATTTGCATAAATGATGCTTTTTTAATTACATATTTTTAATTATATTATATTTATAATTTCATCCAATTAAATAGTCCATAGAGTTGAGTCAACTCCTCAATATTACGAATACTAATAATAAAAAATAAGTTTATATGAAATAATGAAACTCGACAACTAGATGCATAATTCCAAACGTATTCCTATACTTTTATTTGTGACTTTTAAACAATCGAATCATCTCACGATCCGTACATATATTTTATTAAATTTTGACTAAAAGTTATAAACGTACAAAATGAGCTCATGTGTTTTTAAAAAGATATACTTTAAACTCTGTAATCTATATCTATATTCTAAAGGGCGTGGAGGGTTTTTTATATGTGGACACATGTCCGTTTTGAATTTTTGGTGCACCCGGTGTACCATGGATTAAGTAAAAGAAATATAGATATTGGATTTGTTGGGTGCTGCTACTGTGGACCATGGACCTACTATACACCATGGGTGAATTGGATTTGTAGTCTCTTAAAAATTAACACATGTCATTTCAAACTTTTAACGGCTGTATTTTTTTCTACACTTTCAAATTTGCTTTTGACACTTGCAAATTTTGTTTCTTGACACCTAAAAGTTATTTGCCTAGCTACATGTCATGGTTAGAATTTTTTTTATCTTTTTTAGTAAATCGAAAAAAAGAAGATTATAATTTTTATTCACCTATATATATACAATAAGTTTTAAATTTTTTACAGCCTTTTTTTCTTCCAATCCTCCATCAGGTATGTTGTTGCTTGAAATTCTATTATTTTTTAATGTGCATTTAGTTGGCTTATTTCCTTTAATTGATGATATTTTGTAAATTGAATGATTATAAAATAGTAAAAACTATCTTTAAAAAAACATAAATTATTCATTAACAAGTTATTCTTGAATTTTTTTTCGAAATATTTAACTAATTACTTTGATATTTTTTTTTATTCCTTACCGTACACTATGTACCAAGCATTTATGTAATTTTAGTTACATTTTCTACTTTTGTCATTTAATATACATTCACGTAATTTGTTTGTATAAAGTAGATGATGTGCTCTTTTTCTATAAAAAATAAATTGCTGATTGCCGATAAGTTTTTATATAATATTTTTCTATAAAAAATGAATAGTTATTTGCTGATAAACTTTGATAGTTCTTACATACTTTAATTAGATGTTGTTTTTTTTTTATTTTTTATTACCATATTTTCTGTAATAAAGTTTAATTTATTAAGATAAGAGTGCTACTTTAATAATATAAACCTACAGGAAGCCTAGCTAATCCTTGGGTGGAACTTACTAATTAAAAAAAAAATCAACATTTAAATACTTTTTGTGAAGCATGTCGGTTATAATTTTCTTCAAGTATATGTTACAGCAAATCACTAACCAGTTATCAGATTTGCATACTTTTTTTAATAAAAAAGGAATAGGTATTTACCAATAAGTTTTGATGATTTTTACATGCTTTAATATATATTTTGCTTTTTTTAATCTTTATATTATTTTATAATAAAGTTTGATTAATTAAGATGAGAGCTGACTATGCCCTATACAAAATTTTTCATGCTACTTTATAATATAAATCTACAACATGCCTAGTTAATTCTTAGGTATATAGGACTTGCCAATTAAAAAAAACTAACATTTAAGAAAATTTCTTTCAATCATTCCCATTTGGTTAGTAGCTGTTGGGAAATGAAGTTTTCAGAAGGAAAGTCAGACTGTTTTTAGAGCTTATTCTGCTGTTGGTGGACAGCTTTTTCTTTTGAGGGAAAAAACGGTATAAGGCGAGACTAAATTTGTGAATGTTGGAGTATAGGAATATATTCTATAATTTATAAATATAATTAAAAATATACTTATTGTACCGCAGCAAAGCGCGGGTACACCGCTAGTAAATATATACAGATCCATTCGAAAGACAATGCATATAACACGTGTCAAAAATAATAATCCACGTGGAGGCACGACCGCTATCGCGCTGTGGCACGTACGTAAACTCACCTCATGCATGCGGACACGTACGTCGAACCCATGCACTATCTCTCTCTCTCTAAATAGAATTAACTTATCAGCTCACAACCAAACCCTAGCTAGGAGCTCGGTAAAGCTCATCCATGGCCACCAAAACCCCCACCACCCTCTCTTTCCTCATCCTCCTCCTCATGATCTTCTCTATCCTCCTCTTCTCCACAATCTCCACACCTTCCTCCATTATCGAATTCGAGTCCGAACACAAAAAGAAAGAAGAAGAAGAAGAAGAAGATGCTGCGGTGAAGCTCTGCAAGGAACAATGCAAACACCAGCAGCAGTTCAGAGAAAGGGAGCGAGCTCTCTGCGCTGACCGCTGCGACGAATACGGCCGTGTGAAGAATGATATCGAGAGGAGCCGCCGCCGCCGCCGCCGCCGCGCTGCCGACAGGCGCAGGAGCCGGCGGAGCGCAAGCTGGTGCACTGCAGGCACGAGTGCCGGGCAGGGCAGCAGATGAGCGCCAGGAGGCGGGCGGCGGGCAAGAGGCGGTGCGAAGAGGAGTACGAAGAGGAGGAGGAGGAGGAGTGGATCATTAATGAGGAGGAGAAGGGGCAAGGGAGAGGAAATTGTTGGAAAAATTAGTTCTCTTTTGAAATCTTTAGTCAAATATTTGTATAAACAGTTTTGTTTGAAAACAATTTATCCACTGTTTTTAGAAACGTTGATTAAGAACGCAATGAATAAAAGCTATAGAGAATAAAGGATTAGATGGAGCCTGTGAGTCGAGGCGTGCGATTGCACTGTCCTAGAAGCAAGATTGCCCCTCCACGTACGAGGCGCCGGCAATCACTCCTAGCGATACAACGACCTTCGTCCACCCCGTCGGCACGGCTTCAGGGTGGTGCAAGAACGAACCGTCACAGCTTTCAGAGATCCAGCAAAACAGTGAAGAAGAAGGAGAAGAGAGAGAAGGGAAGAGGCTCGGGTTAGGGTTTCTGTATTTCATTACTCACCTAACCCAGCCGCTCACCCTAGTAAATAGGAGAGTAAAAGAAGGGTTCCAACGGGAAGACCACCTTCCCGAGGTAGACCGTTGGGGCTGGTTGAGTCCCGAGGTGCGACCCTTCGACTGGACCAAATCTGGACCTAATCCAGGTAAAGTCAAAAATAAAATAATAAAATGAAAAGTGTAACAAAAATAAAGTGAACCGGGTTCACGCGCGCCGCCGCCCGGCCCGGCTCGGCTCGTGCTCGTGCCGTGCGTGTATTTAGACGAGAGCTCCACTCTCATCACTTCCCAAGTAATAACAATGAGAATAAAGAAGTATATAAACCAAAGCAAGTGAGGGTCTCTTTCCAATGTGGGACTAAACACCACATGAAAAGAGACCAAAGCTTGGGCTCCCAGGCAAGGCCCATTGACAGTGGGCTGCCCACAAAGTCCAAAGATCAAATTTAAGTTTTAATACATATGGGCTTTTGAAGAAGTTTTAAATCACTTGTTTTAAAATCAAAATACTAACAGAAATTATATAAGGGAGGTGGTAAATTGAGGGTTAGAAGGGGAGAGGAGGGGGTTGCAGGTGCAATGTAAGAATTACTAGTGGAGATTTTACATTATAATGTTTTTTTTTTCTTTTTTCTTTTTGAGAGAGAGAATATGCTTGTAGGGTTTTCTTAGTAATAATATGTCCTGTGCGGATGTTAGAACAAGTTATTCAAGAATAATATATTTCATACCATTCTATTTGGATGTCAGAATAAATTATTAGATAATTTATTTCGTGTAAAGATATTTTAGCATATTAATTGTAAGCAAGGAGTTCAATTTTTTATTAGATAATTTATTTCGTGTAAAGATATTTTAGCATATTAATTGTAAGCAAGGAGTTCAATTTTTACTCTTGCAAAAGTTAGTATGATAGTATATTTCACCTACGAAATTATTTTTTTTATTCAAAATTATACTTTTTATAATTTAGTATAAAGATCTTTTAGTAGGTTGCAAGTTTTCTTCTTTAAAAGTTTTAGTTTTCATGATTTATTAGGATAGCATATTTCACCTATAATGTGGTTTAACTTATTCAAAAAATAATTTGATTATCCAATGTAGTTTTCAATCCTGAGCATTTGATTGATTACTGATTGATCATACTTTTATCAATGAAATGTTTTAATTTTTTGAATAAATTAAAGAGATATATCGAATAGATTTTTATGCGTTCAAATATTTCATCACAGTTCTTATTCAAAGACCTTATACTTAAGATCAGGAGTTTGATTTTTGGTACGCCTGTAGGAGTTTGATTTTTGGTACATCTGTAGGATAACATATTTCAGTACGAGATGATTTATTTTATTCTTAAAAATGAGTTGAAGTTTAAATATGATATTTTGTTTCAAATATTTGATCATACTTTTTATTAATTAAATATATAAAATTTTAAGGGAAAATTTCATCACTACTCTTCCAAATAAGTCTAATATTATGAATGCCCTTATAAAAATTGCAAATCATAAATAATTTTTTAAAAGGGAGAAACTTTCAAAAATAGCCTTACATTAATTTATTATCAATTTGAATAAAACAAATAAAATTTTAACTTTGTCCTTATTGTCATTACCATTTAAATATTTTAATTGACTATAAAAATTATATACTTTTATAAACATTTCTTTTAAATTTATAAATAACCTACATTTAGGGATAAGTTTTTGTCATTTAAAATATATATATATATATTAATATATATATATATATATATATATATATATATATATATATATATTATATAATATATATATGAGTGAGGTTACTATGTTATCGAAAGCACGAAACCTTCCGCGCTTCTAGCTCGTTTTCGATATTGCGACTTTCGAATCGTCGATCGCTCCGTTAACTTGATCTAGAGTATTTGTAGTACTAGAAAATAAATTTTTATTTTTCGATATCATTTACCTAGTGATCGAAGGGCTCAAAATCAACAAATTTCAATGGCCGTAGTGACGCGTTTGCAAGTTTAACGGTGTAGTAAAATATCCAATCACTAAAATTTTGATAGAAAATCTTATACTATATAAAATAAGATCAATATCTTTGATTTAAAATTTTAATGTCATATTATACATTTTGTAAGATTTTTATTTTCAGCCGTTGATTTTGAGCCCTTCGTTCATAGACAAATGATATCGTAAAATCAAAAATTATTTTCTAGGTACTTCAATACTCTAGATCAAGTTTAACGAGCCGATCGACGCATTCGAAAGTCACAACATCGAAAATGAGCTAGAAGCACAGAAGGCGTCCTGCTTCGATCGCCATAGTAGCTTACCTATATATATATATATATATATATATAATATATATATATATATATAATCCTGACAAGTTAAGCTAAAAAATAGAAAATTCAATTGAAAAAAAATTTAGCAAAAAATTGTTTAAAGTATCAATTGACTGCTTAAACTAAGGTTAAACAATTTATTCAAAATATAACTTAAATATATATGCATGATGTGAATTAAGTTATTTGAACTAGCACAAATTTCTGTGTTTTGGCATCTCGAATTTTAAAATAAATGATATAAAGTATCTTATTTTATAAACCACACAATACTAAAATGATATATTTTACTGTTTATTTTAATATTTTAGAATAAATATATCATGCTAAAATACTTTTGTAAAAAGTTTTAGAAGTTAAGGGCAAAATGGATATTTTGACCATATTTATGATAATCTAAATATTTTATAATTCTATAAAGAGATGAACAGTAAGGGTAAGGGTATATTTGAAAAATAATAAGTATTTGCAGGGGTAATTGTGATAATCAAATTTATAGGGGCATCTATGATATTTTTGAAGTTTAGAGGGGCACAAGTGAAATTGACCCAAATTTTAAAGTACCCGAGTTTGGTTTTTGGTACGTACATAGGATAACTCATTTCACGCATGAGGTGATCTATATATTATTTTGAAATTGAAAACATAACTTGAAGGCGTGAAGCCAAATATGATATATCTTTTTAAATATTTGAGTATACTTTTATAAATTAAATATACAAAATTTTTAAGTAATTTGTTTAATGTTAATCTTACAATAATACGAGTCTTATTATATAAAATATAATATTAATTACTTTAATTTTATTGGAAAGGTCTCTAAACTTACACGGAAATTAAGTAGGTGAACTTTGATAAATATTGATATAGTAATGCTAACTCTACGACTACAACAAAAGATTATTGTAATATATCTTACAATTTCATCGTTTAAACCATCAACTTTTTGTACATATAAGTTTTGCCCTTAATTTTATCATTTTTTTTTTTCGTTTGTTTGTAGACATTTTTGCTGTTGTAGTATATTTATTTTAATTTTTTACATTTTCATTGTGAATTATTATTTTATTTAATATACATTTAAAATAAAATAAATAAAATGTAAAATTTTATCACAGCGGGGATAGCTCAGTTGGGAGAGCGTCAGACTGAAGATCTGAAGGTCGCGTGTTCGATCCACGGTCACCGCAATTTTTTTATTTTTTAAACGAAAAAATATTTTTTAATAAATTTTTCTAATTAAATTATGTTTATAGTATAACATGTCAATCGTTTACATGGCTTTACTGGTTTTTTTAATTTTAATATTAAGTTGGAGAAAATGATCTAATACTTATTTAAGCTTTAAAAATGTTAAATTTTGTGCCAGCTTTTAATTTATTTAAATTGAACAGGTTAATGACTTTTTTTTATCATTTATCTTTACAAATTTAATTAATATATTTTATATAAATTATATAAAATATATTAATTAAGTTGGAGAAAATGATCTAATACTTATTTAAGCTTTAAAAATGTTAAATTTTGTGCCAGCTTTTAATTTATTTAAATTGAACAGGTTAATGACTTTTTTTTATCATTTATCTTTACAAATTTAATTAATATATTTTATATAATTTATATAATTATTAATTTATTAAAATAAATAATTGATTTAAATTTTGTGCTGAAAGAGCTTTCACGTGATTAATACATTTTAAATTTTTTTGCAATTTAATGATTTTTTATCTAATAAATTAAATTTTTTTGTATAATAACCAACGCACAAAATTAATTAGAAATAATAATAAAAAGAATAAACTCTATCAATGGACAAAACAAGCACTGTTCTGAAGAATCAATGAGTCTTTTTATTATTTTTTACACATTATGCGAAGAATGAATAGGTCTTTTTATTGTACATACATCAACTACACCAGTGTTTCCGCAAAAGCAACATGTATATTACAGATTGCGAAAAAGATCAGAGCTTAAATATACATCTACAGCTTCAGTGACCAAAGATCTGGAGCTATATATTCAGGTGGTGGTGGTGGTGGAATGTTGGAAGCAAAAGAAAAGAGATTTTACGGGCCGCGAGCGCGCATGAAGCATAAGCACTTGGCTCTCTGATCGTCGGGTATCATCCCGCCGCCTTTGCTCGTGTCGATCGCCTCCAAAAGCCTAACGGCTTCGTCCATATCGGGCCGTTTATCCGGATTTGCATCCCAGCATTTACGCATAATGCTCGCCAAAGCAGTCGGACAACATCTGGGGATTTCGGGCCGTAAATTCTGCAGCACAAAAGAAAAGCACAGTTATGGGCATCATGTTTGTTTGCTAAATCAAAGGAATGAGACAAACATGTACGAAACAGAAATCGATTTATCAATCAATCTCATTAGTTTGGTCGGAAGAGCAGATTAGAAAGAGATACTTTTTATGTAAATAATCCTGCAAAATCGTGAGAACGAACATACATTACGCACCTCTGTAAAATCTGAAGTTTAGTATATTCTGCCTGAGGATTTAAGTATCCATCGGCACACGTCGTATCTACCGTGTCGTATCATACCAACAAAATATCGGTACGATACAACTCCCGTGCCGATGACACGGCTCAAAACACCTCTATTTTGAAATTAGTAAGTAATTTTTTCAATAAAGTTCAAAAGATTTGATAAAAATACATAATAAACAATTAGAATATTTTGTTGCTAAAAAAAAAAAAAATTCATACTATTATATGTTAGCACACATGAATTTTTTGTGACCGATACACACCGTGCCGGCAAGTTTCCGACACGACCCCGTACTGTGGCACCACTTAAATCCTTGATTCTGTCCGAAAGCATATATTTTTTTGGCAAAATACCATTATCATCCAATTGATGGTGTGAAGTCGGTCTTGTATTGTGGATGAAGTTTTTTGAAAGAGAGTATTTCTGTAAGTAGATTTTTAAGTAAACATCTCAGAAGAGAAAAACAAACCTGGTGGACAACAGCAGAAGACAGATCAGTGAAGCTGAGATTAGGGTATGGCATGTCACAGCAGTAGATTTCCCACAAGCAAATGCCGAAGCTGTAAACATCACACTTCCTGTTGTAAGGCTTACCGTCGAGAACCTGTGCAATGTGAATATTATATCTTGTAAGAATTTAGAGTTACTATAAAAGCCGATAGAGAATATGCCACCAATCTTTCTCCAAAAATGTGTTTGTATAGTTAGTTTTGGATAAGTAAAAAGAAAGAAAGCGAAAAACAATTTTATTTGGAATGATGAGCACCTCAGGAGCCATGTAGCCAAGCGTGCCTGTTTCGCCGGTCATATCCTTCGGATTTGGAGCCTCGACACGAGCAACGCCAAAATCAGCAATTTTGAGGTTCCTGTGTGCGTCCAATAGCATGTTCTCGGTTTTGACGTCGCGATGGACAATCTTTTTGGAGTGTAGATAGCTCAATCTGAAAGTAAACAAATGTTAGTTTTGAAAGTAAACGCATCCGAGATCTCAACCAGGAGCACGTTTTCGGTCCACAAAAAGATATTTTTGTTCAAAGTTAATTAAACAAGAAAAAAAATGCATCGAAGTTGCAAAATGGCAAAATAAGCTTCTTTCTTTTCTTTACATTTTTCTCTCTTAAAATGGTTTGCGGAAGGTTAATAGTACAGCTTACCCTCTAGATAAATCCAAGGCAAGCTGAATCACAATCTTATAGGGAAGCTTCCTTCTGTAATTTTTGATCAGATACTGCTTTAGGGTTCCCCCAGGAAGATACTCCACAACAACACAACATGCCTTAGCTGGAAGGATAGTTTCGCTACCGCTCGTGGAGCTCTTTGGTGGAATCTTGAGGTCCGTAGTCCCCATCGATGCTCCGACAAACTGCAAAACAAAAAATAAATGAAAAAAATTAACATTAGCTTCAGAACTTCTAACTTAAGATTTGACATAAAATGACAGGATTTGAAGCTTTCAAATATAAACCACACACCGCAAAAAGCAGGAATACAATGCACAATATAGAAACCCACAATTATGTAACATATACATATACATATATATAACAGTTTTTACGTCCCCTGAATATATGGTGATTTGTACTTAGCCCGCTCACCCCACCGCCTTCGATAATCAAAACTTAATGATAAGCCTTATACATAAAACGTAGCACTTTGCCCCCTTACACGGGGTAGAGTAGAATGCAGGATTTCATAGCCAACCAAAGAGCCATCCATAGGTTTTGATCATCAAAGAGGCAGAAGTGCAAATAACTACGTATCGTTGACAGTGTTCTATATTTTTAGCCATTTTAAAAACTACATTTTACTCCAATAACTTATGAGCAAAATGATAGATATAACTTGATTGAATGTTGATGAAGGGAAATATATGATGAAATCTTGTAGTTTAAGCAGATAATAACATACTGCAAGTCCGCGATTCCTAGTTTGTTACCAGTTTACCGCCAAAGTATGTAAGCAGGAAGCTGATTACAAGAATATCAAATGAGGAAAAAAAATGGTTGAGTGGGTAAAACATAAAACGAAGAAATGCTTCTACCTTTGTAACATTCGGATGGTCAAGCTTATACCAAACAGCTACTTCCTGCTGAAACGATGAGCGAAGAGCAGCCGTCTCAGCATCTGTGGCAAAACCATCTTCCCCCCAATCCAAAAGCTTAACTATATTATGTCAAAAAAAAGAAGAAGAGAGATTAGCTCTAGTTAATCCACCCAAATTTCTATCACTTCTTGTTTCTCTTGAGTTTCCAAAATCCTAAATGAACACTCAGCTTAACAAGCAATAAATATAAGTACACGAATAATTACATCAGCAATTGTTATGCAAAAGATTTGAGACCATTTATACCCACAAGTTGTATCCTATCATTTTAGGCTTCCGTTAATAAGCAACACGCAAATAGTAAACTGACTCCATGTAAGTATACAAGTAATAACTAAATTAAACAGGAGAATACGCATGCAAAGGAGCCAAATCGGAACAATTCAGTTCTCTCTCTCACAGAAGCCAATCTCTGGCATATTTACATGCCAAGAAACAGTAATGAAACACTAAACCTTCAAGCATATCGTAAAACTGCGCCATCGATTACAAATCTAGTCACTAAAGTTTGATTCTGATATCAATGTAGTCGACAAGAGTTTCAACTTTCGACTACAATTAATCTTCAAAGTTTGTTCCGCATAACAATGAACTCCTTACTACTCTTGCAGTGGTGCCGTTGCGGCATTCCTTTTAGTCAGCAAACTAACTGAACTAAACTGCTATAATCGAAATTCTCAGGACAAAATTGGGATCAGGATGGAACTTTCAAAGTGTAAATTTCTCAGTAACACAAAATTTCGAAGAGAAGTAGAAGGATAAGCACCTGCAACATCCTGACCATCATATGTGCCCCTGTACAGAGTACCATACGTCCCCTGCGCCACGAGATACCGCAATTCCAACTTCGAGAGATCGATCTCCCACTCTTCCTTGGGCCTTTGAAGAACACTACCTTTTCCCTTGTTCAATTTATTCTCTAGCTGTATATCAAAGCTCTTCAGATCAATCTCATCTGCCCTAAAGAACATATCTTTACTATCAAAGCTCCTCGAGCTCTTCAGTTTCGGCTTAATCTCCCTCCCATACTCCTCTTCTCCTCGCGAATCCATATCAATATATCAAGCACCAAAAACTTACACAAAGTTTAAAATTTCTCTAATTTTCTCCATCAAGGTCCCTACTTTCGCACTGAAAATGCGAAATTGGTGAACAAAGACCGTATAAATCTCCCAACCAGCACACAGTTTCTTCAATTTAGCTCGAAATCAGCTGGAATTGGATAAAAAACTGTGATTTGGCTCTGAAAAATGGGAATTTGAACCCAATTATGAATCTAAAAGAGAGGCGATTGATGCGAAGTCAAAGATCAATGTGAGGAATGAACCGAAGGGTATAGGGAAAGAGATGATGATCAAATCGAAAACCCTTGGAGAAAGGATGCGGAGCTCCGAAACCCTAGCAAGGTGCTCTCGATCGATCGAGAACTTCGATTGCGTCGGATGGAGAAAGAGAGAGAGAGAGAGAGAGAGTCCAAATTCACAAGACACCCTCACACCCAAGAGATAAAAAGGTGTTTTTTATTTTTTTTGGTGAAATTGTATAGAAACCCCTCAACTATAGGCCTTTTTATAAATAGACCTCTGAACTCCTTTTCCTTTTTACTATTTTAAAATTAAGTGAAGTTTATGTGATAAAACCTCAAATAAAAAATTTAAAAGATGAGGAAAATCTCAATTGTAAAAATAAAATTTGAGGGTTATTTCAAAATGGCTTATTGTTGTGGTGGGTCTCCATTTTAATAATAATTTAATAATTAAGTAAAAAAATTCCGTTTGACTATGTCAAATCCTATAATGTTCATAATTTAAAAATAATTAGATTTCTAATATTTCTAACTCTATCGTTTGAAACTATTAATTAATTTGATAAAAATTAGTGATATTTTTTATATTTTATAGTACACACAAGAACTTCTAGAGTCATCTAAGTTTTTCTCAAATTACAAATTTATATTATATAAACTTTAAAATGATAAATCTATTATCTAAATAAAAATTCAATTTTCATTCATCCTATGAATCTATGATAAAATTTATTTAACAGAATAAATGAACTAACAAATTAATCAGTTTATATAAAATATAAAAATTCACTTGTGATCACGCAAAACCAAAATTGATAAATGTGATGATATTATTATGATAAATTATAATAATTTTTTATATTTGAAATTAATACATACCATCATATAAGATTTAGTACGCATTAAATTAGTTTAAATTTATTCTATTCATTTTATTTGGCTTATCAAGTTTTCTATTTTAAAACTGAATTAAACCAATAAAACTAAGTTGGAACTTTCTTATGAACCATGCTCACCACATCATCCGTGAACCATTAAAAATCCACCGTCGAATCATCAACTCTCTCAATTCATATCGTTAAAAAAAAAATTAGATTACTGATGACGTGCTGCACAGGATTCACGGAACAAATTTTTGTGAACCACTGAGGTTGTCGCACCGTTGGATCGCGTACGGACACGATTGCACGCGTCCGCATAGACCGGGGGAGTTTTTGTGGGAGTTTTTGTGGATACGCGTAGCTAATCGCCAAATTCGATATACTCGTGCGCGCATCAATATCTACTAAATAGGGATCGTCCAATCCCAGCCGTTGGATCTAAATCACGCGCAAATAAATCACCATCCCAACCCTCACCTCTTCGGGATCTTATTAGGGTGTCGATTCCCCGCTCTCTCTCCTCCGTCTCTCTCTCTCCTCCGCGGTTCACTCTCTCTCACTACAAGCCCTAGCTCTCCTCTCCCCCCTCCACGGCGGAGCCCCGCCGCCGCAGTAGCCTCCGCCGCTCGTCGCCGGCGACCCGATCGGCGGCGCCGCCGTTTCCTCGGATCTTCTCCGCCGCCGCCGCCGCTGTTGATCGGGGGATTTGTCGCCTCCCATTCGGATGCTCTTGGGAGGATGGATCCCGAAGCGGCGCCTCCCCCTCCCTCTTCTCCCCCTCTGGAGTCCAATCCCGAAGATCGGGTCGAGGCCCCCGCCGAGGCCGGGAAGGAGGCGGAGCGATCCGCGGAGCCCGCGAGTGTCGAGGAGATGAATAATAGCGAGGATGCTGGGGATAAGAAGAGGTACGCGGCGTGATTCGATTCGTAATTTGGTCTCTGTTGATGTGATTTGGTGTTTTCGTAGCTAACGATTGGTAAGGATAAAGAACAGGTCGGAAGATGGTGGGGAGGGTGAAGGATGCAGGCCTTGTAGCTGCAAGAAGTCGAGATGCTTGAAGCTGTAAGATTCTTTAGCTCCGTTTTAGTGTACATATATATATGTTTCATTCATACGCAGTTGTAAGGATATACAAGAAGAGAAGTTCTTTTAATGATGATTTCGTGTTTTGTTCTGTTCTGTATTGTTCTCTTTACATGTGGTCATGTTATTCTTGAAAAGGCTACATTTTGCGCAGAAATCTGTTACTTGCTTCATCTTTCATGTGTTAAGTCGAAAATAAGGTTCTGCCGGAGTTAACGGAATGTGCGATCCTTTCTAAAGGATATAGGATCTTCAAGTGTGGAGATGAGTAGGAAGTAGTATTGAGAAGAGGGTTATTCTATCGACTCACTCATTTACTCATTTACGGATTCCTTGTTCCTAGTGATTACTTGTTGTACACCTTATTATAATTCAAAGTGGGGTGTGGTGGCTAGTAAAATTGTTTAGACTGGCATAGCCGAAGTCATGCTAAATACAATTTACTCTCCATTTGATGTATTATCACCTTTGTTGACTCCTATATTAGTTGGTACATTATAAGGCCAGACCTAATAATAATTCCCAACAATAATGGGATAGTATAAGACTATTAGCTCTCAAGACGATCTTAGTATAATGGGATAGTCCAAATTCCAAAATGTAATTTCCAACAGTAATGAGATAGTATCTTGTTTTTAATATTTGTCAGAGGAGATACTATTAAATTTAGTCTGGGAGACTCAAGAGTCATCCAATTTTCCAGCTTATGGGGAAGTTGCTTATATATCAGAAAAGTTCTTCAAAGAAGGTCATTTTTGTACATACAAGAAGGGTATATATGTAAGAAATCAAGTTTCCAAAGAGGCAAATGTAAAAATTTGCGCTAGAAGTTGGATTCATTCTCTACAGAAAATCATGGAGGTTGTTGTTCACGGGCTATTATTTTCTTAGCCCGTTTCTTCTAAAATATTCAACTCCACCTTGAGAAAATTGCTATCATGACAGTCTTCTTTAGTAATATATTTCTTTGTTTTTTTTTCTTTGATAGGGCCTGTGGCATATGTACCCCCACAAAATATTTCATATGTAAACATTTCTTTCGCTAAAGTTTTACGTGCTAGAGGATCAGAATCCTATTACTTGTTTGTATAGCATTGTTGGATGACAAAAAGCATGATTTTGAAGCTTCTGTCTGTATAGTCCAACGAACCGCGTATAATAGGAGACTTTAAAAAAATTGATATTTATATACCGAATTAGGCTAGAATACTATTAATAGCACCGAGTCATTGGTGCTATTAAGTTTTCGACCCTTGGATGAAACGATGTACGGTTATGATGATAGTGGTCCCCTAGGGTTGAGTGGGTGGTTGGTTGAATAGTATGATCTAACGAGTGAAAATTGTTAAAGGGGTTGATCTAACGGCAGAAAACTTGATAGCACCAAGAGTTTGGTGTTATCGATAGCATTGTAGCCGGACTCTTTATATACCAGCCACTCGTCAATTAATCGGATATAATTTAGCAAAATAAATAGGTGGAGGCAGCTGTTTTTTAATCGTATATATCTTTCTTATGTAATTCATTTTGGTCTTGTCCTGTATCATCGTCTTTTACTGTGAATTTTTACTTTCTTATCTTAAAACAGGATTTCAGATCCTGTGTTATTACAGAACTTTTCCATAACCATTTTTGGTTTAGAAATTTATTCCTTTTGAAAAGAATTGTTCTGTGTTTACAATGTATTTATATCACTCCTATTGAAATGTTGTTTGCATTTCATTCAAAAGCTTATAAACATTCATCTCGGATATACATTGTAACTTCTTCTCTTCGCTAAGATTCTGCCGGATGCACCGTTTGTTATAGTTAAGTTCCTGCTGGATGCACTACCTATAATACTTCCAAGTGTGAACTGGTATGAAGGATGTAAGTGCTTATCAGTATAGTCCATGCCCATCGTGTTGTACTGTGCTAACAAAATATCGGCATGATACGACCTCCATAATGACATAGTTCAAAACCCTCTTTTCTTAAAAATTTTCAGTTAGTTACATCAATAAAATGCAAAAGATTTGGTAATGATATATAATAATGATTTGATAAAGATATATAATAATGATATAAAGCAATTAGAGTATATTGGTGCCGAAGAAAGTAAGTATTATGGGCCATAATGTGTCGGTATATAGGTATTTTTGTGAACATCACATGTCAGCACCGCACCGCACTGCACGGTGCCATATTGTGCTAGCAAGTGCTTGACACGATTCGGTGTCACGACACTTAAATTCTTGACTGATATTGCGTTATAAGGTCTCTATTTTTTTTAAAAAAATTCGCATGTACTTTTTTTGTTGCTACATTTAGCAGACTGGTTAAACAGAATGTTGCTAGGTTAAACTGATTGGATAAATTAGCCTTCCAGTCAATTGAGAACCATGACTTTGTGGCATGAGGCTAAGCAATTTTTCCAATTGCAAATTATTAGCAGTCAATTGTATTATTCGGCATAGTTACTATTGGGTTTTTCAGTTTTTGTTACATCTTACTGCTTTCAATTGCAGGTATTGCATCTGCTTTTCTACTGGCACCTACTGTTCTGAACTCTGTGGATGCCAACAATGTTTTAACAAGTTAACATATAAGGAAGAAGTTTTATCTGCTCGCAAGGAATTACAATTACGGAATAAATTTTCACCATCTTCAAAAGCACTTCGATCATCAGAGGTTGGTCAGGAAGTAGGTGTAAGAAACTTGTAAAGAATCTGTTTGCATGAGCTTTTGTTGTTTTTCTTCAGCAAAATTGTATGAACGCCTCCAAAGTTTTGGCCATTTGGAAAAAGGCCTCTCATCTTTAGGTTGTTTTTATTTGAGCACCCCAACTTACATGTCATTTAATTTTCACGATATTTCATTAGATTCCATCAGACTCTAACAGTTTCCATTGGAAAAAAAAAGTTACGGAGTATTCCATGATTCCATCAAGTAACAGAATATTCTGTCAAAAAAAAAAAAAAACAATAACCATTAAGGTCTGATGAAATTTTTGAAATTAAGCAACAATTTGGAGGGTTCAATGAGAAAAAATAGTATTTGAGGACCTGTTTCCAAATGGTCTTTTGTTGCAGCGGACGATCATTAATTTTTGCTGTTTTACTTCCCTTTTTTTGCTTATGATACCAGTTTTTACCTTAATGACCCGTAGGACGAGACTAAGAAGTCTCCTGGTTCAGCCTTAGTCAAAAGAGGATGTACTTGCAAAAAGTCGAGCTGTCTGAAGAAATATTGCGACTGCTACCAGGTGTTCCATCTGTCACTAACCAATTTGCCTGTTTTGGTTCTCTGATAAGTGATACTGATATTTGTTTTTTCTAAATTGAAAGAGCGGCATTGGATGCACGATATATTGCAAATGCGAGGACTGTAAGAATGTTTTTGGAAGAAAAGGTATGAAGTGTTAATTTGAGCTACCTAACCATAGCTTTTGTTACCATTTTTTTTTTTCTAGTGCTCTTTTTAAATGTTTAGAATAATTTTATTTGAATAGTGTTCTTTTGCTGATTTGATTACGCAGCGAATACTATGGCTTAAATTGTTGGTCTAATTTTGCTAGTTTGATGAATAACTTGTTTGTGCTTAGAAAACTTTTAAGATATTGCAAAAATGGAATTTATTTTCAATCAAGCAGCTAGCTATTTTTATGCAAACTTGTTTTAGATCACTTTCTTTGACACGAGAGTAGCAGGAGATTTCTTGCCGAGCACATGTTGGCTGTGTGTGTGTTTTTTGTCCTTTCATACAACAATGTCAGTTAGATTTTATTATTAAGAACAAGTGGGATTTGTTCCATTGCAGATATTCTATTTTCATTTATCTCGTATGCATACCCCTTCAATTGTAGTTTTCGTTCTCAAGTTGTAGGTGTCATCCAGTTCATGGGGGATTTTTGTCAATAAATGTGAATATTGTAAGAAAATAAATTTCTGAAGGGCATTTATTGAAATTCAGATTTTACAGGAGTACACGAGTAAATAGATGATTATCCAGTAGTCATATCTTTTTTGAATATATTTTTATTGTAGAAGACCAAAGAAATCTCACCCTCGTAAATGGAATTGTCTAGATGCAGAAGATGAAGAGGATTATCCGATTGCCTATCGATCTCCTTATTCAAAGGAGTCCTTATTCCTACAAGATCATCCAGATGATATCGGGGGTCACATAATTGCCCAACCGCTCTCACAGCTTCAGCCACCGCCGTGGTGCTTAAAACGGCCAGTCGAGAACGGAATCATGGATGTCCCGACTAGCTATGCCGACTACAGATACCCGAGGGATAAGCAGCTCCAACCTAAGCACGAGAAAGTGTATAGCATCTCGAAGTGCATCGAGGTGATGAATGCGATGACAGAGCTCTCTAAAAACGAGAAGTCGCTAGCGCCCGACGTCTTTTTAGAGCCTTCTAATCGCGAGATATTTCTCTCTCTAAGCGCTGATATTCGAATGATGTGGCTGAGGCGTAAGCTGCAGAATCTTTAGGCCATTCGTGTATTCGTATCTATCGTGTGATCTGAGAGTATTTTTCTTACGTTTGTTCGATAAGTTTGTCTAACCGGTGGAAGATGTTTGGGATGTTGTTGGATATGTAATTCAATGTTCGGGTCATATGCTAAAAGATGAAGAAGATCCTCGAGTTTTCTCTAAGTTATAGCAAGTTAATGGGTACACAGTAGTGAGGGAGAGATTTAATTCAGCACATACGTTTTCTAGTGTTCTTTTTTTTCTTTTCTTTTCTTTTCTTTCCCCTAATTTTACAGCACTGCCATTGTGTAATATTCCCCATTTTCTTTGCAATCGCTCCTCAACTCTTACAGCCATTATTTGTGGTAGCATTGTCATTGAAGTCGATCGTCATTGTTAGGGAATACAAATATTTTGTCTTGATTGATTCAGCTTAATGTGGTCTGCTAAGCCATTTCCTGCTGTTGCCAACTCGTGCGATATGATTGCCCGTGCTCCAGGTTTGCGGATGAAATGCTCACTCTATGATAATTCTTTTTCTTTCGTACATTAAGATGTACGAGCGCACTATCCTGATATTATGATTTGGTCCGCATGCTTGATTATAATATTAACATGTGTCGCACTTTAATTAGGGCGTTTCAGTTCCCAACCATTTGGAAAGAATCTGTGCTCTTTCAGAAAAGAGCTCTTAAACAGAATTGAGTCGCTTAATTAGCATTATTACAATACAAAGTAATAATAAAAAAGGCCCTTTTTCTGTGAGTACAAATATGAGCTTGCAAACAGACCGGCAAAGGATCAAAAGTGCCACACGAATAAGCACGAAATATCACAAAAACCTTAATAATGTTACCATGACATTGTAAGTAACCTAGACCTCGTCCTACAACCAGCTTACAACATATTTAAGTTAAAATAAAGCCACGGAGAAGCTCATAGCAAATAATTAAGATACAGTTTTTACCAGTTGAAGCTTTGATGAACTATTAAGAGGAAATGCAAAGGGAGTTCACAGATCGAAGAAAGCAGTAGGTATCCTCGTCTTCGATGATTTGCTTAATCATGCACACTCTCGCTGCGTTGCGAGCTTATTAGACGCTTTCAGTTTCTTGTGGTGTCGGCAGGAGCAGCTTCACTGTCAACAAGAAATAGTTTCTACGTTGGAAATATGTAAATTGCATCAAAAATATTATGGTATAATGTATGGATATTTAGTCTCACTACTGGTAAAAACTTATGCCACAACCCGCTTCCCAAGGAGGTATTCTAGACCCAAAAACTTATTAGGCCCAAATCCTCCATTAGCCCAAAATATTTAAGCCCAGTTATCAAGTCTAGCCTATCCAGTCTGGGCTTCACATCCGATGTGGGACTAATCTTAGCTCCGAAATGTCATAGATTTTAAGTCCTAATGTCTTCATCAGCATCAATTACACATACAGTCCATCAATTACACATAAGTCCTAATGTCATGAGACCTCGTCTCGCACTTCCTGCTAGCCGACTTGCTCCGATACCACTGGCCAAGAGGAATCGCCTATCACAGAGCATGCAGCTCGATTAACTGGGTACCCTAAGCCCAATAACCTGTTGGGCTCAAATTCACCGGCCCAAAATACTTAAGCCTAGTTATCAAGTCTAGCCTATCCACCACTATATGCCCATGCACGTAACACATCTGATGTAGGATTCTTCTTAGCCCTAGGGTGTCACAACTTAATCCTCAAACTATAATAGCCATGATCTTTAGCATATAGCAAGGCAGTCCCTGAACTGTTTTTAAAATTTGACTTTTCCCTAAAAAAATATATTATCTTGAATATATTATCTTGAACTTATTTAAAGGCTAAATTACAGAAAACCCCCTTATAAATGCCCACTTTTTTTCCTTTGTGACTTTTAAAAACTTACATTTTGCCCCCTTAAAATTTGAAAAATGTTTTCAGAAGGGTATAGCGTTAATGGAGAGGGCAAAATGACCAAATTGCCCCTACTTCTATTAAAAAAATAATTTTTAATATATCTCTGTCATTTTGAAGGGCATTTTCGATATAAATTAATAAATAGACAGAATATTGATGAAACCCTGACGAAAAGGGGCTAAATGCAAACAACTTAAAATGTTGAGGCAGTAAAGTATATATTTTTGAAAGTTAGGAAGGAAAAATGAAAAAAATAGTATTTATAAGAGGGTTTTCTATAAGTTAGCCTTAAGTAAAACTTAATTGATCGGTCATGTTCATCATAGAAGGGATAAAGTGGTCATACAAGAAAAGGTTGGATTCTTTTCAATGGCTAGGACTAAATTGTAATATATGAGAATATTAGGCACTAAAGTATACAAGTAAAAATAGTAGGGACTAAGTTGCAATATAAGGATAGTGCAAGGACTATTTGAATATTTTACCAAAAATATTAGTAATATAATACGATGACTACTTTCGCCAGTAGTTTATTATAAAGACGGAAGGATAAAGAAAAGAATCTACCATTTTATTTTATTTTGCATTTTTTCTTTTTGGCGTTTTTGGATCAAAATCTTCCTCTATGGGCGGAAAATACCCCGATCACTCCTTGATATGCATCAGAGTATCAACAGGAGTATTTTGATCCATAAATATATAATCTGATTCATAACAGCAAAAACAAAAGCTGGATCAAAGTTGTAAAGTTGCAAAGTTGCAAAATGTAAGTGGGTTTGTTGTGAAAAATGGCCTAAAAGGAAAGAGAGAAGAATTTATGAATACCAGCTCCTCCAATTTTGACTTTCCTGGAAGTAGGATCCCAGATTTTGTTGATATGCATAAAGAAACAAAAGATACTACCCAGTACAAGGGTTCAGCGTTTTGTGGAAAGCAACCTGCTTTGCGAGCAGGAAAAAAAAAAATATTAGTCCTAGCACCTCATTTTCAGGACAAGCAAGATATGAACAACAAATCTGAAAGAAAATCCGAATGCAAAGTCTGAAATAGGTAGCAAGCCTAATAAAATGCATAAATTGGCAGTTTACGAGTTCTGGCTTAAGTTAGTTTATACCATGTTGAAAAAAGAAAAATATGTTAAAAAAAAAAAAAAATCATAAGAGGGCAATGCATCTTGCCATGCTTTATGTTCATTACTGTTTAGTCATTGCAAAACATCATGTAAACAGAAAGGACTAGTGGTAATAAGAATGTTGAGATGGGTGTGTACTGCTGCAAATGCAGGACTAAATAAAGAAAGAAATTTGCCCAAAGATCAATCTCAATTAAAGATGGAATAGGGAAGAACTCGGAGGTCAATCTCAATCAAGAAGGGCATTGAAGATGATATAGCAGAGAGCTAGTTCGAAAGAGTGAGGCCATTCAAGTAGGTGATGTAAATAGATACAGGTGACAATTACATGGTTAAAGGAGATTATGAAATATTTAATGAGCTTAAAGAGGAGATGGCTCAATAAAGAATTGAGTGGAGAAGGAGGTACAATGAGAGGGATCACACTTCATTTCTTTTGATGATTCATAAAGCCCAACCCGATGTCATGTACACAATCCTTTTTGGCCTACCTTCTATAAGTGCTTTCAGCTACAACCATCTCTATCTAGAGATTTATACTATGATGAAAAGTGGAAATTAGATTCTAAGCCCCAAAGTAAAGGCTCCAATTTGGAGCTTCTGCTTTGGTTGCAGAGAAGGTTATTCAAGGAATTTTATTAAATAATGATTTTCTTAACAGCAATACAAAAAAAGCACTGCCTTGGTGGCATGGCTTGAACTGACTGGAGTTTTTGTGTAAGTGTTTGAAGAAGTACTACTAGCTCTTTCATTAAAACTTTGCTTCAGCTTCTTGCTTTGGCAAAATCAAAAGTTTCAAATTATTAATTCTGCATTTTACGCCCAAAAGCTTACTTCAGTTTGCCACTATAGCAAAAACTTGACTACTGGCTAACCAAATGCTTGGTTTCTTAAAGCCTTTCGATTTCTGAAGTCTAGAAGTCATTACAAGTGCCAGGCCAAAAGAGAGACTTAAGTTGAATGAGCTGTACAAGCAGAATCAGATAATGAGGCATACCGAAGTTGTACTTTTCTGCAACTCTCTAATGGCCATTGTGGCATAGCATGAAGCTGGCAAAGTGAATTCCATTTTCAGAGCCATCTTGGGTAATAAAGCATCTGAGTTAGAAATGGAATCGACTTTAGATAGCTCCATATCAATTTCACCTGCATCGACACAGGTAACAGACAACTAAAAAGAAAATAATAAAAACAGCAATGAAATAAAAAAATATATATAAAGACCAACCTTTTGACTTCTGACTAGCCAACTTTTTGGCCGAGTCTCCATTGGTGAGTAGCTCTTTCCTTGTTAGATCACTAGGTGTGCTTTTGGACATGATATCCAGATCAGTCTCTGCCAAGGATATATTGTCATCTGTGTACGTTCTTAGTTCCCTGCATCAGTTCAAAGATAAAAATATAAATGGTCTTCTAAATAAACCTATTTATATCAAAAAATTTTACATACATATTCTAGTGAAATATGAATTTTAGCATAAACACATTATAAAACTTGATTTCTCTACATATAAAATTTTGTGCAAGAAAAAAATTATACATCTGTGAATACCTTTTTCTAAAACAAAACCAACTTTTCCCTACAAATTGAATGGCTCCCCAACATAGGATAAAGAATTTTGTAAGAAGCTGAATTTTGAGGTTTATAACTTGATTCTTCTGCATATAGAACTTTGCATAAACACTTTATAAAACTTGATTTTCCGCATATAAAATTTTGTACGAAAAAAAAGGGTATATGTCAGTAAAAACCTTTTATAATACAAAACCAACTTTCCCCCACAAATTGAATGGCTCCCAAAATAAGGTAAAGAATTTTGTAAGAAACTTAACTTTTGAGGTTTATATATATATGGAAATTCAGATTTTACAGAAGCATGTATTTGAATGATGGTTTTGGAGGGAAGAGAAATTGATATGTATCATACCCAAATTATCCCACTCAACAAAGTATATAACTCAGATTTTGGTTCACATACCATCTGTAATCAATAGGACGCTGGAATACCCGTCTGTAACCTCCTTTCATACTCGTAATTGAAAATTCCCTAGTATTTGACGTAGGGGATTTAGATTACAGAAATATAATTGATTTTAATACGTGACACAAAATACCAGAAAAGACAACTTTAAGAAAATCACCGCAGTAGTGCAATGCAGAACAAATGTAGTAATATACAGCACGACGAAACTTACTTTACTCCATGAGCACTTTCTATCAAGCTGATGCCATCCTGAATCATCAGAAAGCAAAAGGGGAGGTCACCAATTAGGAAGTGATCCTAACTGTTAGAGCTATTACAGAACTTTCATTATCAGATGTTTCAATTCATGCTCAAGCACAGTTAATTGAAAGATGATTTCTGATATATCATTTTGCAAGTAATTTGCTAACAACAGCTTACATTATAGGTGTGTATGTTTAGTTGTTTCAAGGCAAAACATGTATCATCACCTCTATTAACAACAAGTGATATTGCCAAATTTAACAGAATCTCTAGCCCATTTGCCAGAATAGCTCAAAATTGAAATTAGCAAAAGTTAAACTGAATAGCAAAAGATACACCAACATCCTGCAAATTTAATGTCTAGGGAGCTGTTTAACCAATTACTCATCATTCATTCCCTTCATTACAATATTCTGTGGTCCTTACACGGCTGCTGGGGAGAATTTTAATGTGAGATAATTAAAGTTGCTAAATGGAGTTAAGTTGCTGAGTCAATGGAATTAAGTTGCAGGTAGCAATGCCTCATAAGCTTTTGTCATACAGTTCTTAGAGAAAATTTTTAGTTTCCATGAAAGAAGAAAAAACCCTTCCAAGAATAAGACTTAATTTTAAATCAATGTTTCAAAGTGAATTATTGTCTGCAAAGCTAATTCAGATATCTTACACTACACTGCTATGCTGCCTGATGTTGATGGTCAAGAGTTTGGCAATAATCATCATATTTTAGAGATTAAATTACTAACAGAGCTACTCAGTACTAACTTAAGGGTGTGATTCTACTCATTAGAAGTTAATTAATGCAGTTTGATCAGGACCAAGAGGTTTGTCAAGTCTAGTTACGATCATGTCTCATTTGGTCAATTTAGTTGGACTTAGTATTTTCTATTTTTTTCAGGAACTTCAAGCTCATGTCATATTCCTTATGTGGTATTAAGAGTATCGCAATAGTTGGATGAGGGCCCAAATTTTCAAACGACGAATTTTAACCAATAAGATTTATCGTTAAGGTTTCTATAGAAAAGTATACTGGGATTTCAAATCTCACACAAAAGAGATTGGTCTTGTTAGAAAAAAACAAAGAGCTGCAGCGGATCGATTTCGTAGAAACAAATAATAAATAAAGCTAAAGAAAAAAAAGAAACAATATAAAAAAGAAGAGTTAAAGAATAAAAGGAATACAAATAAAAGAAACTAAAGAAAAAATAACAGTTGTTGCAGTAAAAGCATGAGAATAAAAATATAAAAAGGATAAAAAAAGAATAAGAGAAAAAGTATAAAAATAATTAATAAATAGGGAAAACATCAAATACCCCCATTGTGGTTTCACTCTTTCTCACTTTAGTACCCTGTGGTTTAAAGTGTATCAAAAGAAAAATAAAACCACAGAGTACTAATTTGATACACTTTAAACCACAGGGTACTAAAGTGAGAAAGTGCGAAACCACAGGGTACTAACTTGATACAAAAATAAAACCACAGGGTACTAACTTGATACACTTTAAACCACAGGGTACTAAAAATGAAAAAGTGCGAAACCACAGGGGGGGTTTTTGAAGTTTTCCCTAAATAATATTTATAGCAGCAACAAAAGTTGAGGATTAAAATATCATATGACTCATAATTAGAGTAAAGAATTACAACTAATTAAAGTTTGAGGATTAAAGCATCACGTGCCTCAGAGTTTGAGCAAGAAAATATAACAGATTAAAATTTGAGGATTAAAGTGTTGGCTCTTATATTTTGAGACCAAAGTGTAATTTACCCTTTTTATATTTTAATTTTATTCCAAATGAATACAAAGTTGAGCATCGATCGATTTTGTTTAATTAGTAATTTTATTTGAGGAAAAAACATATTAAACCACCTAATAAATTTTACAATGCCTAAGTGTTAAAATTAAAAGTCAACCAATCATATTTTATATATTCTAAAAGACTTTAAATGTGAAAGTGATCGCTCATCAGACTATAAATATAGTATTGAAATTTGATATTAATTAAAATCAAAGTAAAAACATATAGAACTTTTTTGAACTATGAACCATTTTCAATCAACTATCCAACCTTTTTAAATTTTGTTTTTACTGTCCAACCTTTCTCCAAAATAGATTTGAGTCAATCAATAAATTTTGACTTCAAAATTTAAATGCATCGTTTAGCTTTACGGATTTAGTTAATATGCTTCATGTAATTCTTGCAACTAAATTTATTTAAATAAATATTAACTTTACTCTATCAATTTCTTTTTTATTTTTTATTGTATAATCTACATATAAGTGATCAATATTATAAAATCAAAATTTATATTGCAATGTGAAAAGAGGAAAAAATTAAAATAAAAAAATGGCTACCCAACCCCATCCCCCCACCTGGGCCCCCTACCCCACCAGCTCGTGCTCCCTTCGCCTGCCACTTCGACCAAAAAGACACTGATAATTCATAATATAGAATAGATTCTAAGACGATGAAATAATCTAATTGTAGCCTGTCTAGTCAAACTGTTAGGAAGGCAACCGAAGTTGATATTAATACAGCATCAACCATTAGCGCAGGGGAGGGGATTGGGGGGGGAGGGAACGTAAAACCACAGAGATACCAGTTCATTTGAAAATCACCCCACGCCCACCCCACAGAGAAAAAGAAAAGAGACCCAAACCCAAAAATTGGGAGAGAGCTATGACTTGCCTTTGTTGCCATTTCATGATACAAGTTAGCGACTTCATTCCCGGGATAGATTATTCTTGATCTGCAGAGACAAATTAAAGCAGAATTACATAAAAATCCATACTTGAGGCTACAATTAATACAATGCTAAATTTACCCGGGCAAAGGAAGCACAACATCTTCAAATGTGTAGGTTCCTTTCTGTAAATCTTCAGAATCAACTGTCTATCAAAAAACCAGTGATTCAATCTTAGTTAAAGAAGGCTCAATTGTAGAGAGTAGAGACACATTTGTGAAAAGTGATAAAGTTTAGAACTAAGATAAGCATACACATATGGACAGTAAGAGATACAATTGAAACCATGTCAAGATGTAAGATATATGTAACTATGCCACTTGTCTCAAATACAGTTAAAAGGATATCTAAGACCATCCTAAATATGGCAAAAATGTACCATGATAGCAAGAAAATTAGAGAATAACTTTCTAAGATGCAGCAAAAGAATATAGGATATAGCTACAATATCGCCTCTCAGGGTGCATCTTACTTTCCACCTCACATAATAGAGTTTCTTGAATCCCTGCAAAAGTGTTATTTAAGTAGAGTTGTTTGATCAACCCTAACAGATGTTTCCTTTATATACCCTCAACAGTTTCGACGTGCAATGAGAGGTAAGCTTCAAATTGAAGCTTCTTGTTTCAGGGCCCAAAAGCTCATTTTCCAGCCACAGAAAAATTTCTCGACTTAGCCATGTGCGTACTTTCTTGAAGCTTCCTTTTTCTACGAATAGATAAGCTATTCCAAAAGTGAGGGCAAAAAGAAAATTATTTTTCACCTCTATCGAGAAGCTTCTTGTTCTCTAAGGGCTTATTTGGATGTATGAAATCTTATTCAGCTTTTCTCTTTTGTTTTCTCAAGTTGCATGTCGCAATTTCTTGACAAGAAGTAGGCAAAGATATTTACATTGCTTATACATACAGGCTTGTAAGTCATTTTTCTGTGAATATATTAAATTTCCTATAAGTGGAGAGTGTTATCCTAAAAAAATTGTGATTACAAGGACCGTTCAATGGATCAAAATCAAATTCCTAGGTTGCCATAACAAAAGAATGTATCCCCATACCAAAAAAAGGCATTCCAACACCCAAACAGGCCCACAAATGCACTTTATTTTCTTCCTTTTTTGACCCCTTCTCAAGAGGGAAAAACAAAAGTGTAATAGAAAGACTAAGGAGTATCTTGTCAATATAGACATATATTGATGAGGATCTTTCAACCGAAGCATTACAGGCATATATTAGCACTTTCCATGAAAGCTATGATAACTAACCTTCACAAATTGAACCTTTTCATCAGGAATTTCCTCACCAGATTCCTCTAATAATGATCCATCATTCAAATCGTCTTCAGTTTCAGAACTGTCGACTTTAACCATATCTACAGGAGAGCTATCTTTACAATAAACTAAATCACCTAGTGCAACCTGTGAAACACCTGTAATAAATGATAATTAGCAACAAATAACAAGTACACTAAAATAGAGCACTGCTTTGGAGTTTCAACAAATACATTCTACGATAAGCTGCATGGGACTGGTAATTAGAAAGAAAAATAAACCAGATATAAGAGGAAACTTACTGTGCACAAATGGCATTTCTCCTTTCATATCACATATAATATTTCAATTTTCTTCTTGAGAGAAGGAATAAAAAAAATTTACTCCACAGTAGTTCCTCTCAAAATTTATTTCACAAGGAATTTCTTCCCTCTTGATTACTTATTTCCAGTTCGTTCCATGCATAAATAGGAAAAGTAACAACAACAACTAATAATTAACTCTGAAAGGATAAATTTTTGTTTCTTTCTTCATTTGGATCCATTTAATTAAAGTTTTCAATAATAAACTTGATTTTGTTTAGTGTCTCCAATTAAATGTCCAAAAAAATTCTCGTGGAAATTTAAGTTTTATAAGGAAGGATGCACTGACCATACTTTTGTACCCTCATGCTAACTGCATGATTCCACAAGTAACTTTGGTAACTGTGCACATACCTACAAAGAAAATTTCAAGAAATAATCAAACTATTTGGAGTTGCCATATGGATTGTATTCTCCCATTCATCTTATTTCAGAGGATATTTCACGAGATAAAATTTCAAACTAATGAATACATTAAGTTATATCTCAACATGGCATATAAGTACATGCCAATTAATTTTTCTTACAAAATAAGTAGGAATTTTTTTTTTCTGAAGATAATAGCATGAAAACTTTTTTCCTTTGAAAATATGTTGGCTATCATTGAACAAAAAATGACATTGACCAAACCTCTCCAGTGATATGGCAATATGGTATTCTAATCAAAGGCAACCAGGATTTTTTTTTCTGTGGCATTCAATGCATTAAAATGAGCCATAGCATAAACTAGAAAACAAGCACATATGGTTCAGCCTAAAAGGACAATTAATTGGTTGTTGAAAGCATGCAGGCTGGTAAGAATCCTATGAAAGCCACAAGTTCACTGATGTTACCATCTATATTTTAGATATGCATCTGGTTTACTACTAAAAAGCGTGGGAAATTTGCAAAAGACACCCATTAATTTTTACTCTCAACAATGTTCATCCCTTCTACGGAATTATCCGATGCAAAGTATCTCCCAGTCCAGACCGCCAAGTTTTTTTCTTTTCTGAGGAAAATTGAGATTGCTAACTGCTCAGTCAGTAAACTGAATTCTTATAATGCTCAAACATAAGGTGATATGAAATGTAGCTAGCAGCCTACGTGACAAATGTTGATATTATATATTTAATCAGGTAGTAACTAGAAATTATAAGAAATCTTGTTGTCCTCGGTTATATCAGGATAGGCGGATAACTTGGGGATAAAAAATGTTATTCTCATAAAATTTCTCCCAACCTGAAAACCGCTGCATTCAAGAATAAAAGATTCAACTTTGCTTTCAGTTAACTACCTATACTGCTCTCAGAAAAATGGAAAACGAGATACAGATACAGAATACTCTTTATCGGAATATTTCAGCAGTTTAAAGAAAAAAGTTGTGCATTTTCTCATCAATAAATGAAGAAATCACATACATCATTCTTAGCGTTCTAGGTATAGCCTTTAAAGCCTGCAGATAGTTACCAGGGCATTTCTTCAAACACTGAAGCTGTAGAGAGGGAAAACGAAACCAATAACAAACCACTGGGAATAATTTATGTAAAATATTATGAAAAAAGCAACATCTGTTTCGATAGAGAAAACTTACAACTGCCCTCTCAGCTACCAAATGACGAGGCAGCTTCCTTAGTGTTGCATCAATATTACCATGTTCCTTATAAAATTCTCGTGCCTCTCTCACATCAGCACGTTGTTTGATGAATATTAAGGAGAAGCAAGATTTTTTAAGAAATATGACATATTTGAATAGCCTTGAGTTTTCTCATATAATGTACAAGATACAAGGTCAACAAATTTTAAGGATATCTCCTTCCCTTGGATCAAGAATCAAGTAGACAGCATCCTTCCACTCTCCTCGAAGTAATGCTGCTCCAACAAGATGAGTTGGTACAGAACCACTTCCAAAACGCTGATGTGGTTGTAAAACAGTTGGTCCAAAATGAGTCAGAAATCACAAGGCAATATTTCAAAGACCCCTGCAAAATTATCCTTCTCTATATATATCCTCTAAAATCTTAATTCTCACATATGCCCTCCAAAACCTGATTTCTATGTGTATACCCTTCTACTTAATGAAGAAAAGCCCATCTTAAAAAAGAAAACCTTTTGCAATACAAAAGAAAACCTTTCCCCCATGAATTGGATGAAATGGATGACTCCACAAATTAAGGGCATTTTCACAAGGAACTGCCTATTTGAGGGGCATACGTATGAATATATTCAGAAACAGGAATATATGTGTAAATAATGATTTTGCAGTGGTATATGTTAGAATCTCCTATTTAAATGTCAAGAAATTGCAAAAAAGTTAATTCCATAGAATCAAATCTCTAGAGTGCAAAATCGTAACTTGCAAACCATAATAGTTGATGAAACCGTTCTTTCCTAAGCCATCAGCAGCAGTTTTAACAGTTTCTTCAGAATCTGCAACAACACCTCTAGAAAGATATGTAGATAAGCACAACTGTGCCAATTCAACAAATGTAGCTTATATGATCATCATAAGTCACAGCGTAACAACCATTGAAGGAAAAGGAGAACCTTAAAGTAATTGTAAACCGATTTCCGAAGAGCTGACCAAGGACAAGCCCCTCTCTCACATAACTAGACGACAGAAGTAAACTCTCGCTCATCAGGTAATTATTTGCAGTAATAGTAAGTTAACAAAAATAAATAAATAAATAAATAATTAAGCACACATAAGCACTTACGAAAAGTCTCCAACTTTAATACCAAAGAGTCTGCTATTCAGAGCAGCTAATCTATTGGCGTGCAGCTTGAATATGGTCGCCTAGTAGTACCCAAAAATATATATATTCTTTCAGATAGTAAAACTCTGGTAGTTAGAGAACATTACGGATAAAAAAGGGACCCACATGCACTTCGATACACATCCGGACAAATATAGTGAGAAAGTATTCAACATATTGAAGGAAAAAGGTACCCTCTGTGTTGATATAGAGCGTTTATCTTTTGTACCAGCAAAACCAAATGACCGTTGCTGTCAAAAATTACAATCAGTAACGAATAAAGTAAGTCAATGAGCATTTGCACCAAAACAGAATAACACGAGCACTTATAGCTGAGACGATAGTGGTGAATTGTGATATACCTGAATCCCTAGCATCTTTCCAATAACTCCTAAGGCCTCTTGAGTGTCCTTGTTCTCTTTGTAAAGGTGAAACCTAATGAGCGCTCAGAAATGTGGTTATTATTTTGGAAAGCATGATGCATGCACTACTTAAAGCAGAAAATTGACAGGATAAGATGAGGAATAATAAGATAACTAACCACACATAGAGTTTAAAGATTGGTATGTGAAGTATTTTGATTTATATGATGGACCCAAAAAATTACACACACACAGAATTTAAATATTGGTATGTGAAGTCGTCTGATTTGTATGATACTATGATGAACCCAAAAAAATTACAACAGACCTAAAGTTTAACTATTGGAATTTGGACATAGGTTCTTTTTCAACACTAAAGATAGTAGATATCAAACAGAACTAACACAAGCACACAGATAGCACCACATACGTAAATTTTATATGTGACTCCTGTTAAAATAATCAACAAATTTTTTTTCACATAAATTCCAAGATAACAATGCAGCATACACGGCAAACCACCAATCTAAATATGCTTCTGAAAATATACACTTTCTGCAATCAACCAAAGAAAGTTAGTAGTAAACTCTAACAATAGATGTAGAGTAACAGTATTAAAAAATGCATCATTGTCAGTTAAGCACAATCCAAGTTTCAGACAACAAAAAGTATCTTCTTGGCTTGGCTTCTGGAACAGCCTCTGCTCTAGAAAAGCAACAGTTTCCAGAAAAACTGTTATTGGCTAACTACGAGAAGGTGTCTAACCATTCAGCAAGTATTTCATTCCCATTGGAAGCCTTTGTGATTGGAAACAAAAATAAGTTCTTGGGTACCAAAAGCAAAAGCTTCAATCTGAAACTTCAGAATTTGCAACAACAATAGCTGCTGAGGAGATATCTAAAGAAAAAGGAGTTGGCGATTTTTTGAACTGCTCAAACTCGAACAGCAGTTCTACATAACTAACTGGGCCGAACAGGCCCAAAAGACAAAGCAAATGAATGGTTACTCGACTGCAATACAATTCTGATTATAGTTGAAGCTAAACAAAGGCAGCCAAAGATCCAAATAAAGGAACTTCGAAAGAAAACCAAACACAGTTAAATTTTTGCACAGAAGCAGTGAACCAACACCTTAGAAATTTGCCCAGATGCTCTGGCCAACTATCCGATCCTCTGCTATCAAACGGCCTGCCATCATTTGAATCCGAATGGCCTGTATTTTTCCGCTTCTTCCCCCTCCTGCTCCCACCTCCTGCCTCTTTCAAACTGAACCTCACCCTAATGCATCTCTCGTTCCCATCCGACCCTTCAACCGTATCGGTGACCAAGAAATTGAAGTTCTTCTTGAAGAAGTTATGAACATCCTGAACAGCTAAAAATTGCAACTTCATGCCCCAAAAGAAATATAAAAGACACAATGTAGCCTCTGAAACTAACCGCTCGATGAGACTTATCAGAATCTGGAGAAAGAATGATCGGCAGAACATCACTTTCTGGACTTGATGAGATTCTCCCAAGAAGTTCCTTCAAAGCTTCTGCATCGGCATCCCCACATAGGGACCGAAATGATTCAATCTCACTGGAATAATCTTTATCAATTGAAGGAGATTTCTCTTCTTCTTTATCATCATCAACCTACAATACTTAGATGAATGTAGTCTAAAAGGCATTGTTACACAACCAAATTATATAACAAAAATTGGATCAATCTTACGTTTGGAGGGAGATCGACGGTGGTGAGGCGAACGATCTTTCCATCACCATCCACCTCGTTGACGATGAAATCGGCGTACCTAATCCCAATCAAAAGTACAAGAATTGAGAGATTTGGCAGGAATAGAAGAGGCGGAGGGGAGACAAAGGGAGGAGAGTGGGGGAAGGGAGCGACCTCTGCTTCAAGACGCCGCGGAAGCCGGGGAGGGAGGAGACGTAGCAGGAGATGCCGACGTGGGACTCGTCTAGGGTTTTCGCCATGGCTAGGGTTTTTCCCGGTAGGGAGAGAGAGGAGGAGGAGGAGGAGGAGGATGGTCGGAAGGGGAAGAAGAAGGGTTTTAGAAGAAGCGCGGCGAGGAGTGGAGGGTTTTGGAACGGGCTCGCCCGCATCGCATGTGCGCGGTCGCACGTGTGGGATTCCGGAGTCGGTAAAAAGGCTTCGGATCCGGCACTCACTGTTGCGAGTTCAAACAGAAGTCGGCGTCGATACATATATCGGCGCCGTTTTCTCGTGTTTGTGCGTCCACGTAAAATCCACCGCCGACTTCTCCTAAAATTGGTAACCTCCCTTGTTTTTTTTCTACTTTTTGCAGGTGCTATTCCTGTCAAAGCAAGTTCATTTATCTAAGCTTAATGCATTGCCCTGAAGGAAGCTCTTTGTGGCCGCAATTGAAAAGAGGATTATGAAAGCTGGTATTGAATTGGATTCTTAAATTTTGCTCTCTTTATTTTTTTTTAGAAAAAGATAGTTTGTTACTCGCTTCATTCATTAAAATTATGAACTAGACTAAGGAATAAGGTAATAGACCTTAGTTGAGACGAAAAACAAAAAAATATTTAACAAAATACTAAGTAGCTACTTTGCTGAGGTGAATTCCTCCCACAAGTTCTTCAAGTACCTTATCTTATTAACAGCTAGAAAGGGATCCGTGTTAATCTTTCTAACAATAGTATCATTTATAATCTTCCAAATAACCTACCAGCAGGCTATCAGTTCGATTGGCCTAAAGCGAGTAGGCTGATTTCTATATCTTGAAATCCACTTATTCCATATATGGCACACTTCGACACTCAAATCTATTGATTGAATTCCCTCTAATGTTGTTACTACTAGAAATTTACTAAATAAGCATTACTAAAATTTGCACTCTTATTTGCATGATATAGATGAGACATATCGGTGTCTACGAAACTGCATTTTGAAGTATAGGGCTTGCGTGGATAAATTGGATGAAGTTCTCTTTATTAAGATTTATTGACAGACAAATCGGATGCCAGATTGATTTCTAAACATACTGAAAATTTGGGCTCTTTGCACTAGTTTAACTGCGCTAGCTCTCTTCCTACCAGTTTTGTTAATATACTTTCGAAAGACTCTATTAATCGAGTCTCTCTTTATATGGTGCAATTCTTTTTTGTACTAATAAATTAGTCATTGGACTTTTTTACTCAAAAAAAAATGGGTGGGTCAGTATCAGATCCTTCAATTTGATAGAGTTATAAATACAGTACAATTGAAGATACAGCAATTATATTTAGTTTAATGTATATATTACAACCATAAATTTTTCAATTTGGCTGCATATAATTCAAAGCTTCGTTTGCAACTTTGCTATATTGTACGTGGTATGGTGAGATTACTAAAAAGAAAAAAAAAAGTTTTAATTTAAGATGCCAGCAAGTAGGTAAAAGTACATTTTGCATAGAACTTGTTCTCTACAATTCTATTGTATTTCCACAAGTATAGTGCAATTCCACCTAATCTCATAAAATTTCTATATGTTAGGTGGAAATTAGACAATTCCCTAAGTATATAGTCAAATAATAGAAATAATAATAATAATCCTGTAGTCTTACTTTGTAGTATCTCTTCTATCATTATTTTCTCTTTGTTTTTAGACGAAACACTTCATTAAAATGATACGGTTAGAAAATAAGCTTTATGTGTATAGATGTATTTTTATGGGCTTGTTTAAATGCAATTTACTTTTATCATATTGGGATATTTTTGTTGTTTCGTAATAAGCAACATTTTTATTTACAAGGAGATGTTCAGATATCTTTCTTCGGAGTATCGAAAATTATAAAAATATTTTAAAAATGCTGCAAACTAGTTGAGTTTGATAATTGTGATAATATTAGAATTCACCATATAAATATCATATCATATCATATAAATTTTACTGTATGATAAAATAACACAATATTCAAATAAATTATAATTTTCGAGTAAGACATAATTTGGTGCGATGTTTTTAAAAATAACTAAAAAATTGAAAAGCATTTTAATTTTTTTTTATTTTTTATTCTATAAATTTGCGATGACAACTACCAGTAAGAAAGCACGTGATGTGAATTAAAAAAAGTTTAAAAATACTTTTAAATATTATAAAAATTTTAAAATAAAATTTAAGTATTTTAAAAAATATAATAATAATAATAATATATGAGATGTTTATATATCCAAGTGGTGCTTGACCAGAAGATGGTGAACTAGCACCGCGCCGACGGGGTCTTCTCCGAAGTAAACAAAATGCCTAAACTACCCCTGTCTCACCAACGTTAGCCAACTTATTATATGCCCCAACGTAAGGGTAATTTCGTCACTTCAACCCTCTCCCAATCGGAACGCAAATCGAGAGAGAGAAAAAAAAATTTAAAAAAGAAAAATAAAACTTACGTAAAAAACAAAAATAAAAAATAAAATTAAAAAAAATGAAAACGACGAATCCTTCGTCCCTCTCGCCTCTCTCTTTACTCCCATTTCAAGTTTCCGAACATTTTTTTCAACCCTAATTTCGATACATTTCTCTCCATCCTCGTCGAGATCTCGTCCTCTCCGTGGGATCGCATGGATCTCCTCTAACCCTCGAGCGCGATCCGAGGGGGAGGCGGAGGCGGAGGAGGAGGAGGAGGAGGAGGAGGAGATTGCTAGGGTTTTAGCGTCGGGCGCTCTTCGATCCGGATGGGGGCGGCGCCGTCGACGCCGCGGCGGGGGGCGGTGCGGCCTCGGGAGGCGGCGGAGCACCTGATCGGGGCGCTCGTGGGGGAGAAATCGTACCCGATATCCTCCGAGTTCTGGAAACAGCTCCTTGAGCTCCCCCTCACCCTCCAATGGCCGCGCCACCGCGTCCTCGAGGCGTGCATGGCCTTCGGTTGGTTTCCTTGATACCCTAGTACCATTTTGATCTGTTGGTGGAAATGTTTGTGTTGCCGTTGATGTGATCATTTTTTGCAGATCATAGTTTTGTAGCCTTGCGTAAGCTGCATTATAGTTTGAATCTGAAATTGAATGAATTAAAACCTAGTTTTGGTAATCTATTCTCGTTGAGGTAATATTTGTGCGGTGTAAAAGAAAGAAATTGAAGACTTTGGTAGCGGTAGATCCCTCTTTTAAGAAATGGGGCACATAGTCTACTAGTTGATAAGGTGAACCATATTTTTGGTATCAATTGGTTAGCACTCACTGCTTTCTGCTTTGAATGCATAGGAAAAATGAGATAAACATTTATAAGTATGTTAAAATGTTTATCAATTATGCTGGATATGCCTCAGACTTTAGTGGAATCCAATGGTGAAAGTGTCACTTCAATGATGAACGACATTTTCTATTGAAGCATCATATGTTGGGGCTTATCTTTTTGTTTCTTTTTTTTTTTTTGTTTAGTAGAAACTAAATGCCGTATAGTTTTATGCCTTTTAGTTTTCCATTGTATAAGGGATATGTCCACCTAACTTTGAAGAAGACCTTTGTGGCCATAAATATTGGATGCTTAATAAAAATTGTGTATTCATTGCTTTGATTGGAGTTGATAATCACTGCATACATGATATTAACTTAATATTTTTCTTTCTAGCTTTGTTCCCATCCAATTCATTGTTGGGGGCAGAAAAATAGATATGTTTAAAATCAATGAATATAAAAATAAAGGGTTAATAAAAATCTAGGAAAAATATAACAATGTAAATATTAGATATTGAGTTTTTTCGAGAAGTAGGATGCGTAGGTATTGATGATATCAACTGAGACCTGCTCAGAATTCTGTTGTAATTAAATAGCTTAGATTAGATTAGCCTAGAAGGCTATTTGAGTTGAGATTAGTACTGATAACTGAACATATAATTCTCTGTAATTTGGATTACATAGTTGAGATTAGACTTTCTTAAAATACTATCAGATTTTGGATCTAGTGAAGGAGACTATATTAATTTAGAATTCTACTTAGGCTGAAATCAAATAACTGAAATATGTTTTTAGATAATCCTGTGTGATTTCTTACCTTATGTGCATTGCGCAACAAAGGCTTGATAAATATCAATCCTAAAATGACATGTAGTAGGACATAGTGCTTGAAAGCTGAGTTGTTCTCACTCTCTATATATGTTATGTATTAGATTAGTTGTTGACAAGAAAATATCTTTCTTGTTGACAAGAAATATATATAGAGAGTTAGTTGCTTTCTCACTCTCTATATATGTTATGTATTAGATTAGTTGTTGACAAGAAAATATTTTCTCTATACGGCCTCCCAAATCTGCTGGTGGCTTTTTCAATGCAAAGGCCATAACAGCCTTCAGTGGAGTATTGCAATTTAAGATGCAGTGCAAGGGGACAAGGTGAAAAGGTGACAAAACCTATCTTTCATCATAAGTACTAGAAATTGAAAAATCATTTGCCTCTTATTATCCAATGATACAGTATGAAAGTGATAGGTCTTATTGTAAGGGGCATATTGTTGTTTTCATTTATCTCTGTCACATTGCAAATAAGGATCCTAGCTGACCCAATTGTTTATTTGATTAATATATTGCATTCTCACTGTATTCACTTTATTTTGAATATGCAGCTCAGAACAACTACCACACTAAACATCTTGCAAAGATTTTGATTCACATGGTATGGTGTTTGCAAGATGCCATGTCGGCTTCTGCTGAATCCTCGACAGCATACAGGAAGGCTGTTAACGCTTCATACATATCATCTATATTTCTTAAGTTCATTATTGAAAATGCAAAAAGTGACAATTTGGAAGAACTATGTCTTGACATTGATAAGGATGAGAAGGGGCTGGAAAATTTACTCTCTGGTAATTAATTTTCTTAATTTAATCTCTTGGTAGTTTAAATTGTGGTTTTTAAAGAGAATTTAGCTCATGTTATTGTGCATTATTTTCAATGGTTCTATTGTCAAATGAACTTTAATCTTTAATAGTGCCTTTTCTGTTGTAGATCAAAGTGTAGAGTTGTTCGTCATGAGAGGCATCCTCAGTTTCGTTGGTGCATCTGATGTGAGGTAAATTAATTGCTTTCTGTTCATTATTCATAGTTACAGAGTTGATTAGGTGTTTTCCTTCTAAATTTTTATTGCATATCCATTGCAAGTATTCATTCAAGCCTCCTCCATCATGAACTGCTGAACTTCATGTTGGTTGCCATGTCAACCCAGCTTTGTTCTGGACCATCCCCTGCTCCAAATGATGTGCATCCATTCATTGATGCAGCCATGTCTCAGGTAAGATATAGTTACATGCATACTCCTGCAATACCTAATTACGTATATACCCCTACAAAATCTGTAATTTGGTATGCTTTTCAAATACTCGCTTCTTACGTATATACCTTTGCACATGCAAATGAGCCTCTCTTAAAAAAGTTATTCTAATAGAAAACTGGATACCCTTCATGGATTCGATGACACACTATTTATGGGTATTCTGGCTAGAAACTGCACTTTTGAGTGGTAAATATGAAAAGGCTAGACTGCATAGTCCCACCTGAAAATATTGTGGTTTTCATATTGTCTCCCTGTAAAATATGTGTTTCCGGTTAATCCCTTCAATGTTTAGACTATTAGCACTTGGCTCCTTTGTATCACATTTTATCTGCAGAAACTGTTAGAAAAGATTGAAATATGATCTGAAATATTCATTGTATTTTAATCCTTCTATTATATTTTATTTTAATCTGAGAGCTTCTGAATGGAATAACATGACAAATGTGGTTTAGTGCTAACAATCTAAAGTCATACTTCTCAAGGGATTGAATGTAGGTTTTTATATTCAGGGTGGCAAACTGCAAATTGTGATATTTTCAGGTGGATTTTTTGTATTTTAGCTATAAGAAAATTTCAGATTCTGTGGGGGCATTTCTTTAAATTGATGACTTTGAAGGGAAAAGTCAGTAACTAAAATTGACGTTTTTTTCATCTTCAGGAAAGTGTTGTGGTAGCTTCGGTAGTTCGCAGACTGTTGTTAAATTTTATAACCCGACCACGCATTCCTTTTAATGATTCATCTTATTCAATCTTTTCTGAAGAAAGTGGGCCTGGTGTTCTGCAAAAAGTTGGTTCTGCCGCTGGTATGTGTTTTCATCTTTCACTCTACGTTGCTTCCAAAGAGTACTTTTCCGTCCTATTTTCCTTTGTTACAATTTAGTTGATGGATGGCTCTACTGTAATCTATCTCACATTCCTATTGTCCATAGCTAAAGACAGAGCAAGAAAACTAATGTATCTTACCCCTCTGAAATTATTAATGTAAATCTCTGTTTTCCTTGTGAAAGGATGTGTGGATTTGCTGAACATTAACTTTATCAGTTCCATGTAGGTCTTGAAACTTTACAAGTGTAATAACATATTGGAGAGTAATAGTGCATAAAAACAGAAAGGAGAAGGAACAATTTGAAATTTCCTACATATGAATATTAGAAAGATGCAATGTATGAGTATTTAAGAATCAATTATATATATATATTTTTTGGGGAGGATTCCCTCTGTGCTCATTGTCAATTGCGCCTCACCTTTTGTTTTAACATTGAAGTACATCTCGTGATTTTTTATGCAAGTACAGCTTCTATATATGTATATCAGCTCTGGCCTTTCTGTTTTAGGATATTTGCTAATAAACACCTGATAATTGGCTTTTGCAGCAAATTTTGTACTGCTTCCATACTACACTTTCAACTATCTAGTTAGTTCAGGTGGTGACGGTCAGAGGAGTCCACTGGCAGATAACAGTTTACTTGTTTTGCTTATTCTCATTCACTATAGAAAGTGTGTTTCGGTGGATGAGTTTATATCAAATAATAATGTGGAAGGTGGTGATGCCAATGCCTATTTGAAGGACAACTCAACTTTTCATGACAATCCTTACTGCAAGGCACTCGAAAATGCTAGGGATATTGAGTGTAAGTCTTTATTTTACTTGGTTAAAATCTCTTTTAGATCAATCATAGAACTATCAATTATTCGAAAGTGCTTCTTTTGGTGCAGTTGATCGCATCGACATTGAAGGAAATGCGCATAATGGACCTGTTGTGAGAGTGCCTTTTGCTTCCTTATTTGACACTCTTGGAACGTGAGTGATAAGTATCAGTTTTTCTAGTTTGTACAATAGATTTCGGTTTTGTAAGTGTTTTGCTCCTCGTGAAGATGCTAGAATGCTAAAAGAAGTTTTCCACCCTTCTTTTCCAACTTGGTAGAATATATTTTGATGCAAAATATTTTACGTATCTTAAGGGAATGACCTCTGCAGAAGACGAAAACTCAAACAGCACCTCCCTGGCTCCTCCCGCTCGCTTCTGCCCCCCACCCCCCCACCACCAACAACCACCAACCCACATATGCACGCTTCCCTGCCCCTCTTCTTCATTTCCTTTCACTGCATACTTAGCTAATATGGTTAAAAATTCTTTTGTTTAACGCTGAAAGTGTCGGTCCAATCCTCAGTAACTGCATTTTCTCCCCCCATTGAAGAACTTTTCCAGCGAAAACTGTTTCCCAGAGTTTATGTGGAACTCACCTATGTTAGTATTTTGTTTGTCGTTCTTTTTGTATAATTGGTTTTCCTTCTTTTTAAGTGTGCATGAAGAAAAATAATTTCAACCCAAAACATTCTCTCTTAACCCCATTTTTTTCTATATGTGCTCTTGAGATTTTACAAAACACTTATAGAAGGTTCTTTCTAAACTTTTCTTTTTTTTCCTTTTCTTTTTTGCTTCTTAAAAGTAATATTATGGTAGGTTTATTAGGAAAAACTGCTAGTCAAACTGTTCCAGCTTCTTTGAAGCAGATGAATGCTGGATGAGTATTACATAAGTTTAAGATGAATCTGTTAGTCGATAATGAACTTTCATAATTGTGTTTCCATCACATATATTTGTACTCATTCTCATGTGATTTGATCTTACAGATGTCTGAATGATGAGAGTTCTGTCCTGTTACTTTATTCTTTGGTGCATGGAAACTGTGACTTCTTGGAGTATGTTCTGGTGCGAACAGATTTGGATACACTGGTACACACCTCAGCTGAAGAACAATCATTGCACTATTCTTTTTCTTTCTTTTCTTTCAAGTAGGGAAAAATTCTAGATCAGTAATGCTGCTAATGCACTAGCCTCTCCTCCACAAGTTGACATGAAATACAAAAGAAAAAAGAATGGCAATAATTTTACAATCTTACCCTTTGCTTGTGCAACTTTTGTCAATCTTTTTCATGTATTATATGCTTATTTGCAAACTTCTCAGAAGCCACTTTTCATCTTAGAGCGGCTTATGCTGCAGTCATTTTCCAAGCATATGCTAATGGAAGTATTTTCTTTATTTGCCAATCTAATGTCAGTTGATGCCAATTCTGGAAACGCTGTATAATGCATCAAGGAGGACATCTAATCAAATCTATATGTTGTTGATCATCCTTCTCATACTTAGTCAGGATTCATCCTTCAATGCTAGCATACATAAATTGGTAAGGATATTTGTATTCTTTCAAGTCACAACATTTCCTGAAGTAGTAGGCAGTTAACTAGTTTATATTTGCAGATACTTCCTAGTGTTCCTTGGTATCAAGAACGGCTTCTGCATCATACTTCTCTTGGTTCTTTGATGGTTGTAATTCTTATTCGAACTATCAAGTACAATCTCTCCAAGCTGCGGGTAAGGATTTAAAATTCGAAGTTGCTTCCTTCGACATGCCATAGAGGAAATTTCTTGGTACTTGTACCGTATAAAGGAACCCATAATATATTTTTATTAGCCTTTTGATGAGGTCCCTAGTTGTTATATGACTTGGTCTTTCTGTTATTTTACTAACTACTGCCAACTATTGAAGGAAGTATGATGAGTTAATAACAAAAGCATGTTTTTGATAAAGATGGCTCATTAATGTGGGATGGTCCAAGTTTGCATATCTTCTGTTACTTTTGTAATACAATTTTCTATTGGGGCACCTGTTAAAAAGAGGCATGTTAGTTGTGGCAATTTCGCTGATATACAGCAAGATCTACAGCTAACAAGTCAATATATTTTGTAGCAACATGTAATTTTTACTTTTTTTTTTGTTAAATTTTTACCTACTAGCATTACGCAATGTCAAAATCATATTTAAACTCTTTTATGTTTAGCATGTAATCTGAATATTTTGGTTCTATTGTTAATTCAATAAGGTTGACAAAAAACCAATGGCTTCTCTAACATCGCTAGTTTGTGTGACCTAAACAGGATATCTATCTTCATACAAACTGTCTCGCAATTTTGGCAAATATGGCTCCACATATTCATAGGTTGAGTGCATATGCATCGCAGAGGCTTGTTAGCCTTTTCGACATGCTCTCCCGCAAGTATGTTGCTACTTTTTCACCTCTTTTACTCCTGATGGATTATGCTGTTATTGTATATCAGAGATAGTTGGTCATTTACCCATACAAAATTATCTACTTCTATACAATATTTATTGATATTTAAAAAGCTTAAATTTTTTACATATATACTTGAAAAAGAGGCCCCTACTTGAAAAACTTTTTCTGATACATGCAACTTCCCCCATCAAATGGATGACTTCTCAAGAATCTCAACTTGCGATAAGAGCATTTTCGTTAGAAGCTACATTTTCAAGGGGTATATATGAAAATTCAGATTTTGTGCTAGATATGCAAGTAGATGTAGGTATACACATGTAAAAATCCCTATATACTATTGGAATTTCATGCTGACAATGTCAACTTATAGTTACCAATAGTTCCTGTGAAAATTAGCAGATTATTTTTTCCTTAATTAGACTTCTCTCAACCATTTTCCAGGTATGCGAAAATAGCTGAGCTGAAAAATGACAAGGTCCTCAAAACTGCTTCTGACCAAATTGAAGGAGAAAATGTAGCAGAAGATGTGGTAGTTGTTTTCGTCCAACACTTTTTTAGGTCTAGAGAGTTGTTGCCTTTGTAAATTAGTGCTTTCATCTGAAGAACTGTTAAACTCTCTTGCAGTCAACAGAGCTTCACATATATACGGATTTTCTAAGAATCGTGCTGGAAATTATCAATGCAATCCTTACATATGCGTTGCCTCGTAATCCAGAGGTGTTATGTTAACATAATTCGGCTGATCTTCTTTTACCGATCAATTAATATTACTGCCTTATATTGCTCTGGTTTAACTTTGTAACTTTTGAACAGGTGGTCTATGCAATAATGCACCGGCAGGAAGTGTTTCAACCGTTCAAGAACCATCCACGGTTCAATGAGCTGCTTGAAAATATATACACAGTATGCTATCAGTTTTTCCTATACTTGTTTCTATGAATTTTCGAGATGTTAATATAGATCCCTTGCAAAACTACCTATTTATATGTATCCCTGCAAACTCTGAATTTCCATACTGGCCTTCAAAAATTCATTTTGTTACACGTACGTACTTGTACTTACAAGTGAAAGAGAAGCTCTCTAATGCATAACCAAAATTCCTCACGAATGGGAAGATTCCCCAACTGGAGATAATGGTGCATGTTTTGCACGAAAAACTTATATTTTACAAGCGTATTTAAGGTAAATAAGTAATTTTCAAGGATAGACATTTATGTGTAAAATCACACTTATTTATAGCTTATTTATTTAGTTTCTCATTTCTTATAAATTGTTGTGCAGGTGTTAGATTTCTTCAATAGCCGCATGGATATGCACCAGTCAGATGGCGAATGGTCTGTGGACAAGGTTCTCGAAGTGATTATCATTAACTGCCGTTCATGGCGTGGTGAAGGGATGAAGGTATAACTCGAGTAGGATTTTCTGGTGCTAAGCATATAAGGAGAATTCATACATACACTGTCAATTTACATTTTCCTTTTCTCAAAGAAAAAAGAAAAAAAGAAAAAAGAAAAAAGAAAAAAGAAAAAAGAGAAAAGAAAACGTTGATTTGAGATTATCATGGCAACTTACATACTGGTATCTGGCAGATGTTTACTCAGTTGCGCTTCACTTATGAGCAAGAGAGTCATCCTGAGGAGTTCTTCATTCCGTATGTGTGGCGGCTAGTTCTCGCCCACGGGTAATTGGATTATTTATCTGCACACTTATGTAAAATCTCCAGTTAATCTTTGTAAGTACCAGAATATGGAAATATTGATTGAAATATAAAAATAAAATCAGTGAATTCTCCAACTATTCTGTGGTGATCAAAGGGCAAAAAAGCCAAGTTAAGCAATGACACATGGGGGTCAGTGAATTTGCTCAAGTCAGTTGACTGATTTCTACTAATTGCCTTCTTTGACTTGCTTCCTCTCTTTAGTTTCTTTTGTTTTTCTATTTTAGTAATGTGCAAGTAGATTTATGGATGTTTGCAAATATATGTACTGCTTCAGCTGCTTCATTTAGGAATTTTCTTTTTCCTTTCACTTTGAACTGCTTTATGACTCGCTAATTCTGTGTTTCTTTATCGAGCAGTTTCTCTTTCAGCCCTGGTGCAATCAATTTGTTTCCTGTCGACATTCATGTTGATGTAAGTTGAAATTAGGAGAAGAAATTTTCTTTTTCAATTTTATTTTGTTGAATCACATTCACTGGCAAAACATCAGATGTTAGTTTCCTTTCGTCTAAATGAAGAACATGAATATATGAAAGTTCTAATGTTTTCGCATGGTAGCAAAAGCAAAAAGTTTTTAAGTTAGAGCTTCTGTTTTGGAAGACCAGAAGCTTATTTCAACAATCTGCCGTAGCAAAAGCTCTATACTTTTATGTTTCCAAACGCTCATCTACTGCTTCTTGAGGCAGAGAAGTCGTTTCGGAAGTTTAGATCAAATGCATACTAAATAAGCAAACTGCCTTTCAATGCTATAAAAACTGTGCTTTCCCCGGTTTAGTGTTATTTGATATTTATTTCAAAAAAGTATGCGTCTGATTTGAAACTTTCTACAGGATGCGGCGCCCGGAGAACCAAATGTGTAGGATGCATATTGGCGCCTGTGCCACACTGTGAAGAGTGCTTCTTTTTCCCCACACCTTTGATGCCGCTTGGGCCTCTGAACGATGCGTCTCGTTGTACATAGACGTTACATAACAGTGCATTCTTGTCATTCTTTTATGTCAATATAGCCATAATAAATTACGAGGTCGCAAGCGAGAGCACATAATCATTTTGCACATTGGATAAAAGAGATTTGTTTCGTTTTGTAAACAAACCGAACATTCAGGCTATTGTAGCAAGTAAGCTGTATGTCGATTTTTCTTCGCCTTGGTCGTAAACCTTTTGGTATTTTTATCTTTATTTTTTCAACGAGTAAAGTTTAGGGTTATATTCTTGTAGGAAATGTAATGTGGCTATTTATATGTTTGTGTTGAGCTAAGATAGTAATTGTACCGGAGGTCCTTGGCATTGTAAACTTAATTTAAATTTGGTCCTCACCATTTGATTTCTTGCAATGAGTCCTTTGCATTTAGTCACAATTTTTTCTTTTCTACGAAATTCTTTGCAAATTGGAGTGAAATTTCTTGCAAAATTGGTCCTCATGTACAGGTGATAAATTTGAAAATTGTTGAAAGGGCATATATATATGAGCATGTAGCTAGAATACTATTGATGGTAAAATATTATGTTTACTATCAATTTTTCAGTCCTTAATAAATGTGTAGCGTTTAGTGAGGATTATGTAAAACGGAATAATCCAAAGGCTACAAAGTTGATAGAAAATATTATTTATTTACTATTAGGAAAACACTATGTATAATAAACTAGAGATAGCATTTTCAGTGAACTCTATATTCCTAATTCGGTTAATTTATAGACATAGAATGTTAAAACTTTAACAAGGACCATAATGAAACAATTGATATTCCTTATTATTTTCAGCCAAAATGATATGGTCGATCGTAATGGGCCATTTAAATTGGACGAATTCGTTTCGTGAGTTACTTTTGCACCAAAAATTAAAAAGAAAAAGAGGGAGTGATGAGTGGTGTTTATGTTTTAGAGGATTCACAAATGAACCTGAACCAAGTAGGGATGTCAATGGATATGAATATCTGAAATTTTTTCCGAATTCGAACCCGAATGAAATGGATATATACGATACTAAATGGATATGGATTCGGATATGAATATCAAAAATAGAAACCCAACGGATATGGATTCGGATATGGCTTTTGCCTGTAACCGACCCGAACCCGAACCCGACCCGACCCGAACGCAAATTTATTTTGTATTATATATAATATATATATAAAAATTTGATGTTATATTTGAATTTGTATTTTAAAAATTTAGATTTAATATAATATATTTTGAAATATTGAAAAAAAAAATAATTGTTTCGGGTTCAAATTTTCGGGTTCGGGTTTGGGTTCGGGTTTCGGATTTTTGGTCGGGTTCGGGTTTGGATATGGATTTTTAAAATTCGTCGGGTTTGGGTTCGGGTTCGGGTCTCAGGTTTGGAGTTGGGTTCAGGTTCGGATTTTTGAAAATCCGCCCCGATCGAATCCGACCCGTTGACATTTCTAGAACCAAGTACTTAAGATTGCTGCTCATATTTGAATGTCAATTTGATTATGATGGGGGCCATGGGGCTGTGTTGTAACACCCCTAATTAATCTAGGTTGATATGTCATTTAAATGCATATTTTAGGTAGAAGTACTACATACATGGAGAAATATATACTAACTTTGAACTTCATATCTACATATACAATTTATGCAAGTTATCACAAAATATAGTGAGGTACTTCAATAAAATGTGCTTTTCATTCTTTTTATAATAAAGTCTTTAAAGAATAAGATCATATTTTTCGCTTGCTTGCAAACTATACTACATTCCCCAACTCTCTATGATCATTTTAATTATCTTAATTATATATCACTGAGATCTCTGATTTGATGTTTTAAATGATTAGACATTCGAATTATTTGATTTCGCACTAGAAGATAATAGCTCTAAACCTTTACAACATAAGTTAATTCAATTTGATGAAATGAGCCAATTTTATCTTGGTAAATCACAAATAGTGCTCACTCCCCTCTCTCTCTCTCTCTCTCTCTCTCTCTCTACATATGCACATGCTATAACCAATATTTAAGCAACTCAATTATTATATCATTGGAAATTAAGGTATTGTACTGTTATTTGTCCTACTTGAGAGCTTGTTGTTGAGGGGTAACTATCAATCACAACCAACCCAAAACTACCTTTCTTTATAGTGGTCCATACTCCTCACCCCTTCCACAATAATGTGTGGATACTTATTGCTCTATCCTAACTCTGCGATCGACTTAGTTCTTAAATTTTTTACTCTAACATTTAAATCTCTTACATTTTTTTTTTATACATTGTAATTGATATTTCCAAGCATGAAGAGAGAAAATGATATTCTCCGAAATTTTGGTTTATTATTGTTTATCTTGCGATATATAGTGGGACATACAGAGGGCATATGAAATAATGGTCAAAAAAATGGTTTATAAATGCGTTTAATGTGTGACTTTATGCTTTCACTAATACACTAGTGTAACCCAAAAAGTTTAAGCAGAAACAAAATAAATTTAAATAAAGCTCTTTTTAATTGGTACATATATCATTCTCTATCAAAATAGTATGCTGGATTTGCTGTTGGGAAGGAGAATCAAAACCATGTCCCCATGAGAAAAGAAACAAATTAATTAAGATCTCATTTGATGTAATGTAGGATATCCTGAATAGAAAACGCCAACAACCACTTTTGTAAAGAAAAATAAAAGTGCAAAAAGAAGAATTAACAATTGGAGAATAGTAAATATGTATAGAGCTTAGTTAGCACAAGGTCCACTTTGTGCTTAATGGAAGTTTTTCTTCATTTTATTTATTATATGGAAAGAATTAGCAAGCTATCTGCTTCGTTCTTTTTTTTTGAGAAATAAACTCAGCCAGAAATGTGAATTAAATAGGCTTCGACTTTGAGATATCGAGTATCAATCATTAAATTCTTAGTCAACTGTATTAGGTATGATAGGTTTAATGAAAGTTTTTTATGGGTGCATTTTTGCCCGAAATTAGTGTTGTGTAGGAAATAAATGTGTGGAACTACCAATTAATGAGAGAGATTTTGGACAGCAAATTCATAGGCTTAATTGATATTGCAATAAAGAAAAAGATATTGCAATAAAAAGTGACAGATAAAATTGTGCATTTTACACTTTCTAGATAGTAGATGTCAAAAAATAAGTAAGTTAAATTTCAGAAAGCTTGGGAGATGTAGAAACACATTTAAGTTACGAAGAACCACATAATGGAAAATAAGAGAGAAAATTAAATAGAATAACCATTTAGTCTAGGGGACCTCTTACCCAAAATATTATTTGGAATCTATTACATGTAACTCAAGTTACATATGCATAATGATTTTATCTCTGTAAAGATGATCAACAACACAAACATTAAAAAGGGAAGAGGAAATAAAGAATCTAGCTAAACCTATATTTGGGAACTTCATTTAGGTGCATGTGCTTGATCCAAAGGAGGTTTAATTGGAGATATGTCATTTTCATGATTTCTAGAATTAGGCTGTTTTGATGGGGACTGATCTTATAGTGCTTACTATGTACAACATGATACCTTCTAAGCATCTACTCAAAGATTAAATGCACACTTAATATTGCTTTCTTGAGATAGTGGACTAATTAATTATTGTTTGGTTATAAATTTTCGGAAGAACTTCAAATACCACCCCTGTGGCCTGTGGTTTCGCACTTTTATATATTACTACCTTATGGTCTAAAGTGTATCAATTTAGTATTCCGTGGTTTCATTTTTCTCTTTTTATTATCCCGTCCATTAATTTTTTTCGTTAAATTAGTGACAAAGTTAAAACTAAAAAAATACTAAAGTGAATATATAATAAACCTAGGTGGGGTATCTGAAGTTTTTTGTATATAATTTAACGAAATATTAAAGGAGGAGCTAATGAAAAGAAAAAAATTAAACCATATGGTACTAAATTGATATACTTTAAACCATATGGTACTAAAATAAAAAAGTACGAAACTACACGCGTGATATTTGAAGTTTACCCTAAATTTTAATGTATAGATCAGACCCCCTCAATATATAATATATAGGTCATTTCCGAGTTGCCTCATATATATCAAATTTTCTTTTTCTGATTGACACCCACTTTGATTTTATTTCTTATTTTTTGTTTTTTGTTTTCCATTTTAGTAATCTATGTTTACTGAACTAAATAAAAAAATTTATTAAATTTATTGTTGGCTGAGTGACAGTAACTAATAAAGTTTATCAAACGGAATACATTTTTTTTAAAAAAATTAACTAGGTGTAATTACTCAATTAATAAACAGAAGTTAATTAGAAGCGGGTGTGAACAAAATATAGTAGAGTAGAGGAGCCTACATTTTTATTTTTATTTTTTACCTATGTTTAATTTGGAAGAGAAGAACAGTTAATGATAATTAATTACTTAACAAAGAAAAGATACCCATTAGCAATGATTTTTTTTTTTTTTTTTGAGAGAGAGATAGGTAGTGTGCCGTATCCGTTTCGTTTATTTCATTTAGAAATAAACTTAGCTGGGAATTTGAATCTTACACACACACACACACATATTATATATAATATATATATATAATATATATATAAATATATATATATATATATTATATATTATATATATATATAGAAAGAGATTGATCACATGCTTTTTTAGGGTAAGATGCTTTCTCCCTTGTCTTGTGAGTGTGATCACTCATGCAACTAACCTACACGGGTCCATATACATGATGGTCCCAGCGCGCGCGCGCGCGCACCACACACAATATATATATATATATATATATATATATATATATATATATATATATATATAATATATATATATATATATATAGAGCAGGGCTGCTGTGCTCTCAGGAGCCGTTTCGATGATGGAATTTTCGAATCGACGATCGCTCCGTTAGACTTGATCTAGCGCATTTGAAGTTTCTAGAAAATTTTTTTGCGATTTTTCGATATCATTTACCTAGTGATCGAAAGGATTCAAAATCCATAATTTTTAAAGGTTGATATCTGCCGTTTTCAAGTTTAATGGTGTAGAAGTATTCAAATCAGATGAAATTTTGATAGAAAATTCTTTATACTATCTACAACAAGATCTATATTCTTGATCGAAAATTTTAGTGCTATATCACCACTTTTTATAGGATTTTTATTTTAGCCGTTAAAAATTATTGATTTTGAATCCTTTCGATTGCTAGGTAAATGATATCGAAAAATCACAAAAATTATTTTCTAGAAACTTAAAATCGCTAGATCAAGTTTAACGGAGCCGATCGTCGATTGAAAACTCCATCATCGAAAACGGCTCAGGAGCACGGAGGCCTCCGTGTCCTGAGAGCACAGCAGCCATGCTCTATATATATATTATATATATATATATATAATATATATATATATATATATATATATTATATATGAGTTGAGCTGGAATACTACCAGTAGTAAACGGAATCGGCTGCCGCCAGTTTGTTTTCGATGATGGAGTCTCCAAATCGACGATTGACACCGTTGAACATGATGTATACCACTTGAAGTATCTAGAAATCAAATTTTATACTTTTTATATTGTTCTTTTGTCCATCAAGTGGATGTAAAAATGAACGGGTGAAAATGAATTTTCTCTAAAAAGTGATGATAGGAATTTTGTAATCAATATCGAGAGTACAAACCTTATTTAAATAGTTAAAAAAATTTTCTAACCAAAATTCAATTGATTTGGATATCTTTACACCGTTAAACGAGAAAACGTCTCTTATCCACCATTAAAATTACAAATTTTGAAACCCTTTGATCATTAGGTCAATGATGTCGAAAAGATTTGAAATTTTATTTCTAAACACTTCAAGTGGTATAGATCATGTTCAACGGAGCCGATCGTCAATTTGGAAGCTCTATCATAGAAAACAACTCGATAGTAAAACGCCCCGTTTACTATCGAGAGTATTCTAGCTCAACTCTATATATATATATATATAGGGTAGATCTACTATGCTATCGGAAGTATAGAAAATCTGATGTTCCCAACTTTTTGACCATTGGATAAAAAATTATACGGTTGAGACGATTGCGGTCCCCCCAGGGTTGAGTAGTATCCCTAGGGTTGAGTGGTCCTCATAGAATAATAGTATTAATCCAAAGGTTAGAAATGATCAAAGGGGTTGATCTAAGGGCCAAAAAATCGGAAGCACCAGATCCTCTATGCTTTCGATAGCATATATAGTAGCTCTACTCATATATATATATATATATATAGAGAGAGAGAGAGAGAGAGAGAGAGAGAGAGAGAGAGAGAGAGAGGAGCTGGAATACTACCAGTAGTAAACGGAATCGGCTGCCGCCAGTTTGTTTTCGATGATGGAGTCTCCAAATCGACGATTGACACCGTTGAACATGATGTATACCACTTGAAGTATCTAGAAATCAAATTTTATACTTTTTATATTGTTCTTTTGTCCATCAAGTGGATGTAAAAATGAACGGGTGAAAATGAATTTTCTCTAAAAAGTGATGATAGGAATTTTGTAATCAATATCGAGAGTACAAACCTTATTTAAATAGTTAAAAAAATTTTCTAACCAAAATTCAATTGATTTGAATAGTTTTACACCGTTAAATGAGAAAACACTTCATATTTACCATTAAAATTATAAATTTTGAAATTCTTTGATCATTATATCAATAATGTCGAAAATATTTGAAATTTAGTTTCTAGATGCTTCAAGTAGTACAGATCATGTTCAACAGTGCTGATCGTCGATTTGAAGGTTCCATCATCGAAAACAAATGTGTGGCAACGGAGTCCGTTTGCTACCGATAGCATTTCAGCTCATCTCTCTCTCTCTCTCTTTCTCTCTCTCTCTCTATATATATAGAGAGAGAGAGAGAGAAAGAGAGAGTAGGTCTTGTGTGCTATTAGGAGCACGGAGGCCTTCGTGCTCCTAAGCCGTTTACGGTGATGGGGCTTTCGAATCAACGATCGGTTCTTTTAGACTTGATCTAGCATATTTGAAGTATCTAGAAAATAAATATTACGATTTTTCGATATCATTTACCTAGTTATCGAAAGGATTCAAAATTAATAATTTTTAATGGTTGATGTATATTATTTACAAGTTTAACGGTGTAGAAGTATTCAAATCAGATGAAATTTTGATAAATTTTTTTTTTTAACTATCTACTGCAAGATCAAGATCTCTGATAAAAAATTTTAGTGCTATATCATTACTTTTTATAAAAATTTTATTTTCAACCGTTAATTTTGAGTCATTTCGATCACTAGGTAAATGATATCGAAAAGATTTGAGTCATTTCGATCACTAGGTAAATGATATCGACCATTAAAATTACAAATTTTGCAACCCTTTGATCATTAGGCAAATGATGTCGAAAAGATTTGAAATTTGATTTCTAAACACTTCAAGTGGCATAGATCATGTTCAACGGAGCCGATCGTCAATTTGGAAGTTCTATCATTGAAAACAAATCGGTAGTAAAACGGCTTGTTTACTACCGATAGTATTCTAGCTCAACTGTCTATATATATATATATATATATATATATATATATATATATATAGAGAGAGAGAGAGAGAGATAGCTAGGCAGCTAGAATACTATTAATAGCACCAAGTTACTGGTGTTATTAAGTTTTCGGCTCTTGGATGAAGAGATGTGCGGTTAGAATAATAGTGGTCCCCTAGGAGTGAAAGCTACCAAATTTTCTACAGTTAGATCTACCGTTTTGATCATTTTCACCCGTTAAATCATACTATTCAACCAACCACCCACTCAATCCTAAAGCTACTATATTTTCGGAAGTATAAAGAAGTTGGTCCATCTAACTTATGTCAAATAATTAATTAATCAATATAAATTGGTTATGTCAAATAATTAATTAATCAATATAAATTAGTACACTAATAAATAATTAATTATTTAATTAGCAAATTAATTAAAATAATAAATTAATTACTCAAATAACTAATTAAATATTTATTAGAGTAATAAATTAAGTAGTGCAATTAATAAGTTTATAATAAAAATAATATATTATAATATATAACATATTATGTGTATGTAATTTAGTTTTAATTCAATTTATAATCTTAATAAAACTTGAAATTAAATTTTGGAATAACACTATTCCGCCAAAATGGTAGAATAGTAAATCTCAAGCTATTCTGGAATAGCCGAAAATAGTAATGTTTGACCGGAATAAGAAATTCCAGTCCAAAAACAGAGATAACGTTCGTTATCCCTGCTTTATCCTCGAATCATATAGGGCCCTAGGGTTTAGTGGTTCTCGTAGGAGAATAATATTAATTTAAAGGTTAAAAATGGTCAAAAAACTGATCAAAGAGTTAAAAAATTGAAAGTACCACATGAGCTGTGCTTTCAAAAGCACCATAGTTGGACTATATATATATATATATAGAAAGAGAGAGAGAGTCCGACTACTATACTCTTATGAGTATAGAGCCTATTGTACTCATAAGTTTTTGGCCATTTGATCTACCTTTTAATCATTTTCATCCGTTAGATTATACTATTCAACCAACCACCCACTCAACCCTAGGGGGGCCACTATCAACTTAACCGTAACGACTCTTATCCTAACCGTATATTTTTTCATCTGAACGGTTGAAAAGTTATAAGTACAAAGGGCTCTATACTCATATGAGTATAGTAGCTCCAACTTTTTTATATATATATATATATATATATATATATATATATATATATATATATATATATATAT
>NC_033624.1:4586964-4620485 GCF_001540865.1 Ananas comosus
GATGGTGGTAGGTGGTGGTAGGTGGAATAGTGTTTGATCCAAGAACTATTAGTAATTAAAAAGTAGATCCAATGGCTAAAAACACACAAGTATTATTTGGGTGATACTTGTAAAAGTATTCTAGCCCTACTCTATATATATATATATATATAGTTTGACTGGACGGTAGTACGCGGCTCGATTTACTACCGATTTATTTTTTATGATAGAGCTTCCAAATCGACGATCGGCACCGTTGAACATAATCTAAACAATTTAAATTATCTAGAAATCAAATTTCATAATTTTTTTGCATCACTAACTGAACGATCAAAGGGTCATAAAATCTATAATTTTAACGGCCGATATGGTGCGTTTGCTCGTTTAACGGTATAGAAGAGTTCAATTAACTAACTTACTTGTTAAAAAATTCTTAAACTATTTAAAATAGACCTGGACTCTAGATCTTAAATATAAATTATATCATCACTTTTTTGAGGATTCTTTATTTCAATCATTCATTTTTCTGTTCACTTGATGGACAAGAGAACAATATCGAAAAATTGTGTGAAATTTGATTCCAGATAGTTTAAATAGTTAGATCATGGTTTAACAGTGCCGATCATCATTTGGAAGCTCTATCATCGAAAACAAATCGGTTTAAACCGAGCCGTTTAACTAGCGATAGTATTCTAGGCAAAACTATATATATATATATATATATATATATTATATATATATATATATTGAGCGCCTAGCTTTTAAAAGTACCAAGTGATTGGTGCTTGTAAGTTTTTCGGCCCTTGGATTAAGGGATGTGGATTAGATGATGTGGAACCCCTAGGGTTGAGTGGTGGTTGGTTGGAATAGTATAATCTATTGGATAAAAATGATCAAGGTTGAGATCTAATGGTAAAAAATTACAAGCACCAAGTGCTTGGTGCTTTTACAAGCACCATAGCCGGACTATATATATATATATATATATATATATATATATATATAGTCGCGGCTTCTATACTATTATGTACAAGCCCTTGGTACTATTGAGTTTTCTACCGTTAGATCTACCCTTTGATCATTTCCACCCGTTAGATAATATTATTAAACCAACCACTCACTCAACCCTAGGGGACCACTATCAATTTAACCGGGACCACTATCATCTTAACCGCACATTCTTTCATCAACGGCCAAAAATCAATAGTACCAAGGCTTGGTATTATTGATAGTATAGTAGCATTAATTATATATATATATATATATATATATATATAATATATATATATATATAAAAATTAAGTTGGAATACTATCGTGCTCTATATCATCCATTTATTTTCGATGATCGAGCCTCCAAATCGACGATCGATAATATTGAACATGATCTATACCACTTGAAGCATCTGAAAACCAAATTTTATTTTTTTTTATATTATTCTCTTGTCTACCAAGTAGACACAAAAATAAACGGCTGAAAATGAATATTCTCTAAAAGATAATTATAGGAATCTTGTAATCAAGATCGAGAGTATAAATCTTGTTATAAATAGTTTAAATTTTTTTTTAATCAATATTCAATTGATTTGAATATCTTTATACCGTTAAATAAGAAAATACTCCATATCAATCATTAAAATTATAAATTTTGAAACACTTTGATCATTAGGCTAATGATGTCAAAAAGATTTGAAAGTTGATTTCTAAATACTTCGAGTGGTATAGTATTTAATGGTACCGATCGTCGATTTGAAGGCTCCATCATCGAAAGCAAATGAGTGACAATAGAGTTCATTTGCTACCGATAGTATTTCAGCTTAACTCTCTCTCTCTCTCTCTCTCTATATATATATATATATATATATAGAGTAGGACTACTATACTCTTATGAGTATAGAGTCCTTCGTACCCATAGAGCTTCCAAATCGATGATCTACTCCGTTAAATATAATTTAGAGTATTTAAAACGTTTAAAAAATAAATTTCGTAATTTTTCGAAATCATAAAAAAGTCCATCAAGCAAGTATAAATTTTGTAATTTTTAGAATGTCGTTCGATTTCGACCGTTCATTTTATACTCGCTTGATGGACTTTATAATGATTTCGAAAAATTACGAAATTTATTTTCTAGAAGTTTCAAATACTCTAAATCATGTTTAACGGTGTAGATCGCCGATTCGAAAACCCCAACATCGAAAATAATTTATGAGTACAAAAAGCTCTATACTCATAAGAGTATAATAGCCCTACTCTCTCTCTCTCTATATATATAATATATATATATATTAAATTTTGAAGAAACATATTTAATAGTTTAAACTTCAGAAAGATATATTCGTAATTTGATATCATCACTGAAAATTCATATGCTGTTAATTTGATATCGTACAAAACAAATATATTTTATTTTAATATTGTTTTTAATTAAATATTATACGGGAAAAAAAAAATTACTGTTGGTAAAAGTGAAAATGAGAAGCCCGAGTAAAACATGCCCTAAATAGCTTACATCAACACTCCAGCTTTTTCCCGCAGCGTTCTGACCACCCTTGGTACCGAGAGAGGAAAACAAAATAAAAAAATAATGAAAAAGCAAAGAAAAGAAAAACAAAGAGAGAGAGAAAGAAAGAGTACTAAATGGGTTTCGTGGGTGATTTAGAGCGGTTGATGATGCCCCCCTGGACAAAATTAGCAGTAAAATTAGTATTAAAATTGACAAAAGAGGAGGAAGGACAGTGGCATCCCCCGGAAAAATTCTAGAATGCAGCGGATATATTGGTGACGTGGCGTAGCAAACCAATTAAATCTCTCTTTTTAGAGATATATGTTCCATATATCATGATTTTAAAAAAAATAGTTTTATTGTACTTTTGTTTCGAAAAAAAAAAATCATTAGCTTGTTATTGATGACGTGGTGTAAGTGTCACAGTATAGAATTCCTCCATCCCCTGTACGCTTCTCCCTCCTCTCTCTCTCTCTCTCTCTCTCTCTCTCTCTAAACGGTTGCCTGCACCAGATGTACAACTATATTTTATATAGAGTTAAGCTTTCATACTTTTAAAAATACGTAAGTATGATCGACTGTGCTAGCGCAAGTGTTAAGCAGTTGGGTGGTTGGTATCCAAGGTCTTAAATTTGAATCCTATTTGATTCACATTTCTAACTGAATTTATTTTTAAATTAAATAAACGAAACGAGTAGCATGTTATTTTTCTCTTAAAAAAAATTACAGACGTATTTGTGCTTATGATTTTTTAGCAATTCAATCGTTTCAAGATTTGTGCGGCACTAGTAAAAACGATTTAACAGAACACAACGTTAATAATGCTGCATGCATTTTGAGGCAACCCGATGGTTAAAAAATCACTATTATTTTAAGCTCCCGTGCTTTGAATAGTAGATATTTCGAAATTATCCGTCATAATACTAATACATTACTTTCACATTTGTGATATATCAATATTTAGCCAACTAAATTGAAATTGAAAACTTGATTACAATTACAATAGGTTAAAGTTTGGGAACCAAAAGTGTAATTTAGCCTTTCAAAATCACAACCTAATTTATTAAATTTATTTTACATCATTTCAAAGACCCATGTATCAATAATGAATCGTTTTCTATTGTTGATTTTTGATATCTACCTAATAGATTTTTAAAATTAATAGTTCTTCTGCATAAAAATTAAAACATATATAATTTTACAAAGGCAAAAAAAGAAAGTTTTCTTTCTCTTCTCTTTCTAAGTTATAGAAAGAGCAAGTACTCAGATTCCTATAACACATTTAATAATTTATATCCTGATTCTCGAAATCTCTATTATACCGTATTTAAGAGCTGATATATAAAATATACTTATACATCTGGCTCAAGCAACAATTTCTCCTCTCTCTCTCTCTCTCTCTCTCTCTCTCCACATAATTGGTCCTATTATAATAGCTTTTTTTTTTACTTAATTAAATATTATTCTCTTCTTTTTTTTATTTTTTTTTAATCCTTGTGAGTGAAATGCTCGTACGCTTAGTTAAATAATTAAATGAGTGGTAATCCACAAGAGAGAGAGGGGATTAGGGGGGGGAGGGGGGAGGGAGTCACGTGCGCACGTGCCGTGGCAGTGGGCCGGTGCCTCGTTTGGCATAAACAACGAAAAGATATCAGACCGAGAGGGTGCTCGAATCCGGTTTGTTTAATCCACTTGTAAAGTTTTTTAAAAAATTTAATTAATTAATTAATTAAAAATAATAAATAAAGGAGAAAGAACTTGTTAAAGTGCACCAAGACCCCCTCAACCTCAACTATTGAGACTTCTCAAATACGACTTCCAAACTCTATTTTCTTTTATTGATTAAAAAAAAAAAAAAATTTTTTTTTTTTTTTAGAGATAGATAGCATAGCACGCTATCCGCTTCGTTTATTTCATTTAGAAATAAACTTAGCTAGAAATATGAATCAACTATAATTGAAACTTAGGTCTCGAATACCAACCACCAAACCTTTTACCACTTGCTTTAGAAACAATCGGTAGGGATAGTCGGTAAAAAAAAAAAAAAAAAAAAAAAAAAGAAGTTGAGGCCCAAAAAGTGTAGTTTACCCTTTAAAAAAAATAAAAAAAACTATTGGAAAAAATAAAATTATTAAATTATTAGTAATTTCATCAAATTTGATAACCTTAATTATCTTTTAACAAATAAAAATAGTTTAGTTAACAATTAATAACTAACAGAATCATTAAATTAGAAGTTGAATCTCAATCAGAAAAAAAAAAAAATAAGTTTTAAAATTTCACTTGCTCAAGTTTTAAATTTTCTTTGAATCATTTGATTTGAGATTCTGTTGAATTGATCGCCACTTTATTAAAACATTCACTATTTTAACTATTTCTCAACCGAAGAAAACGTAAACCACCAAGCTTATCATTTACCCCAATAGCTGATGAAATCATTAATTTTAATAATAATTTATAATTCATTTATCTAAAATTAATAAAAGGATAAATTACAGAACATCTCTTTATAAATATTTATTTTTTTACTTTTTCTTTCTAATTTTTAAAAATCTATATTTTATCTTCTCAACATTTCAAATTGTTGCATTTAGTTCCACTCTGTTAGGGTTATATTATTGTTTCATTTATTTCTTATAATTTATACTGAAATTATTCTTCAAAATGACATAAATATATTAAAATTCTATTATTTCTTTTTACAGAAGAAGTAAAGATAATTTGGTCACTTTACTCTCTCTATTAACGTTGTTTCCTTTAAAATATTTTTGAAATTTTAAGGGGGCAAAATATAGATTTTTGAAATTAAGGAAAAAAAATAAAAAACCGGATATTTACAAGAAATTTTTTTTGTACATTAGCCTTAATAAAATAAGGGCAAATCAAGAATTTTCCATTAATTAGGGAAAAGTTTAAGGGTGTTTTTCTTAATGGCTTATAATAGAGGACTCTCCATACATTTTTTTTTCACACAAATTGTTTGGTAAAAATGAACAGTAATACCTCAATCATAGCCCATTTTGAAATGAGTGATGATATTCACAATTAAAACTTTGATAGGAACAAAATTATTTCTACTTTTGTCCTTAAAAGTTAAAAAAGAATGGCCAATTATTAACTGGTAAGGACCAGCATAGTCATTAATATTTTTATTATGGATCTCTTAATTAATTTTCTGTTTAGAGACACCATTCCAATTTTAATTCTTTGAATTTAAGTTATTTTATTTCCAATTAAACTAAAATTTATATTAGATTTAACTACTATAAATACATTCACATCAATGGTTAATGAAGTGACAAATTTTATTAATTGTTACCACGTGACAACTAATCGAATCGCCAATTTCATCAAATTTATTTTTAATATAAAAAAATTTATTAGAATTGAAAGAATTTAAATTGAAAAATGTGCGAATTAGAAAATAGATATATTTGAAGAAACTATTTAAAAATTGCTTCTCGTGGATGGGCATCTATAATACTTAGATCAGCTATCACAATTTTAAATCCAACCTTTTGGACGTAATACGCTTAACACTCTTAATCAGATTAACAGGTTTAGCCATATTATATCTCATACATATATGAGGATTTCAAATTCTAAGAGTGTTGTAGATTAGGTACTAAAAGTAAAATTTTAAAAAAATTAGATAGTTGAATTAAAATAATTTATAGTTTAGATAAGTTCGTACATTTTTCTCTTTTTTATTATAATAATAATTTATTTAAGGTAAACTTCAAATACCACCCATGTCGTTTCGTATATTCTCACTTTAGTACCCTATGATTTAAAATGTATCAATTTAGTACCATGTGGTTTTATTTTCTTCTTTTCTTCAGCTCCTCCGTTCATATTTTGTTAAATTATATACAAAAAATTTCAGATATCTCACTTAGGTTTATCGAATATTCACTTTAGTACCCTTTAGTTTTAACTGTGTCATTGATTTAACAAAAATAAAAAGAAAAAAATAAAATTATAGAGTACTAAATTAATATACTTTAAACTAAAGATTATTAAAATAAGAAAGTGTGAAATTATTTTTTTTTTAAGAGATAGATAGCACGCTACCCGCTTCGTTTATTTCATTTAGAAATAAACTTAGTTGAAAATGTGAATCAACAAGGATTCGAACTTAGGCCTCGGGTACTAACCACCAAACCCTTTGCCATTTATTCTAAGGACGGTCGGTAGAAAGTGCGAAATCATAAGGGTGGTATTTGAAGTTTTTTCAATAATAATCAATAGGGTGGTGGGAGAAGGGGATTGAGCTGGGGGCCCTCACGCGAATTGCGGGACGATGCTGCCTTCCGCCGCGACATCCTCCTGCCCAGACAAATCGCCTTCCCCTCCCCCGCTTTGACTGCCCAACCCCAACTTCCCTCTCTCTCTCTCTCTCTCTCTCTCTCTCTTTTGCCGACAAATTTTTATTGCCTGCGCCCAGTGTACACGTACGCTCCATGCACCGCACTTCCCTTCACATTATAATATTAAACGTACGGCTGATATTATATTCTAAATTCTAGTCAATACGGTGTCTTAAAAAAGTTATGTATAAAAAACTATATATTTTGAAAGCAAGAAATAAATATAGAGAGCAAATTTTCTGTGGATTTGTAAAAATATTGGTATTCGACATTTTATAATTTTCATTATAAATAAAAGGATGTAAATGTTAAAGACTGTATTTAGTATGGATTGAAGCTCGAATATTTTGAAAAGAGAATGGAATTATTGTTTCTAAAAAGTAGGGTTGTTAAACATGATTCATGCTTCTTTGTTTTTTTAAAAAAAGATAGCAAGCTAACTTGATTTATATTTTTGCTCGGTATTACGATTAGAGTGCATTATTCTTTATGAATCAGGAAGCAAATGAGGTGGGTTTAAGGGCGGGAGGGTTCGGGGCAGATGAATTCTTATCATAATTTTGGCCTCCACTTATCATTTTATTTAGCACAGATCAAGACCGAAGAGGATTTTTGACGGATTTTCGATAGGCAGAGCAAAGGAAGAAAGGAGTCATCCGCCTCACTCTCCATTACTTGGTGGATCGGACAGATTCCAAAATGGATTATATTTTTCTACATTTTTTATTTCTACTTACCATTCATTTTGGACGGATCAGGACAAGATCTCCACTTACTCCGCTCCATTGCATCCCTACTTATAAAAAAGCATGATGGAAAAAAAATATATATTATATATACACTCCATTATAAGTTGCAAACTTTACTCCCTATATTCTTATCTTAGAATTTAAGAAGCGTATTTGGGCGTGTAATATTTTTTTAAAAAAAGGACAAGACAGGCTTAACCTTCTAGAGCTTAGAGTGTAAATCTTCTATTCAAAAACTAGGTGTACAGCTAGTATTACTTGAATAAAAAATAATTTCATTTATTTTCATAAGAAATATCGTTTTACATCTCAATAATTCGGTTACAATAATATTTTTGAATCCTACATATATACACAAAAATATATCTTTGAATATTCTTTTTCCAACTCTTTTTAGCCCACTAGTATTAGATTGTCCTTAGTATCAAAATGTATTCTTAGGTTACATGAACATTTTAGGAAAATTTATCTATAAAGTTGATCCCAAATTCACTTGATAGTAACCACTAATAAGGATTTTCGATTTTGTGGTTATTTGAATACCAAACAAGCAATTTAAAAGAAACCGTGAAAACCAAATTCCTAAAGAGATCCAATAATCAAGAACTAGTATAACGATGATATGTTAATCACTGATTCTAATGTTTTATCGTCAAAAATAATATGGTAGTTAAGAAAATGTACTTGTACACCCGGTGCTTCTCTCTCTAACCCACCCACTCTTATCTCTCTCTCTCTCTCTCTTCCTAGCTGTGTGGTGGCTGTGGGTCCCACCCCAACTCCAATCTTTTCCCAAACTCTTCTCCCCCACCACCACAAATCTTGCCCCAATCTCCTCTTCTTGCATCCGGACCGTCGACGAAAAAATCGACGGTCTTGACCGATCTGGATGAGCACGAGTCCACTTTTTGTGTTATCTTTCTATCTCCGAAACTTTTATAGCGGTCCTTCCACGTGTCTCGCCGGAGACTGAATCTGCATGTCTGCGTCCACCCGTGGTTTTAGTACGGCCAAAATAATTCTACACAAAAAAATTATTTTTTTTGTTTTTCTTTTTTTTTTTTCCCTGGATCAGTAAAATCTCATTTGTCGGCTTGTAAGAGAGAGAAAAAAAAATAAAATAAAAATAAAATAAGAGGGGATTACATGATGGAAAAGAGTATATTTTTTATGCCTAAAAGTAGAGTATATATCTGACTGGTCGTTCATCCAAGAATTTGAATAATTCTTTTATATTTTAGTATTAAAAAAATAAGATTGTGATTATACTGTTGTAATAAAATTATTTTTTTGATGAGTAGTGCGTAGGATTTATATGCAATTTTGAATGTATAAACAGTAGTGCTTGTCATGATATTTGTTCGACTCATGCTTTTCATTTTTAGTTTTGGAAACTATTTGCATATACAGGGCTAATTCCATTATTTAGAGCGATAAATAATTAGCATTCAACTACTTCAGTTGAGTCTATAGTTGAAGCTATATGGTAAGATTCAACTACAACAAATAAAACTAAGACTAAATTATAGAAAAACTTTCTATTAGTATTCGTTTTTTCACTTTTTTTTTCGTTATTTAAAAATCTACACTTTACCTCTTTGTAAAATAAACACTTCACTTCCTACCGTTAGTGCTCCGTTAGAATTTTCTTTATAAAATATTATTATATATTTTTTTATACTAAAAATACCCTCTGCCTCCTCTCCTGTCACCTCGCCCTCCGCCGCCATGCCGCCTCTCGAGATCCATTGTCTCGTCCTCGCCCACATTTCCGTCCGTGCCCACAAACACCCCCTCGCCTTTCTCCAAAGCCTCGCCTTCGCACTTGCCTTTGCTCTTGCCCACCTCTCCATCCATGCTCACCTCGATTTCCTCCCTACTATCGCCGAAATGGAAGGACGACGAAAGTGCAGGATGAGAACGATAGCAAGTGTAGAAGAAAATGGAGACAAACTACAGCCGATCGAGACGCGAAAAATGGAAGAGAAGAGGCGGCGGATGAGCAAAATGAGGGAGGAGACGAAAATAGTGAGGGGCAAATTGGTCATTTTGTAATCACAGTTCACATCGTACGCCCATGTGAGTATTTTTTATTTTATAAGAGAGCAAAGTATAGATTTTAAATGACAGAAAAAAAGTGAAAAAATTGGTATTGACGTAAGGATTTTAAGTAATTTAGCCTAAAACGAAATATGATATAAACTTACTTACCTGATCGCTTTTAAATAAAAACTATTTTTTCTTTTTCTTTCACAATGGATATAGTCTCACCATCCTATATATGTATAATGATAACATTTATAAATCCAATTCTTAATTATATAATACCAAATAAATTATTTATAATTATAATACTTTATATTACGTCCATCCAGCAAATAAAATATATGTAGCAGCAAATAGTATATTTTCTAACTACATGTATTTTCAACTATATTATATTTATAATTACATCCAATGAAAAGGTCCCTTACAGAAATGATATTAACAGATCCAGTTGTATTAGTGGCGTGTCAAACTTGTTGAATATCATCGTATTCAAGCACATACAACGATCAAATTTAATAAATCTATTTATCAATATCGAAATCATCTCAATTATTGTTTACAACCATAACCCCATAACCCAATTTTTTTCTTTGGCACAAAACATATTAGATGTAGGCATGAGATAATCCTCTAATACCTGGCTGACAAAAATTTTCTATACACGGACAGCAAGGACAATTTTAGATGTAGAAATAATCTTCCAATAGATCCACCCTTCCGGTTGTCAATCACTATCTACGATGAAAAGAATATTAAATAATAATTTTTTTAAAAAAAATTTTAAGTTATCAAAAATAATATTTTTAATATTTTCATATTTGACAGACATAGGTCACATGAGCAGCTCAAACAGCAGATGCACGGTAGCCCGCACTAGGGTTTAGGAAATTGGGGCTCTTCCAATGAGTCTAATAAGTTGTAGTTCCCGCATAAACAGGGGATATAAAAAGAGATGAGATCACGAGACAATCAATTTGTTGCGATTTATGATGCAAATATTGTTTTGGGGTTGGACTTTTAGAGAGATGGGGACCATCTCATTGCAACTTATATACGTTGTAACATTTTTTTTTTTTTTTTTGTTATTTAGTGTTTTGGGGTTACAGCTGGGCTTTTTATGTGTCAAAAAAATGTGGGGTCCCTCATGTGAAAGTTAGGGATACATCTCTTTATTCATGGTAGGGTTTTGTATAGAGTGTCTGACCTGATTTGTTTTGTTGTATTTTTTTAAAAAAAATAAAATGTTGTAGAAATAAATTCAATTAGAAATATGAAGTAACTAATTTTCAAACTTGAAATCTCGTATTCTGATTATTAAGTTATTAGCTAATTACACTACGTATTTTAAAGAGAGAATTGGTGATATAGCTATGTTTTTGTTCATTGAGTTTATTGTTCGTTAATTAGGTAAAGGACTAATTGGTTCTTCGGAAAATATGTTTCGTATGTTTGATTCTCAGAAAAAATGATTGTTCTATAATTTTGTTATATTTTTTATTTAAAAAATGAAAACTATAAAAAAAAAAAAACCTTTATGCATGAAATTTTCTTTTGAAAATTAATTTTTCACAATTTTTCGAGGGACCAAAGCACCTCCAAATGCATTCCTTGTCTCTTGCAGTGGCATGATGATGCATGTTATGCTTTATTTGGTACTATTGCCTTTTTTATGTAAAAGTTTTATGAAATATGTTATGCCTTGTAATTGGCTAGTCAATTCCAAACTAAAACAAGTGAAAGTGGAAGGGGTCTTACGGCCCGTTTGGCCTAATTTCTCAAAAAGTGATTTCTGATAAAGTAATTTTGGTTTGGAGATGTGATTTTGGTTAAAAGCTGTAAAGCGTTTGGCTGAGTTTAGAAAAAAGCGATTTTTTTGAAGTGATTTTAAAAAGCTGTTTGGCAAAAATTTTTTAATATTTGCATAAATTAATATTTTTATTAAATTTTATTTTAAAATAATTTAAAATCTAAATTTAAATTTGAATCTAAATTCAGAGGAAATTTCAATGATGATAATATGATAGAAAGAGTTAATTAATTTCATTACTCAAGAAAATTTTGAGATTTTTTTTTTCCAAATAACTCTAGAAAATATTATAATTGGCTAAATGACCCTACTAAAAAATATTTGGCTAAATAACCTTTCTTTTGCCATGTAGGTGCCAAAATGAAATTTCCTCTGAATTTAGATTCAAATTTAAATTTAGATTTTAAATTATTTTAAAATAAAATTTAATAAAAATATTAATTTATGCAAATATTANATAACTCTAGAAAATATTATAATTGGCTAAATGACCCTACTAAAAAATATTTGGCTAAATAACCTTTCTTTTGCCATGTAGGTGCCAAAATGAAATTTTCTTTTAAAAGTGGTGAATCACTTATCGCTATCATAAAGATAGTAAACGATTCACCGCCTTTCTAATTTCCTACGAAAATGGTTAATTATTCACTGACTTCTTTAAGATTGCTTATTATGATTTTTTAGATTGCTATAATTATATGTGATTTATTAAAAATTTTATATGATTGTTGGGATTATATATGATAAATTAAAAAAAAAGAACTGAGGTTATTGGAATTGTATGTGGATTATTAGAATTTTTTTTTTTTGTTAAGATTGTGTAGATAAATTATTAGAATTTTTTTATTGTCAAGATTAAAATTCTATTGTTAGGATTGTATGTGAATTTTTGAAATTTTTATGTAGTTGTTAAAATTATATGGAAAAATAAAAAGAAACAATAAAAGAGAAAGACGATAAATAATTTACTGCTTTTATGAAAAATTTCATGAAGACTCCTATCTGGCAAAAAAAGGGTTAGTTTGCCGATTATTTTTTTTTATTAAGTTATTTACCCAATTAGAGAATTCTGTTGGGTTATTTTGAAAAAAAGTCTCTATAATTTTGAAAGGCATAATAGTTTCATTTGCATGTAATTTTTATTTTAGAGAAGCATTTTGCATCAAAAGAGTGATTCTTATTTATGTACTAACATTTTATGATATAACACAAGGTAATATGTAAATAATACATATTACATGCAATGAAAAATGGGAAAAAAATAATTTCAAGAAATTGAAAAATTATTTTGGAGGCCGAGTGGTTGGGTGTAGCAAACACAATGCAATTAAATATACATATAATTTCAAATTGCAGCAATTACAAACATACAAATCTTATTTCAGCTCAGTAAGTTGTTTGGTTACATGCAGGTTATTTCCTGCCTAAAATTACCTCTCCAATTATTACAATTAAAACTACGTCCAATTAGAACATAACTTTATTTACTGCAGTTTAGTCTTCGCTTGCAATTCCAACTGTAAAATTGACTACACATAGCTAAAAATTTGGAACACAATAACAAAGGGCATGTTTGTTTGCACGGAAGTGGGGTGGAAGTGGGAAGAGGGAAGTAATTTTCGGTGAAAATTGATCACTTCGGTTGTTTGATTCACCATAATTTTATTACGCCCGAAAGTCTAGTTCACCCAAAATAATGAAATTGACTTCGCCCTCCCAGGGCGAAGTCAATTTCGGTGAGGTGAAAAGAGGTAAGAGTGGGAATTGATGTGTTAGGATTATCCTCTTCTCTACCCTTTCCTCTCCCGAGTCCCGACCCAACTCCACATCGCCATTTTTTTTTTCTCAGCAAACACATCAACTCCACCCTCTTCTGTACCTATGCTTATTATGTTATGTGGTATGGATGTGATCATACATTTTGGATGTGATATTATTATTTTTGGTGTGATAATGATGTGCACAATATATTTTGTTGTTCTGAGTATGATATATTGAGCAATGCTAGTTTCATTTCATCCAAATATATTCAATTGTAGAAATAATTAAATTTTTTATTTTGATTATATGTCTAAAATATGATCAAATTTGGTTAGGTAAATTTTAATATATTTTTTTGTTTAATTTGTATATTTAGAAATTTGTGAAAAATAAATTTGTTAAATGTTAATAATTTTTTAACTTTAGAATTGTATTTGTTGCATTATTATAATTTATATGCAAATAAATAATATAATTTTTTAAAATTTTATTTTATAATTATACATATATATAATTATATACATATATAATTATATTAATTTATTTATTATAATTTATTAGTTACTAAGTTACAAAATAGACAATAATATCACTTCGGAGGTAAGTATACTGGGGTTGGAGAGCTACACTTTTTATATCATCTACTTCCTACTAAACAAACAACAGAACTCGCAGAACTACACTTCCACAATTAAAAACAAACAGCGGAAGCGAATTAATTTTCACCCCAAATCCACTTCAACCCAAAATCCACTTCCACCCCAAGTCTACTTACGTTGAAACAAACATGCCCAAAGTGTATGTGTGAGCACGCGCGAGCGCACTAGATAATGTATTGAAGCCTTTTTAGGCATTCACTGTTCCAGAAACATCTTTGCCTCATTTAGGAAGTTGTTCTAAAAGACAGAGTCCGGCTACTATACAGTTATGAGTATAGTAACCTCTTGTACTCATAAATTTTTAACCGTTTGATCTATCTTTTAATCATTCTCATCCATTAAATTATACTATTCAACTAACCACCCACTCAACCCTAAGAGACCCACTATCAACCTAACCGTAACCACTCACATCCTAACCGCACATTTTTTCATCCGAACGGCTGAAAAGTTATGAGTACAAAAAAAATCTATACTCATATGTATGAGAATAATAGCCCAAGACATGTCCTCACCCCAGGTGATACAGTTTACCAAAGAACCAAAACCAAAGTAAAGCTCGCGCAACTTACAATAGCTAAGCAGAAACTAGTGGTAAACAACATAGCTTTATTTGGTTCCACAACATATCAAAGAAAAATCTCAATTTTTTTTAAAAAAAAGGGAGGAAAATCGTCTGATCTTAAACATTGCATGTGTAGTGATTAACTGCCAAAGAAAACAATGAATTTTTCCAATCCTTTTCTGCCGGTAATTTACAGATCACCTCACATTCAAAAGTATGGCCCGAGCTGCTACAGGATAAAAGAATATTTTTAGGGCTATCATAATAACTAAAATACTGTGAAATGTACTCTGCAAAATGACAATAGAACTGGTTTCACCATTGACGAATCGAAGACTCCACTGCTGTTCCGATCTCAAAACTCTGGCTTCGAAAATCTTCCCAAGAGAAGGATAAATACTGGAGAGTGTTGTTAAACAACCGACTCAGCCAGATTTTTTATTACATTACAACATGGGCTTTCCCGTAATATCTGTTTATGTAGGGAACCTGCGAAAAGTGCAAACAGCACAGAAGAATCAGGAAACTGAAAAAAGGGTACAAATCTGACATGAACAAGAACCAGAGACCATTGATGAAAACTATATATTATGTCTTCTCATTGAGATATTGCCTGCACTCGAAGCAACAGTTTAAGCCGTAAAGGGGTGCATGATAATACTTTAATCCGCACTGCTTAGGAGTTTCAACATTGTACTGAATAAAGTTGTTTACTTCTGGATAATTGGAGGGAAAGTATAAAATTATTACAGGTTCGCCTACAGGACCGGATATTACAGGTTCACCTACAGGACTGGATGTCTTGCAAGTCATAAGCACCATGAAATTGGACTTTTTGACCACTAACCCAGCCTCTAAAACTTAACCAGTAAGAAGTCATCTCAATAGTAATTATCAGCAGGTTCTCGTTCGTAAGGCACTTTGTCCGCCAAGGAAAAAGGAAAAAAAGTATCTTCTAGTTGCAGCAAAATTTGACGCACAGAACATACCTTTACACTGCTTATATCAGGTGTGTCTAGTGTTTGTACAGGGTAAAACTTATAAAACCGCATGTTCTCAAATGCGGCTTTTGTCTTTGGATCCATATCTTCAATAGCTTTTCTCCTGGCTTCTCTAGCCTGCAGAAATATTAGAATCAGAAAATCAAAACATATAATACCACAAATCTTACAAATAGGACATGGGGCTATTATTTTGATGATTTGATACCTGCTTTTGCGTTTTCTTCGTCTCTCTTACTTGCTCTTTTACATAGTCCTAAGAAAGCAGTCGTAGTTCGCATTCAGTAATAGAATAATAGTCTTCATCATTATGGACAGATGCCTTAATACAAGTTAATTTGCTTCTTTGAGTCTTATCTTCCTTTTTAAAAAAAGAAAAAGAAAATACCAATACTCTATTAGGTACCTTGAATGCATCTTTCTGATCTTCTGGTAATGCCTCGTCTTTGATAAGTTCATCAGTAAAATCCTGGAATTTGTAAAAAAATATTATTTCAGATTGTTCGTATAAGGGCCCTAAAGGAACAAAATAAGTATAACAACTCGCGAACAAGTAAACAAAAATGCATGCTCTATTGATGAAGGCTCTTCCATATTTACAACCCTCAACACACAAGTGGACAAATCACTATACAAGATGGTTTAAAAAAATGTAGCGATTGTTAATGTGAATACCTCCAGATTATCCAACTCCCAGTCAAAATCGCAAACAACCTGCAAGTAAGAAATTGGAATACATCAAAAGTTAGCAATAGAAGAAAAGGTGATTAGCAGCAACACAAGTAAAATTTCAAATGGCAAATCAGATAATTATGATGGATTAAAAGACCATGCCGAAGAAAATGTTCTACTGTGTTGAGACATGCATATCCATTTTTTAATATTAGGTTGCTGCTATCCATTTTTTTCAGCAGTGAAAGATGTGAAATTCCTAGCAATCAGCTGGAAGTTGAATACCATCAGGACCCAGCTTTCCCCAATCAAAAATCTTTTCAAACAATGTCAAGTCTAAAACACCATCGACGGAGCCCGAATTACATTTACACCTAATAGCCAAGTCTAATAGAGAACCACTTCTCATAGTAACAAATTGTAGTGCGCAAGGGGTCCCTCCATTTCTCCTTTTCAACCTGAATTTGTTTTTCTTTTTTCTTGTTCTGTCAACCTGCTCTTTTCTTATAAGCTTTCACCGAGATCCAGTGCCTTCCTCTACCACAACACTTTCAACTTATTTTGTTCATTCATTTTAAATTTGTCCACAGCTCTTTGAAAGAAAGTTGACCGATAGACAATTATAACACAAACTAGTCATCTTATTATGAAACATTAGTTTGGATATACTTTGGAGTAGAAACCAAGCGGTTAGGCATATGAATGACATTAAAGTAGAGCATCAATAACTATCTGTTGCATCAAAAAAAGGTTCCAAAAGGATGAAGAACTATCTGTTTTAATGATTATACATTAAAATAGTTCGTAAGTTTGTGGTAGCGTACATCATATCTTTACTTTGTAAGATCAAAATCACGCAAAATGGCTGAAAGTTGCAAGGAGATAGAGAGGGGCAAAAAAACAGATTTCTAGTTCTGCACTACCCAACATCTATTGACCACCAACAAACTGGCAGCATGCCTATTACAATCAGAGAATATAAGACCCCAATATAGTTCAACATTGAAAATGATGAGAACATATGTGAGTACGAAAACAAGATAAATGGTGTTCACAACTTGAGCTTAACCAAGTGATGTACTTATTGTCCCTCAGCTATTTTGTTTCTAATGTAATAAATTATACATTTAATTAACCACAAATACCCCAGGGATAATCTACTACTAGGGGCATTCTTTTACTCATTATTCTATTTTATTCACAAATAATGATTATGAGCGCCTATGAGCTTTATACAGATCCTAGCAGTTAGTTATAGCCTGCGGCTGCATACACTCATAATATTGTTATCTGTCCAATTGCAATAGGCAATGGATTAATAACGATGGTGATTTAACTTGTATTTGGCCTTCTGAGATATTTATGAGATGTAATTGATGTGTGGTAGAGATACTTAGAGAGCCGCATCATATGTTTCTGCAATATATACATCCGTGAGTCACCTTGACTTATTACAGGGTTAATCTCCTAATCAACACTTGGTTCCGTCTGTGACAATAAGAAGCATAAACGACTTTTTTAGAACTGCATATGCAACACAGTAACAGTACTCAAATCTCAATCTTTTCGCTCCTCCACCTTTTCCCTTCTATCGCTTATTTCCTTCCCCATCTACATAGGTACCTTGCATTATTACAGGGTTAGTATCCTAACCAACCCTTGGCTCAATGCATGACAATCATGACAAAACCGCAACATAAACCACATTTTTCTTACTACACATCCAACAAAACACCAGTACTCAAATCCTAAGCCTTTTACTCCCCCATTTTTTCACTCATATCACTTCCATATTCGCATCTCCATTTCTCCTCATGACATTCCTGCTTTTCAAGCTGTTCCTACTTTGCATTCACAATGTTAGCATTCACAATGACCCAAATCTCAAACTGGACACTCCCCCTCTTCTTTTTCCCCTATGCTCTTTCTAATCCTCCTCCTAGCATGCCCCAATCTGTTGGCTAACCAAAAAAGTGCCCCACTTTGTATTTCATTTTGCACCCAATGAAGCCATTCTATCCTTCTGGATTCTTTACTTCACCAATTTATGTCAGGTTGCCAGCCAGATGCTCAAGGTAAACATTTTCTAGTCTTAAGAAGTCTATGAAAATACATTCCTTCACTCAGTTGAGAAAAAGTTAAACATACTGTACGCAGAGCAACATGAGACTTTTATTGCAGCATTGAAAACATATATAGCGGCATCTAATTCCTCTAAAATGGAATTAAACAATCACATAAGTGAAGAAATTGTTCTAAAAAACAAAAAGAAAAGGTATCCTCCACGACAAGAAAGACCTTGTAACAATCAACAAACTCACCGGAGGTTCTAAGGGGAACATAATGTTAACAACTGTGTCTTCTTCATCATCATCAGCTTTCAGAGGCTGGAAATCTGCCAAAATATTGCATAGCCGAAGATTTCTTCATAAATCATTAAGTGTGTCTTTAAGTGAATTAAAGATATCTATCTTCAAACAAACACCAAAGGAAAATTAACAATAGTTACTCAAGTGATCTTCCTAATGAGATTCTATCTCACAATGATTAATGAAGAAAATCATATGTAAGATATGTTGACCATAAGTGGTCAACCTTAGTATTTTACATGCTATTTCACCACACAGACAACTAAAGAAAGAAACAACAGCATCAGAAAAGTTATAATGCATAAGAACTTATGCAAGAGTCTCAAAAACCTACAACATGATAATATGAACTACATATATATGAGAAGTACAAATTAGTAATCATATTACAATCAAATGATCATCACAAAACTAATTATACTCAAAAAAGATTGACAAAAAATCATTTTCTAGAAGAAAGAATTTCCTGGTAGTAAATCGTATGAGAGATAGAGAATCCAATCTTAGTGGCAAAAAAATACTTCTTCTTTCTTTTAATTATATGAATCATAAGTTTTTGAAAGTGAAGACGGAATTTCTTCCTATATTCCTAGTAGGACATTCAGTCCCTTTGCCTTTTGGTTATGGAGTCTTTCCTTCCAAGCCACACTTTCAAAGCAGTAGGCAGTCTCTTCTTTATTCATTCTTATAGGGTTATCCTCATTCCCCTGCCCATTCATAAAGCCAGATAAATTGTTTCTAATATTCAAGATCCTAGATATAAGAGCAAAGAAATTTATAAGTAAATCACTATCCATAGGTTGCTGAAGAGCATAAAACAATTTTACAAAGTGTAGATTAAGTTCTAAAATGAAGGCGAAAAATACACTAGAAGTTTAACTCACAAGGAAGGCAATAGTCATATTGTTTGACACGCTCAGTTTTCAAGTGCTTCAGAGCAGATCTGCATAAATACCAACCATAACCTTCTATTAAAATTAAATCATTGATTTGGTAACTGTAAGAAGAAAAAGGAACCTACAAACTTTCCAACAGTCTCCATTAGATCACAGGGCAGTTGGTAGTTAAGAAATTGGATAGGAGGACAAAATGAAACATGAAGCATTCCTAATAATGGCAACTCTAGGTCAAGAAATCATACAGAATAATCCAACACGTTGGGAGCCCAATGTGACGATAAACATACCAAATATCTGACAAGTTATGTGGTATATCCAGCTACTATCATATCTTAAGAAGGTTCATAGATTCTATACGTCAAACTTACAACTACAAAGAAGCATCTCTATCTGAGCTCCAAGAGGAATTCAATAGTTTCACAACTCCCAAACATTAAGGCTAAATTTGTTAAACAAAAAGGAAACACATTGATGTGGGTTCCTTTAAGATCAAGCACCTAGATCTTCTTTGCTGACAAAAACTGTTTATCAAATAGTGAAAAGTTTTCCTCACACTTCAGTCCAACTAGATTCCAGAACACAAAACTCAATATTCCACCAATAGCACTCTAACACAAAAACTTCTCGAAATGATGCCAAGAGTCTTTTAGATCCAAAAGCCTTACTGTCAGAAGATGTATAATCTATCTACATTCTTTATATTTTAATACCTAGAATGGCATGACTTTCTATTATTCTTTGATTAGTCAGTTTGTTTTTATGACAAAACAAACAACTTTCACCCTGTAAAAAGCAATCATAACAACCGACACCGCGAATACTATAAACCTTAAGAAGCAAATGTATGTTTTGTTATGACCAAACTCTTACATCATGTCAATAGTTAGAAAATTATCTAGTATATCACTTTCCATAGCTCAGTAAAATAGATAAAATGGCATAAAACTAAATACATCCAACAAAGGAGTTTTAAACTTGAGACTTAAATTAAAGTGACATCTCAGGTGCTCAAATTAATTGAAATAAATTGGCCTAAAGATATACTATAAAAATCTTTTGTAAGAAAATTGTCTTTTTAGAAATGAACTCAAGTGACCAAAGCAACATATGAAAACTTGTCAGCAGCAGCACTGGTCCTCCCAATCAACATTAATGGCAGTTATGGCAGATAATTTGTGTAGTTGCAGAAAAAGAAAAAAGAAGTCCTAATCTATACAAAGATAATCTATTGCAATATAGAGAGCTTGCAGGTGGTTAGAAACCAATGAAATTAAAAACAATAAAAAGCCGCAGCCATCTAAACACTCAAATTGAATTAAAGCTATGAGAAAAACAAAGAAACAAAACATTTACCTTCGTTGAGTGCAGCCCAGTGTGAATATTTGAGTTTTCAATCTATCAACCCGACTTTGCCTATAGAAGATTTAAAATAACCTATGATGAGATCATAACATCTAACTGAAAATCTTAATAGCTACAAATAGCTAAAATCAAAATAAACAAAATAATGATGAGTTGGAATATACCGGTTCTCTAGAGGAACATATGGCACCCAGGCCATTTTCATTGCTTTCATCGGTACTATTTCTTCATTCTCTCTTTGAACAGATTTTATGCCAATCTTATCAGATGGCGGAATAGGGGAAACCACCTGCACAAATGGTATAAGAACCAAAGGTAAGCTGGTCCACAGTCAAACAGTAGTCAATGCGATAATCTAACACCATAACTGACGCAAAAGTGAACTACAAACAAATCAACCCTTTGAAACAGCATATGTGCATGCGCGATACAGCATTTTCATATTTAAGATGAGAACATTAGGTCACTAACAAAGCTAGGAGTTTGCAGTGATCAATTTATCTATGATGAACACGTTGCTAGAAGGCCTCATTAGTTAGACAGTACTAATGTAACGTTCATCTTAGTACCATCATATCATTAAACACTTTGCTGCCATTGCTGCTTCATGAAGTCACATCACAGTGAGATTACCACCAATTCAACCAGTCCACAGATCTAATACTTAAAGAAACATACTTCACAACTGGCTGAAGTAGCCATGCTTCGCTCAAAAACCATGTGAAATACAACCAAAGACAGATAGACTTCTCATATCCCAACTTAAGATTTAGCACTCGTCAGTAATTCAGTAAGAATGTACATCATGATAGTAAAGGAAGACCAGCTCAATTCCCAATTACAATGACGAAGAGGGGTCTAGACCTCAGTGAATTCATACTTGATAAGGAACATTTTGCATTAGTTTGAAAAGGTGATTCTAATTCACAATGAAGATTTTGCGATGCACTTTATTAGCATTCCAATACATTCTAATCTCATTAAAAAAAAGAAACACACCGAAAGCATATAGCACTATACAACATTTTTTTGAATAAAAAGAACGACACAACATGCCATGATCTATATGAAGATGCGACCAACTTGAAGATCAAATAATTCATAACATCCACCAGCATCAAGATTGTGATTCGTTAAACTACCAACAGCGCTCAAGTGTGCTTTTAGTCACTAATAGCAGCCACTCAGATTGAATTACAACCCAACTTATACAAATGCCAAAGTTTAAGTGGTAAATATATACATATGAGAGAATGAACTGATTTGAAATGTATAAAGAGTAATATGAGCACTTACAGCCACCACAATGGGTATTAGTATGACTTTCTGTTCGCCATTTACAACTAAGAGTTGGGCTGCAAAGCCAAAAAAAACAGAATTTTACATAAAAATATAATAAAGATACATTGAAGAACATCTCCAACCAGAAAAGAAAATGAAAGGGCTATGCCGGCAACTCACGTTCAGTACTACCAAACAAGTAGACCGTCTTTCCGTAAAGCTCTCCACCTTCTTCGAATGCATCCTGCGCAGCATAAAATGGCTTTTATAGTCAACAACAGCTAAAAATATGCATAGTTCCTGAATCGTACTCACAAGACAATATCAGATGACTGCACCTCTAGATTTGAGAAGTTCCAATTGATCTCTTGAAGCTTATCCATATTTTCCCACTGCCACGTACACATAAAAAAGCAATATTTATAATGGATATAAAAGGGGTAAGATAAAGGAAAAGCATAAAGCATAACACTTCAACCCATACAAGTCAATCACACAAGTCAATCAACAACATTACATGGTGAAATCTCAAGAATTAAAGCATAAGAGAGCTTCAGAACAAACCTCAGTTCCAACAGGGAAAGCTGCTTGCCACAAGTCCTCCTATTACAGAAAAAACATTCAGTTAAATCAATCCAGAAAAAAAAATAGGATATTTCATTCTAACAAACAGAGAATCGAAGTAAAATCCACAAATAAACTACTAATAACACATTAAAAAAAAAAACAAAAGCTCCGAGACATGAAATACAAGTAGGGCCTTTGTAGGCCCCGCTTCTTTCAGCTGCAGCAATATTAGCAAAGCGTTTGGGAACAAAGAAAGTCCGAAGCTTCTGCTGCAGCAGGAAGCGGAAATCATATCCTGAGTCTCAAAAGCAGAAGCTTCAGCGCTCTGCTTCAGATTCTACTGCAAAGAGAAGTTGTTCATACAGCGCTTCTTCCAACACTACACCTCATACAGCAGGGTCAAACCAGCCCCAACTATAAAAAACAAGAAGTTTCAATTTTTAAGCAACAAAACAGAGTCAATTTGAATCTACAATTCATATTCACGAAAAGTTTCACTAGATTCAAACTCGGTCCATTAAAAAGAGAAGAAAACAGCTAAAATCAAATCGAGAAACAAATCCTATTAGGGCACAAAGCGGTGGAAATAGGGAATGAGCGAACCCTCACCAGATTCCTCTTCTCGCGGAAGAACTCGGGTTCCTGCTTCGGCTTCGGCGGCGCCTTGACGCGCTTCCCCCTGCTGGCGCCCTTCGTGGTAGACTCCTTCTTCAGCTCCTCCGGCGACTTGCTGTCGCCGCCGCTGCTGCTTCCTCCTCCGCAGCCGCCGCCCTCTTCCTCCCTCTTCTTCTCCTCCTCCTCCGCCGCCCTCTTCTTCGGCGCCGCCCTCTTCCTCCCTCTCATCTCGTTCCAAATCTTAGTGCTAGGGTTAGGGTTAGGGTTAGGATTAGGGTTTCAGCTCTTGGAACCGTTGGAGGGAGAAGGAGGATTAGGGTTAGGGCTTTTGGTGAGCAAGAGGAAAAAGAGCGGTAAGGCGAAAATTTTGCGTGAGGCGAAACTCCAGAGAGCTCCAGCGCCCGCGTTTGTACACCAAACAGTACTCTCACAGCATGGAGAAACTATTACGTGGACCGGTTTCACCACGTCATCATGAACCGCCCGCTAATTCTCCAACGCTCTCGAATACATCCACCGTTGTTAATTAAGGAGTATTTAAATTCCGAAATATATGAATTTATTGGACGGTGGAGATTTAAAGGAGCGCATGCGGTTCATAGATGGCGTGGTGAACGCGCTCGATACCTGTGCGTAGCGTAGGCTTGAGGCAATCAAAATTTGAACGGAGACCGAGTTCGACTCAATTTAATGGCGTTTATTAGGACTCGTTTTAATTAATAATTAGGCGAACTTCGACTGTTACAACTTGGCTCGAGATAATAGATAAAATAATAATAATATAATAATAAATGCATTAATAAATAAATATGTATAAAAAAATTATAAAAAATTAGTAAATAAGAAAAATATTTTTCTAATTAGTAGTATTCATGTCCTGTTCCAATAGAGCCAGACTCAACCAAACCGGCTCATATTTGTAGGCTCAAATTTGAAATATTACAAATATAAATAAGAACTCTTTTGTAAGTGGATCTCGAGATTAATGTGTAAAAAATGCCAAAAATTAATAAAATTAAGGGTTAATTCATATAGGTCCCTACAAATATAGTGAATTACAAATATATTCCTACAAAGTTCAACTTTTATATATTGTTTCTGTAAAAGTTCTAATATTTTTAAATATGTCATTCTGTTTTATTACCGTTAAAAAATTATTTATTTTATAAGTGAAATGACCTTTTTGTCATCACCAATATTTCTTCTAAAAGTTTCAATTATTAATTAAAGAGAGGTAAAATGATTAATTCATCTCATTAACTAACTAGGGTTAAGTATTTTACCTATAGTTAACTAATTTTTTTAACTGATCCTAACGGTAGAAAAATATTTGAAAATATTTTGCAAGGATAATATATAAAAGTTGAATTCTATAGGAATATATTTACAATTCACTATGTTTGTAGGGATTTGTATGAAATTAAACCTAAAATTAAAGAGTTAAAGTCTGTATTGTTTATAATATTCTTTTTTTCTTGAGAGATAGATAGCATACTATCCACTTCGTTTATTTCATTTAGAAATAAACTTAGCTAGAAATGTGAATCAACTAGGATTTGAACTTGGGACCTCGGGTACCAACCACCAAGCCTTTGTCACTTGCGCTAGGGACAGTCGGTTGTATTGTTTATAATATTCTAGTCAAGAAATATGCTTATAAATATATTTTAAAAAACAGACTCAAATTCAATGTGTAAATCTCAAATCGAATTTAACATCGCCAAAGTTTTGTTTTAAGATAGAAAAGTAGCATATATCAATTTCATTCATATTTTTTTAAAATAAACTTAGCTGAAAACATAAAGCAACTAGATTTCGAACTTAAAATCTCAAATACAAACAATCCAGTTCTTTGCTATTTGTGCTAGGGAGGATCGGTGGCATGGCAAAAGTTAATGATATGAAAAGAGCAACTTTATTAATAACATTTTAATCCATATCTCTTCCTACACAAATACAAATTGAAAACAATCAGGCTAATTTACTTGTTGTTTGCTAGTCAAAATGTCAGAGGTTTGATTCTCTGCCAACATATTTTTTAATGCAAAGTCTAGCGATTGGACAATGCCTGTTTCCTTTCATTCAGTAAAAAAAGTTATTATAAAAATAATAATATTTAGTAATAAACTTTTAAGAGTAATTAAAAAAATGGCTACAAGAATAGATTAATTTAACAAAATTGAAATTTGTCGTGAAAGATTTCATTAATTACTGTAGTTGATTGCAAATTTCCATATTTAATAATAAATACTAGCAAATTATAAAATTTTAATAATTTTTAATTTTAGAAGCGTTATGATGTAAATTCGTAATTTTTAATTTTACTAATTTTGTGTATTTATCTATCACTCGGTCATTGCCATATATCAAAAAAAGTTACTCATCTTCGATCGATTTATTAATATATGACTCATATTTTGAATTGGTCTGTTGATAATTTTCAAAATTAGCATATACGAATTTTATATAGATAGTTTCATGATAAAATAATATAAACAAAAAAGTAGAGCTATTATGCTATCCAAAGCATAAACGAGTTGATGCTTCTGATTTTTTGGCCCTTAAATCAACCTATTTGATCATTTTTAACCATTGGATTAATATTATTATCTAATGGGGACCACTCAATCATAAGAAGGATCGCTAACATCCTAATCGTACATTCCTTAATCCAAGAATCAAAAAGTCGAAAGCACCAACCCTCTTATTCTTCTGATAGTATAGTAACTCTATACTAAATAAAATAACATGTTTGTAAATTGCTTATCTAAATATATGCCTTATACTCATAATATTCTCCCATTATTATTTTTTTCTTCTTCTCATCCCGCTCGACACCGATCTTCTCCTTTAAGTTACTTGATTTCTATCCATGTAGCTCGTAGTATTCTCAAATAATTCTTAACATTGTTTTTAGTTACTTTACAATAAAATTATTTATTTACAGCTTCCAACATCACGTTGAGAGTTCAAGATTTGAAGAACTTATCAATTTTCATTATTTGTTGTGATTGCTGACCAATAAATTGAATGAAAAATTATTTTGAAAGTTGTCAATTTCATTCTTTATAAAATTATATTTTGAAAGTGGAGCTTCACTTAGAGCTATTACTAGTTTATATTTCACTATCCATATCCTATAAAAAATGAAAGGGAGACGGTAGAGAAATGAATGTAAAAATTATATTTAGCATGTCGAAATATATAGTACGAATATCACTTATATAAAACAAAACTTATTTATATAAAACAAGACTTAGTTAACTTAAATCGAAGAGAAACTTATTCATATAAAATAGCATATACAGAACTCATACAGTAAATCAATTCAACTAGATTTATATTTAATTAATTGCTACTTTGCCATATTTTCATTGTTATCCTATCCATCATTTGTTCCCGTTCATGGGCCTTCTACTTATATTTTCGTTGAGATCATGGCTGAGATGATGAAGCGTAACTAGATGATTGTGCCAACCACTCTTTCTCGCTTGGTACCAATTCATCTTCACCAAGAGGCATTATATAGTTATGTATAATGCAACAAGCAAACATTTGATTCACTTACATTGAAAAAGAAAAAAATCGGATCCAGAGGTTAAAATCTTAAAGTAATTTTTTAATGAACCAAATGCACGCTCAACTAAGATTCGTAAAGAAGTTTGCTTATAGTCAAAAAGCTCTTGAGAGCCGATTTGAAGGAGTACGAGCTTCCTATTCTCGTAAATGATATCGCACTTTTTGGTAAGGCAATATAAACCTTGATCTAGTTGAATAATCTGCATCAACCCAATAATATTTTCTTGAGAGATAAAAAGAATAAGATAGTGTCATTATTAGATTTCACACTTTTTCGGTTGCAAAAATTTATACAATATATAATTTATCTTCAGAAATATTAAGAGCATTAGGTCTTTCAAAAACATATCATAGGACAAGAGTGTCCGGTGTCGACCCCGTTCATCCAACTAAGACATAAAATACAAGTCAAAATTTATTCTAGCATACATTTTGTGTAATATAAGATTTTATGTCGCAAAATGCCCCAACTTCCGATAATAGAATTGATGCTTGTATATGCATACCGTTGAGTGATCCGATGTAGTTTTATCATAATTATTCATGTAATATTTAAAAAAATTACATCAACCTATACAAAAGAATCGTTGACTCTTATATGAAAAAATAAAATTATATCTTATAAAATAGCATAATACGTAGTTCAACGCAGTTTGTTGATGGACTATTGTGCTTGGAGGTCTTACTAAGCCATCATGAAGCTCACCAATTGTATATAAAATTAATTAAAATATCTGACTTATTATTTTATCGGAACAAATAAAATTATACCTAACTACTCTATTTCTGATATTATGTCTAATCATAATTATATGGAGAAATATTGCAAACTGCTCTTCAACGTTTATATTGAGAGTGTCGCTAAGCAGTACTCTTTGATGTAAAATTTCATATAGTTTGAAAAAAATTCCTCCTCATTCGAACTATATTAAGACATGTAATGTCCCTTCCATACAATAATATTTGTAAATATTTCATTCAAATTCGATTTCTTGAATATTTAAATTTAAGTTTACATGGTCGATTCAGAAGCACTATTATCAAAAATAACTTATTAGTATGAAGACGAACATACCGATAACAGAATATAATATTCAAACTCTCTCTCTCTCTATATATATAGAGTTTGTACTTGTATTTTTCAGAAATTTTAGGGTCAATTTTGTCTCCTTGATCAACTCTACTTAGAGGCCATTTGGTTACATGTAGTTGCAACTACATATTAATACAAATTCGGTGTTTTGTTTGATGTATTTAACCCCAACTACTACAGTAAAAATTGCAAGAGGATGTGATCCAAATTAGCCACATTTCCAATTGTAGCAGTTGGAGAGAGTAACTTTATGTAAAAGGTAAGCTTACATCCTTAATTATTTTTTAAATAAAAAAATATTTTTTTTTACATTGGAGATAATCTTACCATTATATATATAAAATGATAAAATTTTAAAAATTATTTCTCAATAACATACAACCAAACAAATTATTTGTAGTTACAGCAGTTTCTACTACATCCAACGAAACATGATGCATGTAGTTACAATTACTGCATGTATGCATCTATGTAAAAATAAGCTTGTTTACACTTTACAGAATCGAAAATAGTTTTTCCTCTTACTTGGCTGTTTGTACATAAATCTTCCCATAAATTTATTTTTTGAAGTTTTTGAAAAATTTCGAGTTTTTATTTTTTGTATGTTTTTTCGACAAACTGTGAAGAAGAGACTGGGAGCGCATAGTTTCTGCATATCTTATTATTCAAATAAATAAAATATTATTTATTATTCAAATGAATAGATTTAAATATATATTTATTAAATTAACATAATTTATATATTTAATTTTTCTATAGTTTAGAAGTAATGCTAGTGTTTACACCCCCACCCATGGATGGGAAGGGATATTCCCACCGGTCACATTAATGTGATTGGTAAACAACATTCTACCCTTGGATGGATGGGATGTATTGGGATGTACAAGAAGCATTTTCTAATTTAGTTATAGGTATGCTTTCAAATTTTGATTTTGGATTTCATAGAAATCAAGTAGAGACTAATCTGCTACATTGGAAAATAACAGGTCTAAATATTAGACCAATTAACGATCTATTATTAACCGATTATTAGTCCGATCCCATTAGGGATGCAAATGGGCCGAATATGAGAACAAGAGCCCAACCCCGCTTCTGTCTACTGTCCCGACTATCAAAATCTCTAATCGCTTCCCACCCCAAATTTGTTATCTTATAATCCGTCCGACCTCATAATCCATCCTTGTCAGCACCTCCAAATCCGCCCCACCAGCTAATTTTTTTTTCACAAATTGTAATATTATTAATATTTCGTAAATAAAAATTAACAATTTTTTAACCATAATGAATAATATCATCAAGTTATATATAACTAGTGCAGTGACCCGTGCGTTACGGCGGGTAAATACTGTTAAAGTGAAAATTTGTTTGTAAAGAATAAAATATTAGTTTAGTACAAAAAAAGTAAATATAGTCTACACTATAGACAAACACTTTTAAAAGAGAAAAGTATAATGAAAAAAAATTTAATCATTTCAACAAAATTATTCAATATTATTCAAGAGAAGTCGCATGCAAATGGATGATTAAAATCTATAAACTTAGATGAAGCCACAACATTTTTTGCCATGTGGCATGTTATCCTTCATTTTCATAGCCCAACTTTAAATCAAACCATCTTCTCTTCTTCTCAACGCCCAACCTTTCACCTTCCCACTCCTATAATTACATATAAGGTGTAACATTTAATTACATATAACTTTAAATCCAACTTTAAATCAAATCACCTTCTCCTCTTCTTAACGTTCAACCCTTTACATCTCCACTCCTCTAATTACATGCAAGATGCAACATTTAATTACATGCACCATATTAATATTCTATCAATGAGTGAATCCCCAATAAAATGATGACATGGCAAGCCCTTCTTTTTTTAAATTTTTAAATTTTTTTTTAATATTGGACCCCTTTAATCTCTCTCTTTCTCTCTCTTCCCCCTTCCCACCGCACGTCTCTTCATCTGATCTCTCCACTTTCTCGAGAAACCGCCAACCCCGCACCCACCGCACGTCTCTTCGTCTTCTCTTTGCTCTCTCGAGAAACCCCCAACCCCGCACCCATGCTCTATAACTTTAATCACTCCCCTCCTCTATTAATCTCACACCCCCTCTTTTTTGTAACTCTTTTTATGCATCATAAAAAAATATATCATCGTCTATTCCCTCACTCTACACTCATCTCCCTCTTTCTCTCATTATGTTAACGAAGATGATGAGGAAGAAGAAGAAAATAAAGAGCTTCTGAAGAATATTATCTCCTTCGAGAAGCATCGTCCCGCGAAGCAGAGCTGCGGCCGATATAAGTGCCTGCTGAGCCGATCCGCACGGGGGCCCCTTCTCACCATGTGAATTTAGTCATGCAAATTGATTGTGCTTGATATGATATAGCTTTCTATATATTAATAAACTGTAAATATAAGTTTTATTAAAATTTTTAAATTTTGCTTCTATTATCTATCCGCTGCATCACGCGAGTCTGTACACTAGTTATTTATATAACACAATAATCAAATGAGAAAAAAAAGAAAAAAATAAAATGTAGACCCCACTCTTCCCCAAACTAAAGGGTAAGTACACGTAGGATTTTAGCTATGAAGATTAATGTATAAAAAATTTCTATAACACAATAATCAAATGAGAAATAAAAGAAAATGAGAAAAAAAAGTAGACCCCACTGTTTCTCAAATTAAGGGGGTGGGTACATGTAGAGGTATAGATGGATGATTAAAATTATTTTTATAACACAATAATTAAATGAGAGAGAAAAAAGAAAATGAGAAAAAAAAAATTAGGCCCCACTCTTTCCCAAAGTAAGGGGGATGATACATGTAGGATTTAGCCATGAAGATTAATGTATAGAAATATATAATATATATATAGAATAGATATAGATATAGAGGTATAAATTAACAACATCAACTATAAAATTCAAAAATATCAATTATAATTTACAATAAATTTTAAAAAATTTCAAATACATGCATATTAAAATAAAAAAAGTCTACTAGAATTATAGCACTAACTTGGGAAGCGCCGACTTATTTATAATTAATTTTTTTTACAAATATATTATTTTTAAGAGTATTTTTTAAAAATATAAATAATTTTTTGGATGGATTTGGGGCGGATTCTGAGTGAATTCACTGCAGATCAAGATTTTTTTTTCATTTTCCAACCCGAATCTATTTCGAATCATAGAAATTAATTACGCCGCCCCGAATCAGTTTATTTCTGTCATATTTCCTACCCGGACGGAATGACACGAGTAAAGATGTAATGCCCGAATTTTATCTTAATCCAAACCCGAACGGAGCAGATTTACCCGATGTAAATAGATATGGATTTAGATATGGATGTTAGATGTATGCCCTAGAAGCCAACAAGGCCGACACATGTATTCTTTCTAGGACATAATTTTGTATTTGATTTTAAAATATTATGAATAACTTTGGGTTTTTATTTCCATTTATGTTGTGTATGTGTCTATGAATCGTCCAAGGAATTAATAAGATGATGACATATATTCTCAAGTGTTGAGAATTTGAGACATGTGTCATTGGTGATTAATTCCTAAATGCTCCCGATCAATGGATCATCACGGGGACGGTGATTGATCCGATGAGATTGGTGCATAGGTCGCTTCCCTTTTGGGTAGACGAGTCTCGAGTCGACAGTGTGGGGACACTGAAGCGAATATGCAGGTGGTTGTTAGAGAACAAGGGTACCGAGCGTGACCAACGCGAGAAGTCACTTGGATGTCTACTCACTCGTCAGTGACTTACTCAATTGTTGCAGTAGTGTGACTGGTCCTTTGACCTGCGGTGCCTCGGCTATTCACAATGAGGTTACTGTAGTTTGACTGTACATACACTTGGTCCCTAGCCATTCGGGTCCTTGCGGTGCATGTTGGCTGCAGTAGGTTCATTGTAGGAATAGGGTGCGCACTTAGATGGAATCTATCTCCCTTGGTAGATAGGGGTGTTAGTCCTATGTGATTTATGAGACCGAGTTTAGAAGACCTTGGCCAGGGCAGAATAAATAGCGGAAAAGGGTTTCCGATATTAGAAACTCGAGTCGAATAAATTTAACATATGACAGACGATGGGGTTTGACGAGTTATTCCATAACCTCCGTCTAGTCGGGACTCATGATAGAAGGATTGTATCACACGGTAACTGCACCAAGAGGTTCATTATTCCATTCTACTGGAATGCCACTACATGCTGCTAGGCGTCACTGGTGGATTGTGAGACTCATGAGAATTATCTAGATGATCGATAATTCTCATTGGGCTGAGTTGGAATTGTTCTAATCCATTGAAAGGAGTTTCAGTGATATTGTTGATAGTGATCAAAATATATCTCACTACCAGATAGAATAGAACCTATGGGGTCACACACATAAGAGGTTGTGATTGATCGAATAACTAGATCGCGATTATTGAATCGTCGGAGGATCTAATTGTCAATATAATGATAATTAGGCTAATTTGTAATTGTTGCAAATTAGTGGTATTAAGGTGTAAATGTTACAAGAGAGGACTTACTAATAGTTAGTAAATTATAAGAGGACTTATGTGCAAGTGTTGTATTATTAATTTGATAAGATCAAATTAATATAAAATTCAAATCGAATCAAATTAGGATTTGATCGATCTAACCAATTAAGGAAAAGATAAATTTAAATCTAGATTTAGCACCCCGGTGAGGACATCGATCAAATCAAGAACCTCGTGTGGATACCTATAGAGGCCGGACGCGTGTGCGGCTTCAAGAGAATCGAATTCCACGATCATCAAATTGAGGTGAAAATTTATTCGCGAATAAGGTAAAGATTCGATCTTACTTTTCTCCTTTAATCTTAAAGAACATGAGGGATCCTAATTGCGTGGTTTTGGAGATTTGATCTCGAGAGTTTTCAAAAATCAAATTTGTTTGATTTCTTTTTCCGCTGCGTTTTTACCGTACGCAATTTTCTAACAATGGATGTTAAAAAAAAAATCCGACAGATTCGGATTCGATTACAGATGTTCTAAAAAAATCTGAACCTGAATCCGGACCCGACCCGAACCCAAACAAATTTAATATGATATAATATATAAAAAAATTCAAATCATTAGATCTCAATCTAAAGGTCAAAAAAAAAAACTTACACTTTTATAACCCAAACTTAAATACATTTATATTTTTATAACCCAAATCCTAATATTCAAATTTCAAAACCTTCCCAAGTCCTCCCCAAACCCTAATCCGAATCTCTAAAGAACAAGAGAAGTGTTTGTAGTCTCGTGTTAATTCCTCTCTAAAAGGTCAAGAGGATACTTTGGTTTGTTGCTTTCTTTCTAAGAATCATAAACCCAAGCCTAAGACGAAAAAAAATGTGAGGATTTTTTTAAAAGGAAATTTGAGAATTAGGTTGATTTTTTGATGTAGATTTTTTTAATATTTCATATATATATATATATATATATATATATTATTAAGTTTAGTTTTTTAGTTTTTTGGGTTGTTAGGTAATGGAGTTATCTTTTTTTTTTTTATTTTTTTAAAAAAATTTGTTTTATTTTTTAAATTAGTATTTTTAATTTTACTCTCTTAAATCTGGTAGGTTATTGGGCAATAGAACTACTTTTTTTTTTCTTTTTTT
>NC_033624.1:4620510-4695456 GCF_001540865.1 Ananas comosus
TTTTATTTTTCTCTTAATTAATATTTTTAACTTTCATCTCTCTTATGGATTTTTTTTGACAATAGAACTATCTTTTTTTTTAAAAAAATTTTTAGAAATTTTTTATTTTGTTTTTTTTCTTAATTAGTAATTTCTTAATTCTTATGAATTGTTAGGTTATGGAACTATCCATTCTTTTTTAACTTTTTAAAATTATTTTATTTTATTTTATTTCTTAATTAGTATTTTTAATTTTAGTTTTTTAATTTTTATGAGTTGATTGATTCTTTAGATCTATGCGCCTTTTTTAATTTTTATTTTTCTCTTATAGGTTGTTGGGCAATAAAACACATATTTTTTGTAATTTTTCTTTATTTAATTTGCCTATAGGTTTATAACTAAAAGTGAAGCATTTGGATTTGAGTTCGAATTTTTAGTCGAATTTGAATTTGAATATGAATTTTTAAAATTCCTCGGATTCAAATTCGAGGTTGGATTCGAATTTCGAATTTTGATAGTCGGGTTCGAATCACCCGAATCCGAACAGTTGACGTCCCTAGGGACGAGAGCTCCTCCAACAAGAATCCGCCGTGCTTTTGAACACCACGAACCCCACCGCGCACAACCCTCCCCTTCCCTCTCCTTCCCCAGCCAAGTCACTAGGGTTTCGCTCTTTCTCCTAATCTCTCTCGAATTGATTCTTCCTCCTCTTCGGCGATGGACGCGGCGACGCGTGGGGTCGAGAGCGCGGTGGTGGATCGAGATAGATCGGAGGAGAAGGGCGCGACCACAGGTGGAGTCGCGGTTTCGTTGTTCGATCACTCGGTCGAGAGTTTCTTCTCCGCGATGAACTCGATCTCGGCTCTCTGTGGGGCGCCAGTCGATAGTGGTTTTGATCCCAGCGAGATCGAGCGCTTCTCATCCATGATAACCTTCTTGAAGTGAGCTCGCTGTGCATATTTCCTCTCTACGATAAAAAATTTCTTGTTTTTCTCTGTATTGGCAAGCTGAATCTTGGACTTGCGTTTTTTTATTGTTTAGATTGTTAGTTTTTGCTTTAGGGCGCAGTAATTTCTGAAGAATCATTACGTTAAATTTTCTCTGCAGCACAACTAGAAGCACCCAATTGGAGCTTCTCGTTTGGGACCTCAAAATCTCATTTTTGATTTCCGCTGCAGTAGAAGTGCCAGATTTCTACTGCAGCTGATCGAAAGCAAAAGCAATGCCGGAGAGTCAATTAAGCTGCCTAGTAATATTATGTTCTGAAACTTTCGCATCTAGAATAAATATAGTTGAGACTGGAAGGCTATACTATATTACATCAAGGCTCGAGTGACTACTGCGCTTATTTATTGGATACGGAATGGAAATCATAAAAGCAATGGTTTTTTATCATAGTTTGAAGAAAAAATAAACCTTTTTTGTTTTGTTAGTTGAGCTCCTTGGATGCCGTTCGGTGATATCTGTTGAACTTTGTGCCACCTTCACAGGGAATGGAGACATTTCACATATGACCCAAAAGTTGTCCGTTTTGCTCGTGACAATCAAACAACTCAAACGAGAGATGTTAGTGGTGAAATAACATTGCCTCAGTATTCATCTGTGGCAGTTCCTGAGGTTGGTTTCATTCTGTCTTTTATTGGATTGTTAGGTAGTTTCGTTTTTACGTTTATAGAAAAGAACATGCCTAAGGAGTAGTTGCAAGTTCTCAAACCCAGATTTTATTTCAAGGTAATTTTAACTATGAAAGGAAAATAATTGATGCAGATGGAGCAGTTATCAGATAATAAAAAATGTCTGGACAGGTAATAACTCTAGACTTTTGCTAATTTTTTGCACACAATGTCTTGGTGTAGTATTACATTTTCTAATTGAGAAATAGTTGCATTTTCCATGTGTTGGCAAGAATAGGGGTGCAAACGAGCCGAGCTCGAGCGAGCTTATGTCAGCTCAAATTCGGCTTGAAATTAATTTCGAGCCTAAATCTAGNGCCGAACACGAGTCGAACGCGAGCCGGCTCGCTCGTTTGCCAGCCCTAGGCAAGAACATACGTTTCTTGAAGCAATAGATATAATGGATGTGTTGGAACATACATACTATTTTCTGAGGTCTTGAAGTTGTAAAAAAAACTAATATTCCTTTACTTAGTTAAGTGCCAGGAGATTTGCTATTAGAAGTTGTTAGCTACTTTCTTTGCGATATTATAGTGAATTGCTTTTAACAATTTTGAAAGTCGTTATGTAACTTCTCTTATTTATTAGATTAATTCTTATTTGCAAGGTCCTTTTCTAAATTTCCCTTTTCTTTGTCTGTTGTCAATATCATGTGACTGATATTTTGGATATGGAACTTACATTTGAAATCTAAGAAAGCTTGAAATAATGGTGTATGGAGTTGTGCATCAAGAAAGGGGACAATAGTATTGACCAGTAACACATTAGGAAAAATTGAGCTAAATCTTAAGTTTTTTGTCGACAGCTAGAATGGATCATGTCTTTATGCTCTATATCTAGGGCTAAAGCAACGTAAGATTGAAATTGCAGTCTGTGGACTCTCCTACATTCATAATATTTTGAATCATGATTTATTTGCAGTTAATTAGCCTAGCAAATTAGAAACAAGAAGCAATAAGGTTGAACATTTATTATGCAAATCCATAGGTGATTTATGTAGTCCTTCAAGCTGCTTCTCTAGTATTACGAAATCTCAGATAAAGCTCAGTCCTACATATGGGAAATACAGAATTCAATTTAGGATTTGAAAAGGTTTATTATAGGTATGACATCACAATTATTTGTGCATAGGAACATATGTAATCTTTACCAAACCCTTTTTTTTTAATTACTATGTTTGATTGAAGATCTTCATCTCTTTGTTAACTCCCTTTTTAGGATATCTTTACCTATTATTTTACTTCTATATCTTTTGATTTGTTCCATATTTGTTAGCGATACTTTCAACTGATTTATATGCAACGATCTGCCCTGGCTGCATTGGGTCTTATTCATGCCTCTCGCTTCTCCGAAATAGTATATATATTCAACCTTTCATTCTTTTTCTACTTCACCATTATCTTCTTGGTTTGTTTTCTTAGTTCCTTCCAATTCTCTTAGATCTTGCATGTACAAATAACCTATGGGAAGATCCACCTTGGGAAATAAAAACAAAGGGTTCATGATTATAGTTTTTACTTGGGTGTAAGTCATAACCCAATAGTCAATAGTGCTTGCTGGTCTTTTGATTCTATCCTATATAAGACAGGACTTGAATATTCTTGAATTATAGGTTGATACTTGATAGTGACGAAATACATTGGCATTTCATCTGAATTTTCCAATACAGTTGTTAATGAAACGGGACTTTCTTTTGATTTCTTTAGTAAATCAATTAAGAGTTAGAATTACTTTTCCTTTTAATGACTTATTTGGTTTATCTGCTTCTGATATCGCCATTCCTTTTGAATTACATAAATAAATTGTTCCCCCACTTTGTGCTCTGTATGAACTCAGTTGTGAATATATCATCATTGTAGTTGATAAGACTCTTTTGCGGCAGCGATTTTGTTTTGCATGCAGGTGGACATGTCTCAGCATTGGACTGGTGTCCTAGGATCCAAGACAAGCCTGACACTAATATTAGTTGTGAGGTGCCTTCTAAGTTTATTTACGTGCTGCTTGACTACTTGCAGAAGAGTCTATGTTTTTCCTTATATATCCTCATCTGAGTTTCTATACCCTTTTTGATGATTATTCATGTAAAAAATATGCAAGAAAGAAGCTAATTATGGTTTTCTTTAGAAGCATGATTTATTTTATGACCTTGCTACCTGCACTTGTTTGTTGTCCTCTCAAAGTTTCATTTACGTGGTCTAGTGCCATCAAAATCACGACTTTATTGATGTTCCTCTAACATCATTGTTCAGAATTTCAGATGTGATCTATAAGTAACCTTTTGATTTCTATTTCTGGTGCAAACTGACTAACTACAATGACAATTCTAAATTGTGCCTTTGACCACTATAAATTGTAAACTACTGCTTGCGTTTTCTTCTTTTCTGACTTTGTGCTTAACTACATAGCAACACTTTCCTGCTTCCTAGAGGAAGTTCACTATCTTGTTCTATGCAGTATCTTGCAGTTGCTGCTCACCCTCCTTCCTCTACTCATCACAAGATAGGTTCTCCTTTAGTTGGAAGAGGTGCCATCCAGATTTGGTGTCTCTTAAATTTGAATGAGATAGTCAAACCTTATTCAACAGTGCCTAAAAGTGGAGCCAGGCCTAAAAAGGAACAAGTTGGGGATGTAGAGCAAGATACGATAAATACTATGAAGGTATTAACCACACCAAGGCCTAGAGGGAGACCAAGGAAAAGACCAATTCAAAATCCTTCAAGTGGCGAAGGTGGATCAAGTCTGCCAAGACCCAGAGGAAGACCTCCAAAGAGACCAATCCTGGCTTTTGATGATTCCAAGGAACCTCCTTTAAAACGACCACGAGGAAGACCTAGAAAGTATCCAACTTCAATTATCGATGATGTGAGTTCTAGAGTGGAGTATTCACTATGTAATAAACTTCAAGCTGTTTGTGTGGAGGATAGCACACTTCCTTTGACTGTTGATTCGAGTGAAGTTGCTTCTGGATTTCATGCTTTAGCAGATATAAATTGTGAGAAATCAACTCAAAAAAGGCCTAAAGGGCGACCTAGAAAGAAATCACATTCAGGGAGAAAACACACATCGGTTATTCGATCTACTTCGAACGATTGTAGTATCAATCAGATTGAAAATGTAAACGAGGCTGTCCTCTCTTTGAGAGTTGCTTCATCAGATGCTTTATTAGCACGGCCTGATGGGATTGATGCGACTTGTAAGGAAGAATTGACTCAACGAAGGGGTCGAGGGAGACCGAGAAAGAAACCACTTTCAAGTGGAGATAGTTCCTTAATAGCTTCTGGTGTTAAAGCAGAGAAAGCTATGGGTATGCTGCCCACTTCAAGTGGACACGGGGCTTTAACTGAAAATAGCTTGTTAGATCAGTGCCAAACGGGTCATGCATCTGCTGCGGAAGTGTTTGAAGGATCTACTCGCAGGACCTTGTTTATTAAGCCTGGTGAAAATCGGAGTACTAAAGAAGAAACAATGGAATATAACTCCAGGACAATCAACGAAGATGGATTCCAAGATAAAACTTTGTTAGGTGTTTCTGAGAATGAGTTACCAGTTGAAATTATAAGTGTATCTTCGCAAATTGCTGCTCCGGTTATCTCTCTAACAAATGATGACAAACTGATCGCATGTACTCAGAAACCTAGAATAAAGGAGAAGGAAATAGAAGCTTCCTGCAAGAATAGTGGATATCCAGCTTCATCGGCCAATGATGCAGACAATAAATTATCTATGGAAGTTGTGCCAACACCTGACAATGATTGTAAACTCCTGAGCAACGAAGTATCTCAGGATCTTCCGAATCAGATTAACATGAGTTCTTCAATCCCAAAGGACATTGCTTCGCCAAGGATTGTCCTCTGTCTAGGACATAACGGAAGAGTTGCCTGGGATGTGAAATGGAGACCTTGCCAAGGCAATAGTTTAGCAGGCAAAACTCATATGGGATATCTTGCTGTATTATTGGGGAATGGCATTCTCGAAGTGTACAATGTCTATGCTCTAATTTAATCAAATGTTGTCTAATTATATTTCGTTTGGTTTGAGACCAAGATATACTATTTATGGTTATTTCTTTGACATATACAGGTGGGAAGTTCCTCTTCCTGGTATGGTCCAATATTTATATTCTTATGCTCGAAGTGAGGGTACTGACCCTCGTTTTGTGAAGTTGGAACCTATATTCAGAAGCTCAACGGTGAAATGTGGAGATAGACAGAGGTAAAACCAGTTAGAAGCTTTTTAATTGACTAATATTGAATTTGCTACTTGAATAAGATTGATTATTTTTTGCTTGGTTTTAGCTTTTTTAAGCAATATTTTTCCCTCTTGTTTTTGTGGGAATGCAGCATTCCTTTGGCTGTTGAGTGGTCATCTTCTTTGCCCCATGATCTGTTGTTAGCTGGGTGCCACGATGGAGTGGTAAGTCAAACAAAGACAATTGTGAAATTATTTTTCAAACCTTTTTTTTTTTATATGTATCACTCATATATATTCACCATCCATCTAAATTCTAAATGGAAAACTTTCTTAAGTAATGCTGCCGACGAAGTAGTTTTGTTTTTTATAATTATGTTGACACTACATATTCTGTTAAAACCATTGAATTTTTTAAAGCCCCTGAAGTTTCTCCTATCTCGATTCTCCTTTACACAAACAAATTGGTCTAAAATTTTATTGAAATCTCCATATTTCAGGTTGCATTATGGAAGTTTACTTCACATTCCTCATCCCAAGGTATGGAGAGCAACACTTTATATTTAGGTTACTTACTATATAGGTATTTTGGCTGCTATCATATAATTGTTTTCCTGACTGACTAATATTATACTTTCAGAGTTGTGAGCTTATAACATAGATTTTGATACAAATTAGCATAATGTCATGTTAGAAGGTTTTTGTGTAGTTCAATTGCAAAGTTCAAATTGCAAACTTCATCTTGCTTTTGTTGCATAAATAGAAGTTGTCCTCATTGTGCTTTTGTCTGTGTACAGAGTCAAAGCCCTTGGTTTGCTTTACCGCTGACTCTGTTCCCATTAGAGCTCTCTCTTGGGTGCCATATGGAAGGTAACTGCTGCTGTAGTTATGCAACTTCTACTTTATTCCTAAATGTTGGTTTTCTTGATACAAAATCTACGCTCTAGGGATCAATAGCATATGGTTTATTGTTGCTTTTTTTCAAAGAAACATCTGAGTTCATGTCCCCTGTAGTTCTAACTGCTATTGATAAGCAGACAGTTACATCGTTGAGACATATTTTGGCTGTGCCCCAACTTTATCAGGACGATTCAAATAATATGTAAATCACCGAAGACTATGTTTTTTGCATGTAAATTCTGCTGTGAGGAAGAAATGATGCCTTTCAGATTTCAAAATAAAAGCTGGGAGGTATATCTTAGATTTATAAGGCTTTGACTGTCTCCTAGTTATGTACTTATGTCGTACTGAAGCCTCAACAGGAAATGACAAACCTGCAGCTGATGACTAGAAACTATATTGGAAACCTATGATTGCTAATGCTTTGGGTATTCCATGTAAGAATAGCGAAGGCCTTGTTGTTTGGTTTTCTGGTGCAGTGCGGATTTTAGGCTACTAAAGTTGGTTGTGATAGAGGGATGAATACAATCAATCTATTAATGGTTCTTGTTTTGCTATCAAGTTTTCCACATTTATAGTGTGATATCTTGCATAAAATTACGTGGAGTGCATGTCATGTTTGTAGCAAAATGTTAAAAAGTTATCAATCTGAAATTGCAATTGACATGTATGTTTGTCTTCTAGAATCTTCCATTTATGTTGACTCTTAAGATGACACTGCACTGGTGTTATAAATATATCATTAGAAATTGAAATTAGATTAATTTGTTCCCTTCTTTATTCTTCTAAGAAAATTAAGCTGAACACTGCTGTATTCTTCTATATGCAGTGACGGGGAGAATCCTAATCTGTTTGTGACTGCTGGACACGAAGGTCTAAAATTTTGGGATGTGCGGTGTGTATTTTCCTCAATGGATCGTGCATTTTATTGTTCTATTTGCTCTAACTCTGTATAGGTTTTAACATATAAACGACGATTACACGCTTCAGAGATCCATTCCGGCCATTATGGGACCTTAATCCTGCTCAAAGAGCTGTTTTGAGTCTTGATTGGATAAAGGATCTGAGGTAATATTACATTCTTGTTAATGGGTTTAGTGTGCTATAGTTTGCTTGTCTGTGAGCTCTTCGCCATGTTCCCTTTTGTGCACTCTCTATCTTATCATATAGTTTAACAGGAACTGCACTAGCCTCTTCAGAAATGGTTCTATTAGGGTGTAATGTATCGTCTATTTGTATGCGCACATGCATCTTTTGAAATACATAAATGCAGGCATATCCCTACTTTTTAAGGTGGAATAACTATAGTTAGTATTGGGTTTAATATGTACTAGTGGCAGTATTGGGTTTTGATAAATTTTAGTGAAAGGTAAACAAACTACCTCTGTTTTTGCTTTCTGTTCTGGTAGTTATTCATAAGACCACCATCTGTTTTATTATTAGAACTGTGAATTTCATTATTCTTCCATTTAGATGTCTTGTCATATCATTTGATGATGGCACTATGAGGATCCTAAGCTTACCAAAAGCTGCAAATGATGTTCCTGTCACTGGAAGCCCATTTGCTGGAACGAAGTGTCAGGGTTTACATGGTTTTACATGTTCAGCATTTGCAATTTGGAGCGTCCAAGTATCACAAACTACAGGTACACTTATATGTACGTTGTTTGATGTACATAAAGAGGAAATAGCTTGCAGTTTGTTGGCATTCCTACCATATGCAGTTTGGAATAATTGCTGTCACAAAATTGTAACATCTCCAAACAGCACTTAGTGTGTCGTTTAGGTATAAAGTTCTACCAAATATAATTGGAAATGCTTAACCTATGCTGTGAGCTGCCTTGGCAATCTACTGAAGATCAAATTGAGGCCTGATATTTCCATTCATGTTCAATATACACATAACTTTATAACATTCCTGTAGAAGGTAGTAAAATCTAGATAGTTTACTGGAAAATGATCTTTTATATGTATTTAGTAACTATGCTGAAGGTAATAAAAACTAGATAGTTTACCTGAAAATTATCTTTTATATGTATTTAATGAATATACATATTATTGTTCAGGTGTTGTTGCTTATTGTAGTGCAGATGGTTCAGTAGTCCGCTTTCAGGTAAACTACCTCATGCACTAGGTTTTTTATTTTGCACTAACTTGAAATTGGTGGTTTTCTTCTAAATATATATAAATTTATAAATATTAATATATTTAATAGCTAGGGAAAACTTCTAAACAATCTACCTAATTGTTTTTCTTTGTAGCTTAGAGCAAATTATGTTAAAGATCCGAACCGGAACCGTGTACCGTATTTCCTTTGTGGTTCACTTACAGAAGAGGGACATGTTCTTAACATCAATAGTTCATTGCCAAACATTCCGTTAAGAAATGTTCCTGTTAGTTTGAAGAAAGTACCTGGTCATGGCTATTTATTTGATGCAGGCCGGCCTAAAGAAGCAAACTCTACAGATCTTGGTAAAACTCTCCTGTCCTTTGCTGCAAACCTTTTTTCGCTCTTTGGGCCTACCATCATGTAACTCCTTTGGCCAACATTATTTGCAGGAGATACTCGAGCTATGGTTAAGAAATTCAATAATTCTCAGGCTCCTCCAGTAAAACGTTCAAACTCAAAATTAAGAAAAAGTGGGAAAAATGAAAGTGAGTTTATTAATGATGCAAAAGAACAAGAGAAGACAAGCAGGAATTTGGAAGAAGGGTGTTCTCAAGAATATGATGTTTTGCCCCCCAAAATTGTGGCTATGCAGAGAGTCAGATGGAATATGAACAAAGGGAGTGAGAGATGGTTGTGTTTTGGAGGTGCTGCAGGGATCATCAGATGTCAGAAGATCCCCTTATCAACCTATTATAATAATAGAAAGTTAATGTAATTCAGTTTGGATTTCGAAAAAGCTCTTTGGGTGTTATTGGTGGAGAAAACAAGGTGTGCAGCTTATTTTGACGTTTCTTTCCACGTTTCCCTTCTTTGTTAGTTTTGGTTAGGTTAGTAATATTCCTTGCCAGGTGAATATGATCATACACTTTGCCAGGTTGCAACACTATCAGTAAGTCATCATGCAAGTGCGAAATGACACGAGCTGCATAGTAGGTGATCAACTTCTTTTTATAATTAGCTTGTTGTTATTGGCAAGACAACCATCTAAGGTTACGGGCTTACAGGAGTGAGGGAATCAAGCTGAAAATATTTGTTCTTCGATACTGCAGAGATTGATCGGAGAAATCTTCTATCACAAGAGTATGTCACCGAATTCATTCTTGCTATGTTGTTCCAAGGCAATATTTTTTATAACCTAATGATGCCTGCTTAGAATGACCTTTTTTTTTCCTCAAAATCTTTTGCATTCGTTTTTCAAGCACGTAGGGTTGTGTATTTCAAGCTTAGAAAGTTACTGTCACGCCCCGAGACTGCCAATTTGGTCGGTTCGAGCACGTCGAACAGACGCCGAACGGACAGGACCTCCCCTGCCCGCCCAAGGCCAACCAACAGAGTCATGTACATCAAGTTGCCTAGGTAACTTAAACAATATACATGAAGCACCACAAGTGTTAAACAAGTAAGAGCAAGACGCAAGTACATATACAAGTGAGCAAAAGAGAAACATCTAGCTATTACATTTTCATACAACATCCGCATAATACATTCGCATCTCCAAAATGTGTATACAAGTTCAACATCTCTATACACATGGAATACTCTAATGCAAAAAGGAAGCCACGAGCTACTAGGGCGTTATGCCCTTACCGCGGCCCTCGCCCGGTCCGCTCGAACTCGGTCCTGCAACAAAGTAGGGTGAGAACTATATAAATATAGTTTCCAGTGGGTTCGGTCGCCGACTCTGTCGATTTTCCCACTAGGTCTAAGCAGGCGTAAGCAGATAGATAGATAGATAGATAGATAGATAGATAGAAATGAACTGCTACATTCTACTATGCCTTCAAATGCGAAACAATGCATGAAGTGTCCAACTAGCAACAAACCTACTATCATGCTAGTATGCTTCAACAACGTCATGGATATGAATACAACATAGTTATGCAATCTACTAACATACACTATGTCTACTCATGGTATGAATGCAAATCTATTATGCTATTCATGTTTATTACTCAATCAACTTGGCTAGCCCGAAGGTTCTCCCCGACTCATTCTTTCAATCTCATAGGTGAGGAGAAATTGCACTCGCACGAGACCGTTTGCGGGACAACTACGTTTGCCCCTGTCGTGAAGTACTCCGGAGACCACTACTTGGGTGGCGCGACCACGCCAAGTGTAAACAGACTAGTGAGCATGATACAATTCTCACAACTCGAGGATACCCTATCTACAAGGGGTCATAGTGCTTCTACGGTTCTACCGCACCGATTCCAAATTCACAATACAACAATCGGGAACTCTACTATCCCTAGAATCATGTCATAATGTGTCACTACACTAGATTCGATGCCACTCGTTCAAATCATTTATTGTAAGTGTTCTAACATGTTTACATGCCACTCGTTCATATCATAGTGCTTCTACTACACTAGTTCAATGTCAACTATTATCATCGTCTCAAGTTCAAGTTGTCGCTTATCTTGTCACTATAGGATTTCATGTCACCAAATCTAATCCTCATGCACCCTAGGTCCTGGTGTCAACACTACTAAGGAACATGCAAAGAGATAGAACTGTAACTATACAACATCCTATAATGCATAAGTACAACATATGAAATATGATCGACAATATGACTTAGACATAAAAGGAAGCCCAACTGCTTCGGGATGACACCCCCCACCTTCTGGTGATGCCACGAAGCTAAGGTTCGAATTTCGCGATCTTAGGACGTCGCCTCGGCTCTCCAAGCGAAAACGAAGCCGAAACGCCCTTTTTGCCAATATCTTTGCGCAGGCTTGACGAATCACCGAACCGTCTTCACCAGCGCTTCAAACTACATAGCAAATAGGTATTAAAGAGATTAATCCCCACCTTGGATCTCTACTTTACAAAACCCATTTTAGAACCCTAGGTCGGAATTATTGCAAGAATTCACCGTATAACTTCGCGATTCAAGCAATAACCACTTAGCATCTAACGGTTCTATAAAAACCATTCCTAAGGTATAAAAACTCAACCCTAGAAATCTACCATTAAAGCTCTTCGAAGCTCACCTCAAAAACGCGCTCCGACAGCAAGGAAGATGACGAAGAAGACAAAGATCCCACTTTAAGCTTCGATCTCCACCGATCCCTCCTCTAGCTTCAACCCTTTAGAGAGCTTCTAGAGAGAGAAAGGGAAAGAAAAAGGAATGAGGAAGTGTTTTCTGGCTTAGAATAGACGAGAGGGAGTTGGGACCCTTTTATAAGCTGTGACAATTACATAAAAGCCCCTCAAACAACTCCCAATTGCAACAGACCAAACTTGCAGTTTTCTGCAGTTGGTACCGGTACGCGGACAATCTGTCACCGGTTCAACAACTACGCAAAGGCCAACCCGAAAGCTACCACTCTCGGTTTGTTGCGGGGTATCGGTACCACCCTGATGTTGTACCGGTACAAGATGCTCAGACTGCAGTTTTAGCACTGGTTTGACTTCTATTTCGCGCCGAGCAATGCTAAAACTTAGTTATCTTTTCTAGAACTCAACTTTGACTCTTCCAACATCTTTGGAATGTCAAATGGAACATGTCCAAACATCTCTCTCGCCACACTTCGGTCACTTTGACCAAAATTGGACTATTACTACGAGGATTCAATATCTTACAGTTACAACTTATGCTTTTGAAGTACCGCAGCATGCTATATTTATTTATGCAAGAAATGTAAGGCTTGGTCATGAGCTCTCCTGCCATTTCTTATGCCATAAAAGTGTTTCAGCTGCTGATTTGTAATGGTTGGTTCTTTCGGTCAACATATGGTTATTCCTGGCTTAATTTAATTTTTCTAGAGTCTATTCTGTTCAAAAGATGAACTGCCGAGTTAGTGATTTTGCAGATAAGGTCCAATTTGTTGGAAGATGCTGCGGATGGCATTACATGATCTCCTCTTGCCGTGTAAATGGTAGTGGATTCAATTGACTATATCATCTTATAAGAGAAAGCATGCATAAGTATGACATCCTATATACATCTAGGAGGTTTGTTTGGGATAAAACAAAAGCTTAGCAGCAACTATACCTCACTGGGTTTTTCACAGAAGATGATTTTTGACATCTGATGTGGTGTGTTGTTAGCTAGCCAACATTGTCAAGGGTAGGTAAGTCCATCCGCAAGCATATCCAGCCATATTGAATTTTTGTTTATGAAAATAAAAGGCAGCAACAGTACCAAAATGATGCTTAGTGAAACCTTTTTTTTCAATTTATTTTTTTTTTTTTTTTTTTTTTTTTGTAGTTTAGTTCAATTCATCTCGTGTGTATTATATCTTATATATTTATCGGCAAGAAGAAATATTTTTGTCTGGAGATAGACTAACAATCATAAAGCAGATAAGAGATAGACTGACGGTCATAAAGCAGATAAGAAAGTAATAATGTAATTAGAAAAATCTTGATGAGGATCTATAGACTTTTATTTACCTTGACCCCACTAAAGATCCTCCTAAAGGTTAGTAGCAGTCAAAAAGATTTATATAGTTGTAGATCTTGATAGCACTTCACAACCACTTATCCTTCCTCTTCTGATATGAGTTAATGTATTATCACCTAACAGTCTGACAAGCAAACAGCTTAAGAAGGAAGTATGCATATTTCTGTCACGCCCCGGATTACACGTTTTTCCGGACACGCCAACAGACCCGTATACATAGGAATTTTTTCTGTATATGAAGCAATAGCTGCACCTGTAAACAAATCACGCTACAACCACAAGGTAATGAGCTGCAAAACTAAAAACATATATATATAAATACCTTGAGGGTTCCAGTACATACATAAAGTCTACTACACCACTCACTCCAGTGAGTACCTAGACAACAACCATATGTACATAAAAACTCCAAAACTACCTGTGGAAGGTACTTTTCTAGCACCGCAACAAGTCTGGAAAGGATTTAGCTCGTAATTCCCATTCCACGATCAGAATCGGCGACAACAGCAGCCGCAGAAGAAGGCTCTGCAAAAAAGGGTCAACAACTTGGTGTGAGAATTACTGCAAAAAGTAGTCCTCAGTGGGTACTGCTATCGACCTCAACGGCTCACCCACTAAGTCTACAGAGTGTATACAGAAGAATAGTAACGGAAGCTGTTAAAACTCTACAGCTATATGCCACTATACTATCGCTAACCAATACTAGCTATCTGTAGATATAACCAAGATGCAATCTCTGATCCAATCTCACTAGGGACTGAACGCACCCGTTCCGCCTGTCGAAGCTACGCTAACCACCACCACGCTGGGTGATTGGTGGAGAGCAAGTCCAACCAGGACCCTACGACATCAACGCAAAAGCACTAAGTCCGACTCCGGAGTAGCACTCTTGGGCGCTACCCAACCGAGTATGCAAGCGTGTCTCTGCCGAGCTCAATCAGACTCTCACAGGCTATAATCAAAACAAATGGGTCTAACTGGTCCTACAACCAAAACTCACGTGCCCTTCGCACAATCCGATGCAAAAATAGCAAACTGGGTCCACCGTCAACCGCGACGGCACCCGACAGTGCGGAACAGTCTACACACTACTGTAAAATAAGCTTGGCATCCGAGCACGAGCGTAAACTCATCCTACACTAATCTGGATATCCATCGCATACTAACAGTGACGATACAAATGAACCACAACTCCTAAAGCTAAATTTGGTAATTTTCAAAAAGTGACAGTGTAGAATCTAAATATTTTCTCCTAAGTCAATTCCAAGTCCAATATGTAAAATTATACTACTAGCTTAACTCCAAATTCAGATGTTAACTCTAATCCATGAATTTGAGTACTAGAAAGAAAATCCAAAGATACATGTCGATGATATAAAAACTTGGGTGGTACTCCCGCGATTTCGGTAAACTTCAACCCACCTCGAAAAGCTCGTCCAACTACGGTGAGAAGTCGAAAGGAGAGGAAATCACGCGCTCGCCCGGCCTCCAACGATGCAACCGCGACGCACGCACACTCGAACGACTCTCCGAATCGACGTCGAAAATTTTCCTGAGCTCGAGCCACGACCTCCACCAAGCATACGATGAAAAACTAGAGAGAAAAATGAGAAAATTACCCTCTCAGGTGGATAGATATGAGGGGGAGTAGGTGGTGTGGATAACCACCAACCAAAAAGATAATACTACCCTTCACTAACTCAACAAGCCAGTTGGAGTACCGATACCCGATTTGGTTACTGGTACTTGGCCTCTCCGCCCGCAAGTTCCCACCCAGGGTACCGGTACCGGCCCGATGCCGTACAGGTACTCAGCATCAAATTGGCACAACCCGAGAGCATCAGTTCTGAAAATACACTAGGGTACCGGTATTCCCCTATATGGTACCAGTACTTAACACTGAAAACCTACATTTTGCAGATTTCAATGTGAAAACTCTGCTCTCGCGTCGCACTGAGCCCGTTTTGCGTCCATTTCACGTCAAAACGGCTCCGACTTGTCCCGACACTTTCCAGATGTGTCGACAAGCCTCAGATGCTGAAATCACACGGGCAACCAAACACAGTGGTGGAGCTGACTGCTCTGGTGCTCTAGGCGCTGTGCTCGGTGGCGGAGTAAATGTCTTACACATCCTCTGTAACAGTGCCCTCTGCTGCCTCGTCGCCTCAGTCAGGGCAGCCAACTGCTCTCTCAAATCAGGGGATGCACTCGGCCTTGCCTGCTTAGGCATCTTTGATGGCGCGGTACGATCCCGCGTCGGGGGTCGACCTCGGCGTCGATACATGGCTACTTGAAATAAAAAAAAAGGGTAAGATATAAAACATAATCACTCTCGACTCAATCAAGCAAAAGCCTAGAAGGCTGCCCCCGTTTCTTCTAAAAATTATGCCGTCTGCAGCCCATATAATTTTCTTGATCGAAACAGACACTCATTCAATCACTCCATTCTAGGAGGAGTTAAAACAATTCAATCACTGACTTTCGCGATAAATCACGCCTCTTGCGTCTTGCCTTTCTAAGGTTTGTCAAATTTAAGGTTTTCTAGGTCCGAACGACCTAATACTAAGCTTTGATACCAACTTAATCTGTTACACCCCGGATTACACGCTTCTCCGGGCATGCCAACAGACCCGCCGTATACATAGGAATTTTTTCTGTATACGAAGCGATAGCTGTACCTGTAAACAAATCACGCTAAAACCACAAGGTAATGAGCTGCTAAACTGAAAACATATATATATAAATCGAGGGTTCCAGTACATACATAGTCTACTACACCACTCGCTCCAGCGAGTATCCAGACAACAACTATATGTACATACAAACCCCAAAACTACCTGTGGAAGGTACTCCTTTAGCACTGCAACAAGTCTGGAAAGGATCTAGCTCGCAACTCTTTTTTTACGATTAGAATTGGCGACAGAAGCCGCAGAAGAAGGCTCTGCAAAAGGTGTAGTATCCTTGGTTTTTGGGTTGCTCGTGGATCTCAGCATTTGAGGCTTGGCGATACATCTGGAGAGTGTCAGGACAAGTCGGAGTCGTTTTGGCGCGAAATGGATGCAAAACGGACTCAGTGCGACGCGAGAGCAGAGCTTTGACATTGAAATCTGCAAAGTGTAGGTTTTCAGTATTGAGTACCGGTACCATGCAGGGGAGTATCGGTACCCCAGTGTATTTTCAGAACTGATGCTCTTGGGTTGTGCCAATTTGATGCTAAGTATCGGTACGGCCAGTGTTTGAAAAGGCGCAAGGCGTAAAAAGGCGCAAAGGCTTTATGGAGCCTAGGCGCGAGGCGCACCGCAAGGCGCGCGCCTCAAGAAGGCGAGGCGCATGTCTAATAAAAATAAAACACTCTTAACAAGTCTGTTTTAAATGGATGTTTTATATTAAAAAATTCTAAAATAGCTATACAAAAACAAAATAACCATAAAAATGTAAAGAAATCGCATGCATAAATGTTCTCAACTTAAAAATAAAAAAAATTATGTTTCAACTTTCAGCTTTAAAGTGTTTGCTGTTGCTTCTTTCTTCTTGCCGCTACTATTTATTGCCATTGGGGGGTGGAAGAGAGAACGACCAAGAGAAAAGGAAAAAAAAACGTTCAATTAGAAATTTTTTTAAAAAACTTTCTTAACATTTTAGAATATATTGAAGAAATTCAAAACCCAAAAACCCACACCGTAGACACATTAAACGTAAATATCACGAGGCGCCTATGAGGCGCGCGCCTCACTCCCTGAGGCATTGAGACTCGCGCCTTGCGCCTAGGCGCTGAGGCACGCGCCTGAGGCGCGCCTTTTCAAACACTGGGTACGGCATCGGGCTGGTACCGGTACCCTGTGTGGGAGCTTGCGGGCTGAGAGGCCGAGTACCGGTAATCAAATTGGGTATCGGTACTCCAGCTTGCTTGTTGAGTTGGTGGAGGGTAGTATTGTCTTTTTGGTTGGTGGTTATTCACATCACCTACTCCCCCTCATATCTATCCACCTGAGAGGGTAATTTTCTCATTTTTCTCTCTAGTTTTGATCGTGTGCTTGGTGGAGTTCGTGGCTCGAGCTCGGGTGCTTTTCGACGTCGATTTGGAGGGCCGTTCGAGTGTGCGTGCGTCGTGGTTGTGCATGTGGTGGAACCTGAGGCAACGACGGTGGTTGGAGTTATTGAAGGATTATGATGTTAGTATTCAGTATCATCCTGGCAAGGTGAATGTGGTGGCAGATGCGTTGAGCAGGAAGTCAGTGCAGAACTTGAGCATGTTGATTACTCAGCAGAGGCCGTTACTTGAGGAGTTGCAGCAGTTGAGGCTTGAGGTAGTGTCTCCTGAGTCTATTGCGAGGCTGATGTCTATGGTCTTGCAGCCCATTCTGTTGGACAGGATCAGGGAGAAACAGAGTGGAGACTCGCACTTGTTGAGAATACGAGAGCAGTTAGAGAGGGGACATGCAAAGGCTTTTTCTGTGGACAGTTCGGGAGTACTGTGGTACAGGGACCGACTGTGTGTGCCTATGAATTCAGAGATCCGAGAGGAGATCTTGAGAGAGGCTCATTACTTATCTTATACGGTTCACCCTGGTGGAACCAAGATGTATAAGGACTTGAAGGCACACTTCTAGTGGAATGGAATGAAGCGGGACATTGGTAGATGTGGCTTAGTGTCTGACTTGCCAACAGGTGAAAGCAGAGCATCAGGTACCTGCCGGCAAACTTCAGAATCTGCCACTGCCCGAGTGAAAATGGGAGCAGATCATGATGGACTTTGTTGTGGGATTACCGAGAGCACATGGTGGTTTCGATGCTATTTGGGTGATAGTGGATAGACTAAGTCTGCTCACTTTCTATCAGTACAGACCACCTGGTCCAGGGAGAGACTCGCTCAGTTATACTTGGATGAGATTGTCAGATTGCATAGTGCCTACCTCGATAGTATCGGATCGAGATCCGAGCTCTGTTTCGCATTTCTTGAGGAGTCTTCAGACGGCCTTAGGTACACAGCTACATTTTAGCACAACGTTTCACCCACAGATAGATGGTCAGTCAGAGCGGACTATTCAGACTCTCGAGGACATGCTGGGAGCATGTGTCCTGAACTTTGGAGGAGGGTGGCATCAACATTTGAGACTGGATGAGTTTGCGTACAACAACAACTATCAAACGAGCATTCAGATGGCATCGTTTGAGGCGTTGTATGGACGCAGGTGTCGGTCCCCTGTGCATTGGAGTGATGTGGGTGAAAGGAAGACTGGGACCTGAGATTCTGATTGAGGCAGAGGAGAAGGTCAAGGTTGTATGACGACACATTTTGACAGCTCAGAGTCGACGGAGGAGCTGCGCCGATACCAGTAGACGAGAGTTAGAGTTTCAGGTTGGAGATCATGTGTTTTTGAAAGTCTCGCCGTCTCGAGGGATCCGCAGATTCGGAGTACGTGAAAATCTCAGTCCACGTTTTGTGGGCTCTTTTGAGGTATTGGAGCGAGTTGGACCGGTAGCCTACATAATTGCTCTACCCCCACGACTGGATGCGAGAACTACTGCAAAAAAAAAGTCCTCAGTGGGTACCGCTACTGATATCAGCGGCTCACCCACTAAGTCTACAGAAAGTATGCAGAAGAATAATAACGGAAGCTCGGCTCACCCACTAAGTCTACAGAAAGTATGCAGAAGAATAGTAACGGAAGCTGGTAAAATTCTACAGCTATATGCCACTATACTATCGCTAACTAATACTAGCTATCTGTAGATATAACTAAGATGTAATCTCTGACCCAATCTCACTAGTGATTGTGAACGCACCCGTCCCACTCAGTAATTAAAAAAGCGTGCCTTAGGCGCGGGCCTAGGCGCTAGGCAGCTAGGCTAGGCGCGCGCCTAGGCTGCCTAAGCGCACGCCTAGGGCAAGGCGCAAGGCGCAAGAAAGGCGCATCTAATATTTATTTGATCCTATCGGGTTTGGATCTAAAAATATATGCTCTAATGGGTTTGGATCATATATTTATTAGTCTAATGGGTTTAAACATGTAAAATAAACCCAAAATCAATCTAATCTAAAGTTCTAAACCCTAAACATCTATTCGCTCCATCTCTCTCTCGTCGAGTCTGCTTCCTCTCCTCTCGCTGAGTCCACTCCCTCTCCCTCTCTCCGCTTGGACCGATCCTCTCTCCCGCTCGTCCATCACCTCCGGTTGCCTCCGGCTATCCCTCTCTGCTTCTTCAACTCAACTCGTCTCTCCCTCTATATTAAAGACGCACTTTTTTAATTATTGCTTTCACATGACCATAATGTTTTTTTTAATGATTTTTGGCTTGAAACTTCAAACTTTTATGCATATTACTTTTTATGATATTGTGCTTATAATTATATACTTTTCACATCAAAATTTTTTATATGTTTGTGAATTAATAGTTACTTTTATGCCGGACTTTATTTGGAGATAAAAAAGGTAATTTGTTCTTTCCTTTTATCTATGTTATTTTCTTTTTCAAAATTATCATATATGTTGCTTGGCTTGTTTTCTTTTCTTAATTTTTTTCCTTTTGGAAACGTGATTATTTGGGTAATTATAGAATATTTATTGTGATAATATGATTTTATAGAGTATATTTAGTACTACTTAATAATTATTAGAAAGTATAGTAAGACACTTCTTGGTTATTTACTTATTTTAAAATTCTATTAAAGTGTGCGCTTGACCTCTCTCGGGCACGCGCCTGCGCCTTGCGCCTAGGTTCCAACAGCCCTTTGCGCCTAGGTGCGCCTTGGGCTTTTTTAAACACCGGTCTCGCCTGTCGAAGCTACACCAACCACCACCACGATGGGTTGTTGGTGGAGAGCAAGTCCAACCAGGACACTACGACATTAACGCAAAAGCACTAAATCCGACTCCGGAGTGGCACTCATGGGCGCTACCCAACCGAGTATGCAAGCGTGTCTCTGTCGAGCTCAATCAGACTCTTACAGGCTATAATCAAAATAAATGGGTCTAACTGGTCCTACAACTAAAACTCACGTGCCCTTGGCACAATCCGATGCAAAAACAGCAAACTGAGTCCACCGTCAACCGCGATGGCACCCGACAGTGCGGAATAGTCTACATACTACTATAAAATAAGCTCGGCATCCCAGCATGAGCGTAAACTCATCCTACACTAATCTGGATATCCATCGTATACTAACAGTGACGATACAAAAGAATCACAGCTCCTAAAGCTAAATTTGGTAATTTTCAGAAAGTGACAGTGTAGAATTTAAATGTTTTCTCCTAAGTCAATTCCAAGTCCAATATGTAAAATTATACTACTAGCATAACTCCAAATTCAGATGTTAATTCTAATCCATGAATTTAAGTACTAGGAAGAAAATCCAAAGATACATGTCAATGATATAAAAACATAGGTGGTATTCCCGCGATTTCGGTAAACTTCAACCCACCTCGAAAAGCTCGTCCAACTACGGCGAGAAGTCGAAAGGAGAGGAAATCACGCGCTCGCTCGGCCTCCAACGACGCAACCGCGACGCACGCACACTCGAACGACTCTCCGAATCGACGTCGAAAATTTTCCTGAGCTCGAGCCACGACCTCCACCAAGCATACGATGAAAAACTAGAGAGAAAAATGAGAAAATTACCCTCTCAGGTGGATAGATATGAGGGGGAGTAGGTGGTGTGGATAACCACCAACCAAAAAGATAATACTACCCTTCACTAACTCAACAAGCCAGTTGGAGTACTGATACCGATTTGGTTACTGGTACTTGGCCTCTCCGCCCGCAAGTTCCCACCCAGGGTACCGGTACCAGCCCGATGCCGTACCGGTACTCAGCATCAAATTGGCACAACCCGAGAGCATCAGTTCTGAAAATACACTTGGGTACTGGTACTCCCGTGTATGGTATCGGTATTTAACACTGAAAACCTGCATTTTGCAGATTTCAATGTCAAAACTCTGCTTTCGCGTTGCACTAAGTCCGTTTTGCGTCCATTTCGCGCCAAAACGGCTCCGACTTGTCCCGACACTCTCCAGACATGTCGATAAGCCTCAGATGCTGAAATCACACGGGCAACCAAACACCAGGGATACTACAATTTCGCTTTTGGATATATCTGATCAGCTAGAATTGGGCAACCAAACACCAGGGATATTACAATTTCGCTTTTGGATATATCTGATCAGCTAGAATTAGCTCGTGAATATGAATTTATTTACGTGCACACGAGTAATATACAACAAAATACTAAGAGAAACGCCATTAGTGCCTAAAGCTCATGTACGAATAGGCGGTAGGCAATAGATGGCTAGTCCGTGAGGATGCTAAGTGCTTTGATCGGACTGCCTAGGTACTCAAGTATTCACCCGTGATGACATGTATTAGGAATTCTGATTCATTGAAATGTTGATAATGTAATTTCTGAACTTAATTTTTAAATTTTTATGGTACTGCATTGCATTTGTTCTCTGTTATTTGTGAACTTCAAATTTTCATTTCTCTTACTGAACTGAATTGTCGCATTCACCCTCTTTTGTTGTCGAGAAAACTGTGAAATTTGAAATGAGGTGCTGCACTTTTTTGAAACTCACTGTTTGCTAAATAAAATTATCAGCAATCCACTAGTATCCAACATTTGACAAACAGAGTTGCTAATATATATTGTAGTGTGAAGCATATCTTTATTCTGGCTGCTAGAATGAAACTCAAGGATCTTGCTTCCATTTATTCCTTACTAATAGTTGATACCAAGGAGTTTTATATGGAGTTCTACATCGTCCCCTCCATATCCTTCACATGCAACATTGCTCATGGATGGTAATCTAGTAATATACTTCATTCCTTTTTGTTTTATGGATAAGCCATCAATTCATTCGTTATAAGACGAACGCTAGCAGCTATTGTAAACCTCATTATGTTGCGAAAATGCAATTCCAGTATGCCCGTTCTTGTACATCTTCTGCAGTATACAAATAAGAAACTCCAGATACAAGCATTTCCAATGTTTTTCAGGTCAGAAGACTGGAAGGTTATCCTGTCAATTACTGGTACAAGAAAGGATTGAAACCAATCAAGCATGCACTCTTAACTGAAACTGAAAATGTAGTAAAAGATCCATCCTTGTGACATAGTGCTTGCAAACATCAAACAAAATTCTAATGTTTTTTGTGGTACAGGAAATTGCAGGTTTTGGCTGGTAACAAAATCCAGATGTGCTTCAACCAGTTTGACTTTGACCTTGATCTCCGCGTGCTGGTGGAGAAGTCGATATTAGGGGATATATCTTAGACACTTCAAACGTATCAGATTTTTTATTATTTAAACTTGAAATTTTAATATCATGTCATAGGTAGATTCTTGTAAAATCGGTTCCTTCATTTGTATAGCGGATACCTGACAATGCAATTTTAAATAATCAGTGGATATTGTTATGCAAACTGGACAACTGTTAACTGCATATTTATATCAAATTACTGTATAGGACTGGTGAATTAATGACTGATATTGTTAAAAATGAACTAAAGCAATTTAAGTTTCTAAAACCTGATGTTGTGATTTAATAAAAATATCTATCTTATATATGATCGAATTGTCTGTGAATAAATTGTTAAAATTAAACAACACTGATGGAATTCTCTTAGGTGTTGATTTTGGTGCATGTAGTAACACATTTTCTTTTCCCCAAAATTCAACTATTTTGATTTGCTATACACAATTTAATGAACAAACATCTCAAATTAAACATTGAAGTTGCTAGTTTACCCTTTTATGGTGATGATGTTGAAAACTGTAAAATTTGATTTTTGGATACTTTTATACTTCAATTTTTTTGTGCTAGAACGTTATGAAATGTGATTCTTTGATCATGTTCAACGGCATTGTTTATTCAATTAATTGCTCCGTCACAAACAAATAAAGCGAAAGTATTAATAAATTACTCAAGTGTTCTAGTTCAATTCATATATGTGAGTAGGATTACTATACTTTTAGTGTGCGTTTGGTTCGGGCTCCGAACGGAAACATTTGGGGATGGGGTTTGTTAACCCCGGTTTGTTAACCCCATTCTTAACGGGTTATCCGGAGGGAGTGGGATTTGTTAACTCCCCACCCTTAACGGGTTATTCTGGAATAACCCGTTAAGGGGGGTTATCAAACTCCACCCCCTAGAATTGGGGTTGGATTAGAGATGTCAACGGGTCGGATTCGGGGCGGATTTTTAAAAACCCGAATCCAAACCCGACTCCAAACCCGAGACCCGAACCCGAATCCGAAACCGATGGATTTTAAAAATCCATATCCAAACCCGAACCCGAAAATTTGAACCTGAAACAATTATTTCTTTTTTCAATATTTCAAAATATATTATATTAAATCTAAAATTTTAAAATACAAATCAAATAACATCAAATATATATATATATATATATATTATAATAATATATATATACTATATATATATAGTATAATAATATATATAGTAATATATCATACAAAATAAATTTCGGTTCGGGTCGCGTTCGGTCGGTTCCGCGATCGGTATAACCAAATCCATATCCGAACCATATCCCAAGCTGGTTTTTATTTTTATAATCCAATCCGAATCTAATATCATATCCATCGGATATATCCGTTTCATTTAGGTTCGGATTCGGCATAAATATTTCGAACCATACCCATTTACATCCCATAGGTGTATTAATTTAAATATATTAGAGCATCTAAGTATTAGAAATAAATTTCGTAATATTTGAATTTATAATAAGTTATAAAATAGTAAAAATGAAATGTTAAAAATCGTAACAATCTCCTAAAAATAGGAGATAAGTTTTTAAACTTTAAATAAGAGTTTTTGATCTTATTCTATATAGTGAATAAATTGAATTGTATCAAAAATTCCATATCAACTTCAATTTAAACCGTACCGTAGGAAATGTTCTATACCAACTCATCAAAATGCAATTTTTAAGGCTCTTATGGGATTGTAAAGAATGTCAAAAAAATATGAACCTTCTGATTTCTGAATATATAAATTTATGTTTAACCGTCTGAATTAATGATTCAATAAAGCTATCATCTGAATAGGACTTATGATTAATGAAGTCATACTTTTATATATATAATATATATATATATATATATATATATATATATATATTATATATATATATATTATAAGTTGACTATAATACGGAATCGCTAGTAAATGATCGACATTTTACTACCCGATTTGTTTTCGATGAAACACTCCAAATTGACGATCGTCTCGTTGACATCCGATCTATACACTTGAATGTTTAGAAATCAAATTTTAAATCTTTTGATCAATTATGACTAATGATACAAGGTTTCAAATTTTTAATTTATGGTCGATAAGAAGCATTTTTCGTTGTAACTGCGTAAAAGCATATCCAAATCATTTGATTTTTGTTAGAAAATTTTTTAAACTATTTAAAACAAATCTATACAATTGATCTTGATTACAAATTCCTCTCATCATATTTTTAAAGAGTACATTTTCAGGCCATTCATTTTCTTTCAAATGATATAAAAGAACAATAATCGAAAGGCCGTGAAATTTGATTTCTAGTATTTATAATGTTTAGATCATATGTAACGGAGCCGATGCGTCAATTGAAGCACTACATCGAGAAAACGAAATCGAGTAAAACGTACGTTTACTACCGGATAGTATTCTAGCTCAACTCCATATATAAGAGAGAGAGAGAGAGAGATGAGAGAGACGAGAGAGAATCAGAGAGAGAAATAATTGAGCTAGAATACTTAGATCGCCCAACACCGGTGGCTTGCTAAAACGTTTCTAGCCCTTAGATCTATCCCTAATATTAATAAGGCCTTCGATCAAACACTATTTCCCACTACTACTACCGATCCACCACCTACCACACGATCATCTCAACCTCACACCGCCATCCAAATGCTAAAAACTCCAAAAAGCTCGCACCCCTTGGGCTTTTGAAGTATTCAGGCTCAATATATATATCATAAATATATATTAATCGAACAGAATACTTTAAAAGTATCACCCCATTGGTGCTTTTAGTTTCTAGCCCTTAATCTACTCTTGATTATTAAATAACTACTTGGATCAAAACACTATTCCGCACACCCTACTCACCACAATACCACACATACCCCATCATCACAACCTATACTCCGTCATCCAATGTTAAAAACTCAACAAGTCAGCCCCACCTCATTGTGCTTTGAGAAGTATCTAGCTCAAACTCTCTCTCTCGTCCTCTCTCTCTAATATAATATACAGTGGGTGCTTGTGCCTGGATCTTCTGAACATAGACGCCCGCTCCGCTCATGGGGGGGGGGTTTTTCGATGTTCGACTTCGAGAATGCGACGATTCGTACTCCGTTAGTTGCTCTTAAGATATTGAAGTACCTAAAATAAATTTTGTGATTTTTCGATATCATTTGCCTAGTGATCGAAGGGGCTCAAAATCAATAATTTTAACGGCCGTGGTGAGCCGTTTGCAAGTTTTAACGGTGTAGAAATATTCAAATCACATGAAATTTTGATAGAAAATTCTTTATACTGTATAAAACAAGATCAATAATTTTGATCTAAAATTTTAATGTCATATCATCATATTTTGTAAGATTTTTATTTTCAGCCGTTGATTTTGAGCCACTTCGATCACTAGGCAAATGATATCGAAAAATCGCAAAATTTATTTTCTAGATACTTCAAATACTCTAAATCAAGTCTAACGGAGCCGATCGTCGATTCGAAAGTTCGAACATTGAAAACAACTTGGAAGCACGGAGCGCTTCGTGCTTCCAGAAGCATACTAGACTCACTTATATATATATATATATATATATAGAGAGAGAGAGAGAGAGAGAGAGAGAGAGAGAGCTAGGCTCCTATAATAGCTATAGTATCGGGACTTCGGTACTATAGTATCGTTTTTGATCTTATGGTATTCAAATCAACGATCTACATCATTAAAATTGATCTAGAATATTTAAAATTGTTAGTAATAAAATTATATTTTTTCGATATAGTTTTCTTCATGATCAAATTATTTCAAAATTATTAATTTTTAATAGCTACTACGACGAATTTGTAGTTTTACGGTGCGAAAGAATCCAAATTTATTCAAATTTTGATAGAAAATACTTTAAACTATTTAGATTAAGGTCAACATCCTTGATCTTGAATTTAGAAGTCCTATCCTCAAATTTTAAGGATTGTTCAATTTTCACCGTTCATTTTGACATGATTTATTTACTAAGTAAACGACGTTGAAATGAATTAAAATTTTATCCCTAAGAATTTTATATACTGAACACTCTAAGATCGAAAACTTGACTATAGTACCGGAGCTCCAGTATTATAGATAGTATAGTAGCCTCATTCTCTCTCTCTCTCTCTCTATATATATATAGGTCTATAGAGTCCGGCTTGGATACTATCGATAGCACCATTCATTTGGTGCTATCAAGTTTTCCGCCGCTAGATTTAACCCATTGATTATTTTTACCCGTTAGATTATACTATTAAACCAACAAATCACTCAACCCTAGAGGGCCCATATCATCCTAACCGTACATTTTTTAATCCAAGGACCGAAACCTAATAGCACCAAATACTTGGTGCTATTGATAGTATTCCAGCCTATATATATATATATATATATATATATATATGTTTGTACTTGTAATTTTTAGAAATTTTAGGGTCAATTTTGTCCTTAAGCCAAAAACTGTTTACAGGGTCGAAAATAATTTTCACTTATTTAGTTGTCTATAATTAAATCTTCCCATAAAATTATTTAAAAAGTTTTGGAAAATTCTGAGTTTTTGTTTTTCGCATTTTTTTTTCCGATAGAAAACAGAAAGAAGGGTACNAAAAGAGATGTATATCGTACACTTTATTTATCTAATAGATTAGATTATTTATTTCGTTAGTCACATAATATGGCAAGTAAATAAACCATAAAACGCTAAAATCCGTAAAACTCTTTTCCAACAAACCAAATACTAGAAACCATACAACTCTAAATCTTGTAAGCTCTTTGTCCTTTTTCTTTTTCGACAAATCAAATACTAAAAACTATAGAACTCTTCTTTTAGATTTTTTTTTTTTGTTTTTTTGTTCATCACCTTAATGTGCTTGTTTTTGTTTTATATGGAATCAAACCATTTCTTAACGGATTTTGTTTTTACAAGTTCGATAAAATTACCTCAGCAGTATGCTTATTATGATGTTTTTATGGTTTCAATCAAATTACCTCGGCACTATGTTTATTATTATGAAGTAAAAGGTGCTTCATAACTCATACGTGTTACAAATTTCCACTAAAGCATCTTTTATTGTTGGTAAACGAAAATGCATGCCTTAATCATTATTTTGATATGATATAGTTTGTTGTGCCTAATACTCTCTATAATAAATAGATGTTGACATTAGCCAGATATTTTCAATCCATATCAATGTGTGTTACTTTGGAAATCTTGGTATTTCGGAAATTTAGTAGTTTGATATATTGGAGGAAATCAAAGATATTATTTATTATTCCAACGAGTAAAATTAAATATATATTTATTAAATTATTTTAATTTAAATATTAACATTTTCAAAATTCAGAATATTTGATATTTATTTATATTTGAATTTTAAAATTATAATTGGCATTGCTAATTTTTATAAACTATACGTTACACGTGAAAAATAAATACTTGTTTGGTAAAATAGCTCTTGCCTATCATTTTTATTTTCTTTTTGAAATATTATTTCACTGCTACTTTTTATCTCACCATAAAATTTTGTTTCTGATGAGCATTGATAATTTGGAGACCGGATTGTTGGTTCGCTTCGACTCTCTCCAGCATTATCCAAAATTAATATATAATTTTTTAATTATAACAATAAAAAGAAAAAAAAACAGATAGTGCATCAAAAAATAAATTCATCATTATTTTTTTTAAAAAAACAAAAGTAAAATTGTAAAATAAAATTAATATTAATAAAATTTGGTTGTTCTTTCTTTCCTTAAACCATACTAATTTTACCATATTCTATATTTTCCGTACTTCAATTCCAACATTTCTTATAAAAAATATATTGACGCTTTTCATGTAGCAAAGTTTCAAAATATTAACTCATCTTTATTTTTCGTCACATTTGTTGTATACTATTTTAGCAAAATAATATATAGAAAAATGAAAGATATATATAATCTAAGAACAAAGTCAAACATTTAGGTCAATATCAACAAAACCATGGAGGAAACGTGATCCAAAGAAGAAACATATTGATAACACAATTAATTAATTAATTATAAAAGCAAAAGTTGTTTGTTAATTTTGATTTTGGTTGTACTGAAAAATTAGTTAATTTAATTCGAGCTGGGCCAATATGATATGCATAAATTTCTCTGAAATATTTAACATAATATGATTTGCTGTTTCCTCGTTTGGAAACACAGTTTGACATTTACTGCATAATAAAATAAAAGATAGCTTAAACTGGTTTTAATCAATTTGAATCATCTCAGTAATTTAAAATTTCTAATTTAGAGACTGTCAGGAAATTAAAATAAATTATTCAAGAATAACTTCTCCATCATTCGAATTTTCTTCTATAATTAGAATCTAGAATTTTCCTTTAATGTCCATTACAAAGAGTTGGCAGCCATAATTTATTCCGAATAATGCATTTTATATGATCATTTTGATGATGGAACACAGCATGCCTTCCTAGTAAACAAAATAGGTATATTGAACGACATGTTATTAAGTTTCAAGTGGAATTTTAAAGTTTCAGTTAAATTTTAAATTTTAAAATGCCGTGTAAAATACAGTTGGATCTTAAGTTTCATGTAAATCAGCTGAATCTTAAGTGTTTAAATGTCTACATATGTTTTAGTGATCATTAAGTGGAATTAAGAGCCTTTTGAGTATTTATTGGATCTTAAATATTTTAATAATTATGAGACTCTCTAGTTTTAATGTGTCATGTAAATCAGTAGTGAGATGAGTGATCAATCAGATTTTAAATTATACCCCAAAACCCTCCATGCCCCCTAATTATTCTACATATTTTCTTGGTTTATTCCGAATTAAAACAATTAATTAATGTAGGAAAATTACTAATTGCTCTATAAGAACTAATTTATCCATAAGTTTAGTTGATTAAGTAATTGCCTCTAATTCTAGCTAATTGCTTCTACTTTATGTAAATTAACGAAAATAGCTTATCCCTAAATGACCCCAAACCCGGTTTAGTTTGACCCAAACTTGAGAATTATATATAGTATTAATGATATAATTAATTAGCGTACCTAATTAACTAATATTATTAATGCATAAATCTGTTGATGCTTCGTACTTAATGCATTATATGAATTAATCCTATATCTTGCATAAAGAATCGATTTTCTTTCTCTTTTAAGATCGCACAGCAAACAGAGTATAGCAATATCTTTATCTTCTTTTATTAATACATCATAAAAAAGTTATTTTCAAAAGAAATTTCTATAAGGGAATTTAATAATTTTATCAGCGTTATATAACTTTCATGACAAAATCATCCTACCATTTTATAGTTTCTGTCAACACATAACTACTGTGTTTTTACTACAACTAAAATGAAATAATTAATTGTTCAGAAGAATTTCCTTATTATGTATTGTTTTTTTCCTACTAATTTTAATATATTTTTTATTTAAACATAATTAAAAATAATATTTTGATAGTGTTGGCATAATTTAAAATATTATTAGATGTAGTATCCTAGTGGAATAGCGGAGTCTGGTAAAGCTTTTGGTCCTTTTGGCCATCGTGCTATCTTGAACTTTGCCAGAATTATAGAGTTGGAAGTGGTTGAGGACGTGGCATGTGACGCACAGGCCCTAATAATTCTTAAAGGTGTTGTTCGGTCAATTTGAGAGCTATTAGCACTTTTGGATGCAAGAAGGCGTCGTTGAAAGCGACTCCTAAGCTTATCTGTCAGTATAGTCTTAACTCTCGAACTTCAACCAAATTGCCAAAGTTCGAGTGAGGAAGACATTTGGAACCTTCCCACATGTTTAAGGTCTTAAAGATGTTACAAATAGTTTGAGAGTGATGGGAAAGCGCTAAAGTGAAAAGTGGCATGGGAATTACGAAATCTGCAAATTTCTGCATTGGTGTACGGTTGCAAGCCAATGCTGTACCGGTACAGCAAGCAGCAGCAGCTGCAGCTGCGTGCAGCAAGAATTGTTTTGGTCTTTTCACATTCTTTACTCATCCCTATCCTCCCAGCTCGACCCTTGGACCTCTTCAGAAGTTGCTGGAGCTCAGGAGAGAGTCTTCCACCTTCTCTCTTTCTCTCTCTCTAGTTTTTTTTTTTTCTCTCTCTACGAGAAAACCGCCGATTCGAGTCGATTTCGCGCCGGGTTCGTTGCTTGCTGTTTAGGCAAACTTGGGGCCAGCTTCTAAAAGGTAAAATTGAGTGTTTTGACAGTATGATTCGTGTCTAATGCTGAGAATCACTGAAAGAGAGTTTTAGAGGGCTATTTAACTTGATTTCTCTCTAATTCATAGTTTAGCGTCGGATTTTGACGCGTTTTGGTTTCGTTGCTTCCATCTGTGTGTAACAGAGATTTCAGCAGCTAGAGGAGAGATGTTTAGCTGTGAATTGACCCCCTTAGACCAGGGATAATCTAATTTGAAGCTTACTTAAGGTAATTAGCTACTTACAAAGCTAATTCGGAATTAAATGCGATTTGTTGGAACAACTTGACGCAGTTTCGTATGATCTCTTCACAGCAGGTCTTTGAGTCTCTTTGAGCTGAACTTGTACTCTTAGGAGCCGGTTTGGAAGCTATTCTATCCTGTGGTAAGCAGGAATTTCAGGTCTAGAAATGATTGAGTAAAATTTGACTATAATAGCTTATATGTAAGCATATTGATGTCGTTTCGGTATTGTGCGCAGCAAGAAGGTTTAGTTGATCCTTGGACCGCCTTCTACTGGCATTGGAGGGCCTTTGGAAGCTTAACTTGAGGTATTACACTAGCCCAAAACAGGCATTTAAGGGTTACTTTGTACTAAGTACAAATTAGGCCGAAATCGGACATTTCGATCGTCCTTTTGATACAGTGTTGATGTTCGTTTTCAGCAGGGTTGGAGCCTTGTGGAGCTGATTATTGCGACTTCTTGTGACTATTTGGAGCTTAGTACTAGATGGGTTTGACCTAACCAGAGCAAGTGAAGCTCCCCTATGTTCTATATGTAGTATAGAATCAATATAATGGTGTGCAATCGTGGTTAATATAGAACTCGAAACATGTCATTATAATGTTTGCTATATGATTGAAATAGAATCTTTATAAAGTAGAGAACAATGACATTCGTTGACCTTATTGACTGTAAAGTAGACAACAATGACATGCTTGTGCTTATGTTGGTAGTGTCAGGTTAATGAAAGATTCTAATGCCATATGTAAATTAGCATTACTCTTGCAGGCTTATTAATCTAGTGAATACTAATTATTGCCAATATTTATTATATTGAGAATTCCGATCAAAGGATCGAGAACTTTGAAAGTTGAAAAGTGATGATTGAGATATGTTGGACTGTGGAGTTGCTTGTTGCCATTGTGCTCATTCGCACACGCTTGTGAGGGTCGCCCCCTACAAGCCGACACTCCGGAGTTGGCCTACGCGACAGTTGCTCGCCTGTGCGGGATTGGGTGCCGAAGTGGATTGCCGTGGGGAGTGTATACTACCACGGGGCCATTAGACGCGGCGCAAGTTGTACGACTTTGGGAAGATTTTTATGAATGAAAGGAAAGTGCTAAAGGAAATTGGACAGTAATGGATGATTACCAGTTACAGTGCATAGTCATTACCTACATATTTATGCTTATGTTCATGCGTATCATAATTGCTATGCTTCTATTATTCAGTTGATTCATTACTGTTGAGACTATGATTACATGTTGCTTACATGCTCATTACCTGTTAGCATTGCTTAATAATATATCATTCAATTACTGTTTTCGCTTTCATTTAATACATCATGAGCCTAGTGGTGTAATTCGCCGAGGCTGGCGGCTTACCCACTGGGAACTATTGTTTATAGTTCTCACGCCCTTTTTGTGGTTGTTTTTCTTCAGAGCCATCTACAGGAGAGGCTAGGGACCGTGGCAAGGGAGTCGCGTCTAGCTAGACATTGCTAGGAGCGTGTTAGTCGATCACCTTGCTACTCAGGTTACAGCCGAGGGTGATGTCCAGNTCTTGCATAATAGATATACGAATTTTCCTTTTCTTTTAAGATAGCAAACAACAAGAGTAATAGCAATATCTTTATCTTCTTATTAAATAATCATAGAAAAGTTATTTTCCAAAGAAATTTCTATAAAGGGTAATTTAATAATTTTACAGCTTATATCACTTTCATGACAAAATCAATCCACATTTTATATTTTTCTGTCACACATAATACTGTGTTTTACTACAACTAAAATAAATAATTAATTGTTCAGAAGAATTTTCTTAATTATGTATTTTTTTACCTAGCTATTTAAATATATTTTATTTAAACATATTAAAAATAATATTTTGATAGTGTTGCATTAATTTAAAATATTATAGATGTAGTATCCTAGGTGGAATAGGGAGTTGGTAAAAGGGCCTTTTGGTCTTTTGCCAATCCTTATTAATTCCACCGCCTTAATTAGAGGTGGCAGGCATTGGAGGTAGGGATGTCAATGGGTATGGATACCCGAAATTTATCCGAATCCGAACCCGAATAAAACGGATAATATTCGATGGATATGGATATGGATTCGGATATGGATATCAAAAATAGAAATCCGACGGATATGGATTCGGATATGGATTTTGATTGTACCCAACCCGAACCCGAACCCGACCCGAATCCGAATTTATTTTGTATTATATATAATATATATATAAAAATTTGATGTTATATTTGAATTTGTATTTTAAAGATTTAGATTTAATATAATATATTTTGAAATATTGAAAAAAGAAATAATTGTTTCGGGTTCAAATTTTCAAGTTCGGGTTCGGGTTTCGGATTTTTGGTCGGGTTCGGGTTTGGATATGGATTTTTAAAATCCGTCGGGTTCGGGTTCGGGTTCGGGTTCGGGTCTCGGGTTCGGAGTCAGGTTCGGGTTCGGGTTTTTAAAAATCCGTCCCGAATCCGACCCGTTGACATCTCTAAGTGGAGGAGCTTTGGGGGGTTGCTAATTTATTTTTTTTTCTTTCTTCTCTCTCTCTAGACTTTGAACGTGAGTTGGGTGGACACTTCGGTTGGGGTTCGGATCGACATCAACTTCGCGCCAGCGAGCCGTTTGAGCCTACGTGCGTCATGGTAGCGCCGTTGGAGGCCGGGCGAGCGCGGGATTTCTTCTCCTATCGACTTCTCGCCGTTGTTGGATTAGCGTTCGAGGTGGGTTAATCATCGGGTTTCTACTCCTAAGCCTAGTTGACAGCGTGTATTTTTGGGTCTTCGTATATCTTGTTTATTTTAGCTCGAATTCGTGATTGGCATGTTTATATGTGGAATCTGAGTTTGGAGCATAAAGTAATAATTTTAGACAATTTATACATGTTGGACGTGGATTTGACTTAGGAGAAAACCAGCGATTCTACACTGTCATATGTTAACACTACCAGATTTAGTTATAGGAGCCGTAATTGTTTGTATCGTCGCAGTTTGTGGGTGGGGGATACCCAGGATAGTGTAGAAAATTTTACGCTCGTGCTGGGATGCCGAGCTTATTTTTACAGTATTGTTCAGACTGTTCTAGATTGTTGGGTGCCGTTGAGGTTGACGGTGGACCCAGATTACTGTTTTTGCATCAGATTGTGTCAAGGGCACGTGCGTTTTGGTTGTTAAACTTGTTAGACCCTGTTTACTTGACTTTAGCCTGTGAGAACCTGATTGAGCTCGACAGAGACACCCTTGCATACTCGGTTGGGTAGTGCCCACGAGTGCCACTCCGGAGTCGGGCTTTGTGCGTTTGTATTGGTGTCGTAGTGTCCTGGTTGGACTTGCTCTCCAAGGACTCCTTAGTGTGGAGGTAGCTTTAGTTTCGACAGGCGGGACGGGTGTGTTCACAATTCCTGGGACGGGTATGTTTACAGTTCCTAGTGAGATTGGGCCAGAATTGACATTTACTACAGATGGTTAGTGTTAGAGCATGATAGTTTAGTGACATTTAGCTGTAGATTTATTCCAGCTTTTCCTACTATTCCTGCTTACTTCTGTAGATTTGGTGGGTGAACCGATAATTTTTTAGAGCGGTACCCACTGAGGACTACTTCTTTTGTAGTAGTTCTCACGCCCAGTTGTTACCTTTCGTTTTGCAGAGCCGTCGTCTGCGGCTGCTGCTGCTGCTGATCTTGATCGTGGCAAGGGCGTCGCGAGTTAGAGCCCTACCAGACGAGCCAGAGTTAGTGGAGTACCAGCTACAGGTAGTCGTAGTTTTTGAGTTCATATACATATTGTATCTCGCTGGGCGAGCTGTTTGTATACCTGGATGTTTGTATGTATAGTGAACTTCAGTTTTATATATCTCATTTCTTTTAGCAGCTCTATACTACTAGTTGTAGTATTGTATGATTACAGGTACAGCCATCGCTTCGTATACAGAAAAAATTTCTTTGTATATGGTGGATTTGTCGGCGTGCCCGGGGAACGAGTAATCCGGGGCGTGACAATAGAATACTTTTCTAACAAATATTAGCCAAACAACGTTCAATTACAAACAACATTTATATAACAAAATTATCAAACGCTTTACGGTTTTCTTAAACAACTATATCCTACAATGCTTCTATAACTGCACTACTTTGAACAGCTTAGCTAAACATGACCTAAATCAGAACCTAAATCAGATCAGAAATAAATAGTACTCGTATCTTAATTTTCTTTTGCTATGCGAAAAGAATTTGTGACTAAAATTATTTGTCAATATACTCAATATTTTTTTTAAAAAAAGTATTGACCAAAAAATATACCTACTAGGGTACTATCAAGCCTCCCATATTTTTTGAACCCCAAACTTAGTAACAGCATCCGAGATAACTCCCACTATGCTTTACAAATCATTTATACAATTCGACACATTAACTTTGGAAGTTGTTGTGTTAGAAAAGAACAACTACAAAATTTGTTTATACTAATTGCTTTGGTAATGAATGAAAAGGAAAAAAAACACAAATAACAAGATATAAAGAACAAACATGAATATTAAGAACACAAGGAGTGTTTATCAGAACCGAAAGAACTGCTAATAGTACTAAACAGAAGCAGAGAAAGCAATTGTTCAGAATATAAGTTAGATTCCAGTTCAGAGATTTCATGAAATCTCTCGGTTCTCGGTTTCATTTTCTGAAAGAAAAAAGTTGATTAACTAAATCAGACCAGTTTAGTTCATAATAGTAATATATGCATGTATATATAATATAATATAATAATTTATAGTAAGTAAACTAGATCGGACTGATGTACTATCTATATCGACCGACCAAAAGTATATTTAAACTTCTGATTTTGTTACTTTGTACTATGCTAGAATCAGAAATCAGATTTTTGAATCAGAAAACCAGTTCTGGTTGGAAAAAACAAGTGCTCTAGTCACTAGTAAAGGAAATTGGCAAGGCAAGCAAAGCAAAGAGCTCTAGGCAAATTACGCTGGAAAAACAAGTGCAAAACAGATTTTGATCTAGATATAACCATGAAAAAGGATCATTAATATATGGTAGGTTCAAAAGCTAGAATTTTCATGCAAGAGGGGCACTTGAGAATCTGAGATACTAAATTCACAGCTTCATTTTGATTACGAATGGATTATTTTATTTCATAGCTTGATGACTCAAAGTGTCAAAGACATGTATAAGAATTATATATGGGTCATGAGGTAGGCATATAATGTAAAACATACTTTGTAAGGAGGATTCTTCCAGTTCAGTAATCGCTTCGGTTTGGTTTGGTTTTTAGGCAAATCTCGAACCGAACCAAATTTTTTGGTTTGAAAAAATTACAACCGAACCAAACCGATTTATACTCGGAACTGATTCAAACCAAACCAAATTAATTCATTTTGATTTGGTTTTCGCAATCAACTTTTTAAATTTTCTATATTTGTCATGAATAAATTTATAATTTAAGATTCAAAATTGAGTTATTATGAAATCTCACACAAAAAATTTAATTATGAACATAGAATTTTGAGAAATGTGTTGATATATGATCAAGATTTGATCAACAGTACAAAATTTTAATAAATATTATAGATAAAAGTGTACAAAGTATTACTATTCGATTTTCGGTTCGGATTGTCGGTTAAGAAATGTGTTAAAACCAAATCAAACCAAAGCTGAATTTTAGTAAATTTCAAAACCGAACCGAATCAAAAACCATAAGAATTGAATCAAATAATCTTATTTGGTTTGGTTCAGTTTGGTTTTCGGTTTGGGACCAAACCGTCTACACCCCTAATAGTAAACTTTGGTGCAGAACAGCACGTACCGGAATTGCATCAACCGCACATCTCCGAACGAATGTCTTGTCCCTTTGGCATGGCAGGTTTGTTCTTCCTGATTGTTTCTTGTATATCAGTGATCCACAATTGGTCAACTCCCAAGGGGAGACATCCTGCTATAACACGGTTGTAAGCAGATTTAACATGTTGTAAGCAGGTAAGATGAGTGGCACGTGAAAATGTGTGATCTTCCATCCTTCTGGAGTAAGTTTAACAGAAGCGATATAAGAATTCTTTGTTGATGCTCCAGAATCATGGAATCATTTACCTGAGTACTGAGCCTCTTTATCAATCTCCTGCGTCCAAATAAAAGATGAGATTTCAAGTTTCTTTGCTGCAGGAGCTGAGTCTTGAAAAATTCGCTAATGATTTTTGCAGATTAACTTGATGGCTGGCTTTAGGACTGTACCAATCAATAATTCTTTTCAAAGCAGCAGTAATTTCGTCAATAGAAGCTTGTCCACTATTGATAGATCATCTGTTTTATAAATGTTTGTTAGTTGTTGCATCCCCACAAAACTTGGATCTGAATATTTGTTTGTATCTTGCAGGCTTATGTAAGAACACACACAGTATGCTAACACCAAGTACAAGAACGGGCACTGTTGCCTTGTCTCCTTTATTGGAGAGAAGAAACCACCAGAGTTATTGTAGACCAATATAGAGCAAGCGACTGAGGGATATGAAATAAGCAATTAGATCTATATAATGCTGAGGAAAACCATGCGACTGAAGAACAGCTACTATAAAGTCCAAGCGCATAAAAATGACATGCCTTAGCTTATGTCTGTCTTTATAGCAATAGTCCCTTACCTTCCATTTATTGGTTTTAGAGTCATTCAAAATCTCCTGGACTACTGGTACTTTCAGAAATGAGACGACCTGGGAAATACACAGATTGATCATCAGAAATTAGTTTGGCAAGTAAAAGGCTTCAATCTACTCCCAAATATTTCTAGCAATAATTTTATAGGTAATATTGGAAAGACTAATTCGTCTATATTCCATAACTGATAAGGCAGGATCTCATTTAGGAATTAAAACAATTTCAGTTTTATTCATTTGAAGACAACACACCAATGTTGAAAAAGGTAGGGAATAATCAATGGAAGTCTTGCTTCAGAATGCAAATATCTTTGGGAGAACTTTGCTCAAGAAACATCTGAGCCTGGAACTTTATCCCAGTTCATCGCAAGATGAATATCTCTAATCACCACCTCAGTTGGCACCACAGTTACAATGCCACCTCTATACATGATCAGTGGTGACAATCGTCAAACATGCTCCGAATATTTTTCAACAAACTTGGGTAGTTATTTGAGGAGCATATCTATTTTCAAAATACCGTAAGAATACGCCAAACTTCAGAGAAGCATAAATGTTTTTTAAAAATATCCAACTAATTCACAAATCTGGGGTTTCCAATGGCATAGTCAGTTAATACCTGTCCATCATCATGCCGATTTTTGTTGATTTTAAGAATGATGAGGCCTAATGTTGCGTGGGTTTCTCAAGTCATGAGAAACTATCCACAATGCTCACACCATGCACCTTTTGGAGTGTCAAACTGCTATATTTATTTCTAATCAAAGATGCATCTAACCATCTCCCCGCCTCCGCACGCATATTCGACAGTAAAACACGGTACCCACAGTTTAAGCTGTTCAGTTTAGATAGGTTTTCCGCTACATCAAATCCAACGTCAAAGTTACCATGAACTCGACATGCTGAGAGTAAAGCACCCCAAGAATGAACCCCCAGGTTCACTGGCATTTTCATCAAAGTTTCATGTGCCTCCTCAACTAATCCGTTGCGCCCAAGAAGATCAATAATAGATGAAACATGCTCTCTACTTAGTGCCAATGAGTAAGTGCTAGTCATCAGATTAAAGAATTGCTGGCCCTTCTCTATATCACCAGCATGGCTACAAGCTGAAATAAGAATGAGAAAAGTGATCGCAGTAGGGGTTAAGCCAGATTTTTGCATTTTAACAAAGAGTTCGCCGGCTACCTCTACATTTCCATGTAGACCATAGCCTTGGATCATTGAATTCCATGACACCACTGTTTTGGAGTTCATACCATCAAAAAACTGACGAGCTGTTCTCAATTCACCACATTTAGCATACAAATTTACCACAGAAGATCCAATAAGAACATCAGATTCAAACCCAAGTTTCGATATGAATGCGTGAACCCTCATTAAATAGCTCAAAGAAGAGACTTTTCTACAGGCCTGGAGGAGGGTGAGAAGAGTAACTGAATCAGCATCCACATTATTAAGCTTCATCAGACGAAAAAGTGATAGAGCGTTTTCTATAAGGCCATGATAAGAGTACCCAGCTATCATATTATTCCATGCAATTGTTCCCTGATTGCTAGCTTTACTGAATACTGAGCTTGCCTCATCGAATTCATGAAACCTTGAATGCATAGCTATTAGAGAATTAGCAACGAACTCATCATCGACAAAACCTGATTCAAGCACATACTGATGGATAAATTTTCTTTCTTCCTTTTGTCCTCTTAGAGCAATGGCCTCGATAACTCCTGCAATAGATGTTGAATCTGGCACAAAACCATCCTTTTGTTGCATAAAATGGAAAAGCTTCAATGTCAATCTCGGGAAGCCATTCTGAAGACAACCATGTATCATTGTGTTCCATGTCACTATATTTCGATACTGCATTGTTGAAAACAAATGGCAAGCAACATTTAAAAGCCCCAAACTAATGTAAAATTCCAACAGTGAAGTCGTAGCAAAAATAACCACTTCAAACTTATTTCTCAACACATAGCCATGAATGGCTTTGCCAGAAAAAAAATTTTGTGATTGCGTGCAGATAGATAGACCATTCACAAGTGTAACGGCATCCAAAGGGCAACCTTTGCACTGCATAGAGCGTAAGAGTTCAAAACCCTCCGAGAAACATCCATTATGCGAACATATAGAAAGCATGATATTCCAGAGAAAAGTTTCTTTGCGCATTTTACAGAGAACATGGTCAAAGAATTTGCGGGCATATCCAATTTCGCCGCAATCACCATAAGCAGTGAGAAGCGAGGTGCCCACAAATTTATCAGAATCAAGTCCCATTGCTATAGCAAGGCAATGAATAGACTCAACAAGTTCCACATGCCCACACAAAAGCCTTACGGCTTGCAAAGAACTAACCAACAACTCAGAACTTAGTGCCGATTCAGTTAAACGTGAGCACCTAATAAGTGCTAGAGCTTTCTCTGGGCATTTCATCCGAACATACCCATCGACAAGAATGTTCCAAGAGACAATATTCCTTGCCACCATTTCATCGAACAATGACTGTGCAGAATCCATCTTCCCGCATCTGCAGTACACCAAAAGCAGAGAATTCATAGCATAAACATCCACAAAACACCCTGACTTAATTATTAAAGTATGGATCAACTTGCCATCATCAATAGCATCCTCTCCTAACTGAGCACAAGCTTGTAAAGTGGTTTCAAGGGCCACAATATCCGGATTCAATCCTCCGTCCCTCAACAAGTGAAAAGCTTCTAAAGCTCCACAAACAAGCCCATTTTGGGTATACCCAGCTATCATAGCATTCCAAGATACAACATTCCTTTCCCCCATCCTATCAAAAAGCCTCTCCGAAACATGAACATCCCCAACCTTATTGTAATAAACAAGAAGGGAATTCCCCAAGAAAACATCACCAAGCTCGCAATGCCGAACAACGTAACCATGAATGGACCTCCCAATCCTCTTATCATCACTGCCGCTGCTAACCTGAAGCAAAACGGAGAGCGTAAGTGAATTGGGCTTCTCGCCGTAAAGACCCATCTCACGAAACAGATCCAACGCGGCATCCGCATGCCCGTTACGTGAGTACCCGGAAAGCATCGCATTCCAAGCAACGACATCTCTCTCGGGCATTCCATCGAACACCTTACATGCCGAACCGATATCTGAGCACTTTGCAAAGGCGTCGACTACGGCGGTCGACACCAAGATACTACTTTGGAATCCGGATTTGAGGATATGAGCAAAGAGAGAGGAAAGCAAGGAAAGGGACGGGAGCGCGGCGGAGGATTTGAGGAGGGAGAGGTAAATGGGCCTGTCGGGGTCCACAGCTCGTTCGCGGCGCGCGCGAGCGAAGAGAGAAAGGAGGCCGAGGTGGTCTCCGGCGCGAGAGAGGTGTCTTAAGCGAGAGCGCAGCGTTAATGGGGTGTGAGAGAGGTGGAACGAAGTGAAGGAGTGGGAGAGAGCGGAGCGGGTGATATGAAGAGAGAGGTGGGAAGAGGAGAGAGTTTGGAAGGAGAAGAAGAAGAAGAAGAAGGGCGCGCTCATTAATTTTGAACGGTTCAGGAAGTAACGGTCGAGAATTTTTGGGTTTGGTTTTCGTTGCAACGATATCTTAACCAAGGATTAAAGTGCAGCACTGATCTTATCCACCGTATCATATTGTTACGGCACGGTATCCGCACAATACAATTTTTGTACTGATAACAGAATTCAAAACTCTATATTTTTAAAATTAGTAATTAATTTTTTTAATAAAATTTAAATAATTTGATAAAGATACATAATAAATAATTGACATAATTTATTACTAAAAAACATAAATATTTTATGCCATTATACGTCGACAAATATATATTTTTTGTGACCGGTACGTATGGGTTTGGTTCGGTATGTTGGATGTGCCCATGTGATATATTTAAGACGATCCATAAAAATATGGTCAATTTATTTAGGCTAAATTACAAAAAACCCCCTTCTAATAACCCGTTTTTTCACTTTCCCTTCCTAACATTTAAAAACCTACACTTTGCCCCCCTGTAAAATAAAAAATGTGCACTTCTTCCCCTACGGTTAGAGTTCCGTTAAAAAATATATATTTATGCCAAAAATACCCCTCCGCCATCTCCCTGTTGCTTCGCCTCCCTCCGGCTCGCCACCTCGCCGCCGCCTCGCCGCCTAGCCGCCTCGCCGTTCTCCACTGCCTCGCCCTCACCCACATCCCCTTCGCCGTCCTCCGCCGCCTCGCCTTCGCCTTCTTTGCCCTTCTCCTACTGTCGCCCACTTCGGTTTTCTCCTACTGTCGCCGAAATCGAGGGCAGCGAGGGTGCAGGAGGAGAAGAAGGGGAGAAGGAAATGGAGAGAAATCGCGTCCGATTGAGGTGGGAATCGCGGCCAAACGAAGGGGCAGCTGAGGAAGATGGGAAAAAGACGACAATGGTGAGGGGCAAAATGGTCATTTTACATACCGTAACCTTCCTGTGAACATTTTTTATTTTACAGGGGGGGCAAAGTGTAGGTTTTTAAATGTTAGAGGGGGGAAGTGAAAAAGCGGGTTATTACATGGGAGTTTTCTGTAATTTAGCCATCTATTTAAGATGATTTATAAAGATACTGTAGATCTTACGGTTATGATGTATCTGAATACGTCCTTGATGGACCGACGTGATTTAACATTCTTACATCAAGTTATATATAAATATGTAACATATGGAAGTCCCGGTCTAACCCTAATCAAATTGTCTGTGACAGCTCCATCTCCGGAGATAAGGGAATTAGACTCGAAACGTCCCGCTACTTTGCAGATCGCGAGCGAAGACGAGTCACGAGCAAGTTTCAACACGGTATGCTTTCGTGCTATGGTATTTAAATTCTTAATCAGAATTTCACATCGTTGTACTGCTTGAAATTATTTTTATATTTTAAATCACATTTTATAGATTAAAATTTAAAAAGAAAATTAGAGTACACTATTTATCCTTAGAATATTTTGCTCCTTAAACTTTAATTTATTATAATTTCGTTGACTTATCTCAACTTTCTGCTACTCTTCGAATAAAAAAAAAACAATATGTTTTAATGATACAAGAAGTTTCAAATTACAATGTAAATAAAATAGATAAATCTCTTATTAATACCTAGGTCTTTGATTTTCTGAGGCTACTTATTTATATGTAATTGTAAACGCAGTGTACTTTAATTGTGTACGCCTTGAAAATTATAACATTTATTGCAATATTTATTTTGTTGGCTGCTATTGTAACTATATTTTTTATATTTGGTAACTTGAAAATGTTTTCGTTTATTTCGTTTTTTAATAAAAAAACAATTGATTCAGATTACGTTATGAATTTTCAAAATCTTATGATTTCACTTTTGCGTTTTGATTTTGGTCGTTGGGGTTTTTCTTTCTTTCTTTTTTTTTTTTTTTTTTTTTTTTTTTTTTTTTTTTTCTTCAAGTTTAGGGATACAAATGTATAAATACCTAAACTATAGAGTATGAACTATTTGAATTTGACTAACAACCTTCCAAAATTAAAATTTGATTTTGCTATTTAATATTTCAACTTGTTTGATCCGCTTCGTTTATTTTTTTAAAAATAAACTTAGCTAAAAATATGAATCAACTAGAGTTCAAACTTGAGACCTCGGTACCAACCACCAAATTCTTTGCCACTTGTGCTAGGGGGACCACGGGTACCAATCATCAAATTCTTTGCCACTTGTGCTAGGAATTGTTGGTAATAATATTTGGACTTTAAAAATTAGAATATGTAGTTTATCAATTTAGATTTAGTTACTATATTTTATGCAACTCTCAAAACTATAAATTTATTAAAATAAATAAATAATTTAAATTCAAGAGTTAAAATATGTTTAATTGATTTAAATCAAATAAATTGAAAGGTTTGATAGTAAAACTAATATTTTTAATTAAATCAAATAAATTGAAAGGTTTGATAGTAAAATTAAAATTTTTAAAAATTAAATAGTCAAATCCGAATGATCTTTATATATTTAGGATATAAGTTTTATACGCTGTTATCAAAAAGAAAAATACTTTTGGTATATTCAAAAAGAGGTGTAGATCTTACTCTTCATCCTAGAATTAATAAAAACTTAAATAATTTTTAGTAAAAAATAAAAAATAATAATATAACAAATAGAATAGTTTTGAAATAAAATGGAGATAAGACATACACTAAGGCCCCGTTTGGATACTTCTAAAAACGTAACATAGTTAAACTATGCTACGCCGGTAGGAAAATAATCCTATGAAGCGTTTGGAAGAAAAAAAAATAATAACGTAATTTTTGGAGTATAGTTATACTATACTCCAAAAAATGGAGTAAACTTACAAGGAAAAAATTTCACCATTTTGGGCTCCCAAAGATGTATCAATTTTTAAAGTTTAAATTTCAACATAAAATTTTAAATTTCAAAATTTAAAATTTTAAAATTCAATTTTAATTTTGACTTTAAATTTTAAATTTTAAATTTCAAATTTCAAAAAGTTCAAATATCAAATTTCAAATTTTAAATTTCAAATTTCAAATTTCAACTTTCAAATTTCAAATTTCAAATTTCAAATTTCAAAAATTTCAAATTTCAAATTTCAAATTTCAAAAAGTTCAAATTTCAAATTTCAAATTTCAAATTTTAATTTTATTTTTAATTTTTAATTTTCAATCTTCAAAATTTAAATTTAAACTTAAATTTAAAATTTTAAATTTATAAATATGTAAATTTATAAATTATTAAATTTGAAATTTAAAATTTTAATTATAGATTTTTTAAATTTCAAAATTTAAAGTTTAAATGGTATACTTTACATTTTATTTTTTAAAGTTTCAAATTTCAAATTTTAAATTTCAAATTCCAAATTTCAAATTTCAAATTTAAAACATAAAATCTAATTTAATTTTTTAATTTTAAATTTTAAATTTTAATTTTATATTTTGAATTTTGAATTTTAATTTTTAAAATTTTATTTTTAAATTTTGAATTTTGAATTTTGAATTTTGAATTTTGAATTTTAAAATTTTAGAAATTTAATTATTATAAATATTGTGGAATTGTATGATCTGTATCTAAACAGCTTAAAAATGAAGCTGTGGAATTTTTTTTATAGTTATAAAATTTCGTATTTTCTTTAGACCAAAATCATAGAATAAAAATTTCATGATGTTTTTTAACTATACATTCAAACAGGGCATAAACTTTGGAGTGTAAGTGTAGCATTTGCTCAACCAAGAATGGCAGCAGGCACCGAGGCCAATCAGCTCTGATCCCCCGTCCCCGCCTGCAGTCTGCCGTCCAAATGCTGGGCCGCCTCCATCTCCGCCTCCGACCCCTCGGCCGCCTCTCCTCCCTCCAACCCCCCTTCCCTCCTCCGCTGCTCCTCCCCACCACCGCCGCCGCCGCCCACACCACTCCCACATCCCCTGCAAACCGCCCCACTCTTTCACCAGCTTGTAAACAACCATCTCCGACTACCCTTCTCCTCCTCCACCAGTCCACGAATCGAAGAGCAGGAAAAGGAGGAGAAGGAAGCTTCTGCACAAATCGAGCTGCTGTGGACGCCGCGGCGGACGTCTCCGCTCCCTTCTACTCCGCCCACATTCGTTGCCGCAAACGAGATGCCGTGGGTGCTCCCCTCACTCACTCCCCCTTTCCCTCTCCCCTTCCTTCTTTAGCAGCATCACGTAGGTGTTGGATATAAATATTAAAAGTCTAAATTACAGAAAATCCCTATGTATATACATGCCTTTTCACTTTTTGTCGACTTTAAAAAACCTACATTTTACTTCTTTAAAATTTCAGAAATATTTTCAGGAGAGTACAGCGTTAATGGAGAGGGCAAAATGTTCAAATTGCCATACTTTTCACGTGAGAAATTTTTTTTTTAATATTTCTGTTATTTGAAGAATATTTTCGGTATAAATTATAAGAAACATACAAAATAGTGATGGAACTCTGACGGAAGAGGGCTAAATGCAATAACTTGAAATGTTGAGGGGGTAACATGTAGGGTTTTGAAAGTTAGGAAGAAAAAGTGAAAAAAGGGATATTTATAAAAAGGTTTTCTATAATTTAGCCATATTAAAAATACTATTATCCGGTAGCTTAAGCTTCTGAAAAATAATGGTTATTTCGTATTGTTTAAGCTGCTAGGGAATGGTGATAATCTTCGAACCCCTGCGCAAGTGGCAGATATAACGTGAACTTGCCACATGCATTAACTGAAAAGATAATGTAAATGATAACAAAAATGGCGGATGTTTGTTACTGTAAATATCCAAAAATTGATCTAGTAGGAAATTGCTCAGAATTAATCTTCACATAAATGAACTTACCAAACTAATCTAAGGAGGGAAAATGCTATAGTTGAATTATCAAAATAGATAGAAATGAGTAGCTTCCTATAATGGGAAAAAAAAACCTCATCCTTGCAATGCCAAAAGAAGGAAGCTATACTGTTACAATTTACGATTCTTATAACTCTTCTTGTTTCATATTGGATATTAGATTTCTGTTTTGGAGATTACAGTGGATTTATTTATCTATTTATCAAGAATCGTGGGCATACGATTATTCGATTCTCAAATGTTGTGAAAGAGATTGTGTTCATAATAGCAAAATCGCATTCCTATGAGAAGAAATGGTGTTTTTGTTCCTATTGAATTTGCCGCCCTCATTTCTCGTAATATCTTCTTTTGAAATACGTTGCTAAATTATAATTGGATATCATATCTATTATCTGGCAAAATGCTTTTCTGTCTAATTGCCTTCAGTTCTTAGTGATCATCTCGACGTTAATAATTTCGGAAAATTCGTTAGCTAATTAATGTGTATTTTGTTATCTGTGCATGAAAAGTGGATAGCTCAAAATGCCTTTTCTGTGATTTCGGAGTTGTTCAGAAAAAATGGGAAAACTCTGCTTTTCAGAATAATCAATTCAATTAATGATTTCTTGTGCTTTGTTTGTTCAGTTTTAAGAGAAAAGACAGATTTTGTGCATTTACTTGTCCATTGTTTAGACACTAACACAAACAATATAGTGCAGGAGGCTCTATCAGAAGCTCTTATGTGCTTTGGTGCAAATTGTATTAGCATGGATGAATTAAGTGATCATGGAGATCATGATGAAGTGAGCCATTAAATTCCTTATCTTCTTTTGTGGTTAAAATTCTGTAATATCTTCTTCTTGTATTGAGTTGTCAAATATGGATATGTTTTGCGTGCCACACCGTTGATTCTCTTTACTCTTCCATGAACTTACAGTTATATTGGTAATTTATATAGCTAATAGTATCTGACCAATTCTGAGGATCAAGTCTCAAGGTGCTTGTTAGACGACTGGGGAGTGCTGGTTAAAATGATATCACTCTTACTTAGAGATGATTCTGAAGGGACAAACTAACAAGTTTACAGCTAGAGTAAGTTTATTAAATGTTATGCTGACCAATTTTATTGCTGAGTAAGCAAGCAACCCTACTCACAAGTAGCATGCTATCGTGAAGTCTAAGAATGCAATGTGACTAGCAAAACCAAACAGTTGGACATGATTGTCGATGCTTGTAATTGAAAGAGAGCTTCATGGGAGGAAGTTTCTTGAGCCTATTTCTCTAATTGCTGTCTATTGGGACAGAAACTGTGCTTAGAGTTACTAAAGTTGTGCCACAAAATCAGGAAGAATCACATGGTGAATATATGACATTTGAGTCCACGTGGTATACTAAAGTGAAAACGTGATGGATAAGTTATTTCTAAATGATGTAACCTGGTCAAGGTAAATGATGAAATTGACATATTAAAGATAAAAATAGCCATTTTTAACCTATATATCTCAGTTTAAGCAGTTGATTCATTAGTTCCAATAAAAAATCAATTTGACGATGTATCTCAACGAAATGTAGGTTGACTATCTTAATACTAACAAATAAAATTGCCAAAACAGTATAATTTTGAAATTCATCCTGTAAAAAAGAATGCACGTATAGAACCCGACATAAGTTTAAAGATCTATACAAACAATGCTAAAGAGGGATGCATTATTTATTTAGGACTTCTGGACAGCAAATAGGTTGATCAAAGGGATGTAGTTCAGTTGGGTATCCGCAGAATTGCTGTCTAACAGAGCTGTTCAAAGAAGCAGAAATATTTTCATTAAAATCCTCCTGAGAGTCTCCTGCTGGAGGAAACGTAACACTTGCAATTGGGCCTTCTCCTTTAGGGACCCAAAACTTCATGTCAGCTTTGAGCCATAGCACAAATTCTAGATATTTGCCTGGATTTTGGAGTCATTTGCTTTCTAGAGTAGAGAAGCTGCTTCAGAAGCAATTCATGAGAACAAACAGGTGCATGCTTTAGTACTTGTTTGGACTTGGAGCATGCACTGGAACAAACGTTTTTTGGTATAAGCAATTCATTTGTCGGACATAATCCAAACAAGTACTAAAGCATGCACTGGAACAAACCAAAACAGTTATAAGCAATTCATTTGTCGGACAATAAACTCCAGAAGCTGCTCCTGAGATGTATTGAAGAAGATTGGTATAGGTAGCAAACAGACAATGATTTGCCACGGGAGAGGGCATAGATGCACTCTTATAGGGTTTATGGAGCAAGGACTGCGAAGTAAGAGCTGAATAAATTTGCCTATTTCCAGGTATACCAATATGTCAATAATTATGATAAATAGTAATTTTGAGTTAAAGTTGAGAAAGCTAAACATAACTACACCGTTTGCATGGATTTGCAAGAGCTGTTTATGATTGCCTGTGTATTGGGTTGGAGTTGTCCTAAATCAGTATTTCTTTTTGTGAACTTGTTACTTTGCTGTCATTTTTGAGAATAATTTAGGTAAAAATTTATGGAATTTACCTGAACTATGGACCATTTGGATTTGGCTACCCAACCTTTCAAAAATTTGATTTCACTCTCCAACCTTTCAATTTATTTGATTTGAGTTAGTCAACATTACTTTGACTCCAAAATTTAAGCTAATTACTTACTTTAATAAACTTATAGCTGTGAGGATTGTATGAAATATACTAACTAAATCTGTAAAGAGAAAAACCCATTCAAATTTTTAAGTCAAAGTGCCATTGACTGACTCAAATTAATAAATTAAAAGGTTGGGTAGTAAAATCAAAATTTTGAAAGATTGGGTAGCTAAATCCAAATAGTTCATAGTTCAGATAAGTTTCATGCATTTTTTTTTCCAATAATTTAGTATTTATATGCAATGCCTTCTGCAGATCTGCCTAACTTCAATTTTTCCGGATGGACAAGATGTGAGCGCATGTATCTCGAATGCTGCAAGTTCCGTTGGTTTGGATTATGTACCGAATTATGAAGTCTCAATGGGTAAGCAGTGTGATTGGGTGACAAATGCACAGGTTAATTCTCCACCGTCAGTCGAGCTCTTAATTTGTGCAATTCTACTGTTCCTCTTAGTCTCCTTCGAGAAAACTCTATTTTATCTGATAGGATTTTCTTTTGGTTTTTCATAAAATAGAAACATTACAATTACTTTGGCGTTGTAAGCCATAAGTTCTTTATTTCTCTTTCTGAACCTTATTAAAGAAGTCGGAGTAAATAACAGTTAATATCAGTTTGAATATGGAGTGCAATGCTTCTCAGATTTCTGTTATCATCGCGACAATCAATAGTAGCTAGTTTGATAACTGTAATTGTTAACTATGGAATTCTTGTCTACTGTGTGATAGAGAAGTCCCTAAACACTGGTTTAACGTAGATATCATTTACGCTGTTTAGCTCACAGAAATTGATTTTAATCAACTAATACAGGGAAGTGCACCCTGTTTTATTACTTTGGCCACAGTGTTGGAGAACAATTACTAGAATTTTTTGTTGTACTCTTGGGATTATGTAATTACGGAGAATTGTGTTGTTTTAGTTTTGAACTGTTTCTTCAATGACCTTTTAATTTAGTAAAGGCTGTTTGTATTTGCCGCACAGCATTTTTGTAGTCAAACCATTTAATAACATTTGCTACTTAATATAATTGGCAATTTAGAACATGGCACATTTGGACAACTACCGGAAACCCAGGAAATATGTAATATTCGGAAAGTAGACGCTGCAATAGTTCTTACGCAATGTTGGTTCTTTCTATTGATTCTTTGTAATATCCTGTTGATTCTTTGTAATATCCTGTTGATTAAATTTACTGTCTCATGGGATAATCTTTGATACTGGAAGGGGACAACATCTCTCGTTATGTCTACTACAGGAATCTTTTCATCCAATTGAGGTTATCGATGGTCTCTGGATTGTCCCCAAGTGGAGGGATCCCCCTGTATGTTCACACACAATTTCTTTCTGCTCTCTCGACAGACATACACAAATAACATTTTAGATTGATTTTTATCGCTATACATAGCACTGCATGATGCTTTGCTGGTTCTTAAATCTAGTTTATATGTGTTACTATTTGGTGCTTAACTTATTGTTGGCCACATATTGTGTATATAATTAAATAATTATATAATATATTATCTAAAACAATTTCATGCTGTAGATCATTAATTGCTAGATGTTCTGAGCTACACTAGGAGCAGATTGTAAACTAATATATCTATGTTGTTTTTATAGGACTTGCATACTGTTGTAAGATGGAACTTTCATGAAATACCTTTCTCGAAGGTTCTATTATATATTGATTTTGTATGGCACTACATCTCATCATATGCGTTCTTCCTCCTCTTTCTGCATGTTTAGAAATTTCTTCACTACGTTTAGCGTTCCAGGCACTGAAAACAAAATCTTAGTTAAAGTATAGGAAAACTAAGAACATATTTGCACCTTAATAAAAGGAAATTAAGGTATTGTAGCATCCAAGTATAAGACCGATCAAACCAAAGATCCAGGCAATTACAAGTTATTTCATTTTCTGTACTGACCGGACGGTTGCATCTCACTCTGCGATCTATGAATTTGTTTACATGATAATAAAGTATGATTATGATATAAAATCAACTGATTTCTGGGCATTTTGCTCCTTTGCGATCATTAGTAAGTCAGAATTTTAAAATTTTGTAAATACAGAAATAAGGAATACTTTTACTTTGCTTTGAGATTACAACGTTGCAATATTCGTATATGTAGTGTGCAAAGCAGCACCGGATCACGGCCTATCTTGCCTTTGCACATTTAATGGAATTTTACCCTACTTGGATGGATAAAACATTGATTAGAAATATAATTTAATCGTCTATGAATTAAATTGATTGAAATTCTGTTATTTGTCGAATCTGCCAGGACCCACGGGCAACAAATATTCTTCTGAATCCAGGGTTGGCTTTTGGGACTGGGGAGCATCCTACTACCAAGTTGTGTTTGTTGCTGCTACATGAAGCCATAAAAGGTGGAGAGCACTTTTTTGACTATGGTACAGGCTCCGGAGTATTAGGAATTGCAGCACTGAAGGTTTCTTTTATTGTTCTAGCTTTTCTCTCTCCTATTCCTTTTCCCTTTTCCTTAATGAGATCAAACCAACAGATTTTAGTTAGCCATGAGTTCTTTTCTAACTAATTTCTTCTTTTTTACATATTCATATAATCGTGGAATGAATAATAGTCCAAAGTTGTTTGCTAAACTTTTTTTCTTTTGCTGGCTTGTGTCTTTAATTCTAGTGTCCCAAAATTCTTATGTAACAAATAACGAAAAAGTAACTTTTGTCCAAAATTGAAATGTTATATTACTTTCATTTTGGATAAAAGCTACATTGTTTGTCGCAAGCTAATATCGATTCATTCAAGTAGAGCATTGAATTCTCACGTGTCATTTTGTTCCTTTATTGTAGATGGGGGCTGCAATGTCTGTAGGGATAGATATAGAGCCCCAGGCTGTGACTTCTGCACGAGAAAATCTTTCCCTAAATGGAATTGAATCTAGCAAAATGTCAGTTTACTTGGTTCCGAGCAAAGTCAACTCACCAAATATTGAATCTGCAAAGGCGAAATTCGACATTGTCATAGCCAATATACTTATGAATCCTCTAATGGAACTGGCTGAAGATATTGTTTCTTATGGAAAGCCAGAAGCCGTCGTTGGTGTCTCGGGAATTTTGTGTGAGCAGGTACTCCTATTTAACATCACTTCCATGAGATTGCCTTGTCTGCCATTATTGATGCCCCACATATACATGAAGCTACTCTCATAGCACCAGCGCTTCGTTCCTTAAGACTCATTTTAGATGATAGGACATTTGAATTGACAAGGCAATCCATTGGACATGACAAAAGAGTATTTGGAAATCTCTTTGAACAAAATCTCTATGCATGTATGCATTATCTATTTATCACCTAATTTTCTCTATCGAACACATGTATGTAGGTCTATGCATGTACGCATTATCTATTTATCACCTAATTTTTGTTTAGAATCTTGCTTACCATGAGTGCTACTCTATCGCGCTGTCATACTTGTATGAAATGTCGATAATTTGGTGTTTTTATTGCATTTCCCAACTAATTAGCCCTGCTGGAGCAGGTTCTGCAGATTAAAGAAGTTTACTCACAGTACTTGGATAATATATGGGTCTCCGAAATGGAAGGTTGGGCATGTCTCCGTGGGACGAAAAAGAGGATCTGACACCGTGTTTGTTCAAAGCAGATTCACCTCACAATCATAATTTCAGCCGAATTGAAGAATTCAATCTAACCTTCTCGCAGAACTTGGTTCTGTTTTTGTTGTATTATGATTCTACTGTAGACTAGTAGTATCTGTACAGAGGTGTAGCTGCAATAACTAATTTTGTTTCAGAATGAGGACAATTAGATTCTAAATGCATTCTGTTAAGGGTTCAGTACAGTTTCACTTAGAATCCCCAAAATTTTACGGAAAGAGAAAAGAGCGAGAAAAACCATACCTGCGGGGCTGGTTTACTTTTTAGATTTCAAACGTAAAATCTAATTGACATCAGCTTTGAAAATCTGAACCATTCACTAACAACAATGTATCATTTGTGTTTTTGTAAGTAATAACCTATTGTGGTGTTTCTTATGACTTCATTTAAACTAGAAAAAACTTCAAATACCACCATTGTGGTTTCATATTTTTTTCATCTTAATATTCTGTGGTTTAAAGTGCATTAATTTAGTACCCTGTGTTTTCGTACTTTCTCACTTTAGTATCTTATGGTTTAAAATGCATCAATTTAGTACTATGTGGTTTCATTTTTCTCTTTTTGTCGGCTCCTCTGTTAATATTTCGTTAAATTATATACAAAAATACTTTAGATATCCTACCTAGGTTTATCGAATATTTATTTTAGTATTCTTTAGTTTTAACTTTGTCACTAATTTTTTTTTTCCTTATCGAATATTTACTTTAGTATCATTTAGTTTTAATTTTGTCACTAATTTTTTTTTTCCTCCGTTAATATTTCATTAAATTATATACAAAAAATTTTAGATACCTTACTTAGGTTTATAGAATATTCACTTTACCCTTTAGTTTTAATTTTGTTACTGATTTTTTTTTCCTCCGTTAATATTTCATTAAATTATATATAAAAAACTTTAGGTACCCTACTTAGGTTTATCAAATATTCACTTTAGTATCTTTTAGTTTTAACTTTGTCACTGATTTAACTAAAAAAATTAATAAAATGGATAATAAAAAAAAAATAAAATTACAGGGTATTAACTTGATACACTTTAAACTATAGAATACTAAAGCGAAAAAGTATGAAATCACAGGGGTATTTGAAGTTTACCCTTTAAACTATGACTCCACAGTTTCATTGGAAAACAGCACAGCATTTTTAATACCAAATAGGCCCTAGTCAAAATGCTGCGGTGAAACCACGTAGAGATAGGACTACAGAAATTATATTTTAATCAAACTTGTGCTGTCTGCACAAGTACTTTGGCGCATTAGTGAAATATTTTAATCAAACTAGGGCTGGGGGCAGGCTCCGAATGTACAAGGGATTAACCCTGTGGTACAAAATTTCGGACTACCACAAGGACCGAATATAGCATAAGCACAAGAGCAAGTTCCCGCGCAAGGGAACAATAATGAAATATATGCACAGATCGAAAAAGTCATCCGAAATACTTTAGGAGTAGGTGTAAGGCCTGCAATGCGGTCTGTATTTAGATCACCTTATCATGCAAATATAGACGCAGAGCATCCATACCCGGCAAATTGGAAAATGTCGAAATTTGACAAATTTTTCGGTGATGAGACCGAAAACACGGTCGAACATGTTGCACGGTTTACAGCACAATGCCAGGAAGTTGCGGCAGATCCATTTTTAAAATTGAGATTATTTAACACTTCGTTAACCAAGACAGCTTTCACTTGGTATACAAGTCTATAGGCTAATTCTATCCAAGATTGGGACGAATTAGAAAGAAAATTCCATGAGCAATTCTATAGGTCGGAACCACAATTATTGGTCGCCGACTTGGTTTTATACCGACAAAAGTCAGGTGAAACGGTGGAAGAGTATTTGAACCGTTTTAAAATAGCCAAAATCCGGTGTTTTATGAGAATGCCGAAATCAGAGTTCGCCAAAATGGCATTAAATGGTCTACATTTTAAGATAAAAGACCATTTTGAAGATAAATATTTTTCTAATATATTTGATCTAGGTGTTAGAGTTGCCCAATATGAGTAATTCCTTAAGAAAAGTGAGGACAATTGGCTGCAATGGAGCCGATATAAAAATCAAAGCAAAGGCAAGGAGAAATTCTTGCTAGAAGAACAGTCGGTTCAAAAAGAGCCGAGCCAATCAAGTAAAAGTGAAGAATCGGCTGATAAAGCCGAGGTATATGCGGCTGGTAAAGAGCTACTTTCTTCAAGGAGAAATCCTTGATAGAAGAACAGTCGGTTCAAAAACAAGTGAAAGTGAAGAATCGGTTGATGAAGCCGAGGTATATGCCGCCGGTAAAGAACTACTTTCTTCAAGGAGAAATCCTTGATAGAAGAACATTCGGTTCAAGAAGAGCCAAACCAATCAAGTAAAAGTAAAGAATCGGATGATGAAGTCGAGGTATACGTGGCTGGGATGATAAAGCGCCGTTTTTTTAAAGCCGACCAAGACCAGCGAAACTAAAGCTTGGGTCTCAGCTGTGCCATTGAACAGTCGATTTGGCACTAATAGTCATCCGAATGTTCATTCGAAAGACTATTGGGGGGGCATTGTTGATGCCAAAATTAAAATTAACACGCCGACCTAACCTACGTATGAGCTAAAGAAAAAAAAACACGTGGTACACTAGGAGTCGACAATAAGGCGCCTGAAGGTCAAGAGCGTTTAGGCGGGAACGGTTGAGAAGTGGGGCGTAACATCCATATGAAGTGGGGCGTAACTTCCATGAGAAGTGGGGCATAACTTTCATATGAAGTGGGGCGTAACTTTCATAAGAAGTAGGGCGTAACTTCCATGATCATGGCTACACCACTTCCTCCACTACGATAACTAACCAATAATGTGGGTTGATAAGATATTATAAATAGTAACTTTGAAGTCTGTAATAGAGGTCTTTCTCTTCCCTGAACGAGAAGACCATCGCATTTTCAATACTTTTCTTTCCTACATTTATCGCTTTTTAGGAGTAGTCTATATGTAATCTTTTTTACTCGCATTTATTGCTTTCCTAGGAGTAGTTTTTAAGTTAGATCTCTGGAATCTGTATGCCCCACGGGCACACTCTGTTATAATCTAGATTTTCAGAGTCTATATGCCATTCGGGCACAATTTGTTTTGTATGAGTTCTCAATTTCATTTTAATATATAAAGGCATTCGGTTCTTTCAGCCGACCAGTTGTTGTGTGCTTCATCTATTCGGCTCTTCGACCGACCTAAGTCTTTGTGTAGTCCGTACATTCGGCTCGTCCAGCCGAACTGACTCTACAGTAGAAAGTTTCGAACTCGGCTGATCCGATCTCTCATCAGCCGAATCGCTTGATCCAGTTGAAAAGCGCAAACTTCGAGGGTCACTATTCGTAGCCGTTCCGCATCCCTACACATTCCTCGAGGAAGATCTTTGACCGGGTCAAGGATCAAAAAATTCGACTCCCAACAATACCTAATGCATTTTTTCTGCCAGTGTATATATTGCAATAAGTCAATTAAGATATATTTTTTTATGGTATTGTCGGAAAATAAAAAAGCTTATCTTTATCTTCTTTGGTGATTTTGCACCAACTTTTCTCCCACTACCAAGCGAGCCCTTGGGGCTAATTTGAAAAATTAATTAATTTATCAAAATCCACAAGTGATATTTTTAAATTGTATTGAAAAATCTGTAATAGTTTTTAAATATAAATATATTTTAAGAATATAGAGACATTTTCAGAATAAAATGAGGCAAACCTCGGTTCATAGTATAGAGTATAAATATGGCAATGAAATCAATACAAATTGCATGTCATATTATTATCTTTTGAAAAAAGTAATTCTTTTTTTATTTCCGTTTTACAAAAAGTAATAAAACTATATTTTTTTAGAACAATACTACCTACGGACTCCTTCAGTGTAAATTTTAAATGTTTTTTTGCATTTGGTCCCATGAAAAAAATTTATTTTAAAAATAACCCCAACAAATTTATTTTTATAAAAATGACTATTTCCTCCCCACACAGGCGCCATATCAGCGCCATAGTTTTAAGTTGAACACGGTAAATCATTCACCGTGTTCAAATATGGTGAATGATTTACCATATTCCATACCTACATTCCCCTCCTTTCCTTTTTTCAATATTTATATATTTTTTCTAGATACGGTGAACCGTTCACCGTGTTCAACTTAACAAACTGGCCCCAACCTAGGTCACGTGACGTTGACGTGGTGCCTACGTGGCAGGGTTAGGGTCATTTTTGCAAATATAAATTTGCTGAGGCTATTTTTAAAATAAATTTTTTCTAAGGGCCAAATGCAAAAAAAAACCTCTAAATTTTATACTTTATTTATTCAAAAGCCACTACCTCTCTACTTGTCTTATCAATTACTATTTTTACATTAAAATCTAAAAGGTCTATTTGGTGGCGATATTTTTTAAGGTTTCATTTGGTTTGGGATTAAATAAGAATTAGTTATTCCATAAATAGGTATAAGTTTAGGGTTAAGTATGGAATAGATCAATTTTACGTTTGGATGAAAATTGAGTTGTTTTCGGAAATTAAAAAAATAGCGTTTGGATAGATAAGATGAAATAAGAAGAATAATAGGCAGATATAAATAGAAAATAATAATAGTGGCCCTTTTATTTAAATTTAAAATTTTAAATTTTATATTTAAACAAATTTAAATACATAACTTTAAAAATTGAAATATTTAAAATCTCAAATTCAAAGATTTAAAGTTCTATATTATAAATTTAAGATTATATTTAAATTTAAAAAATATAAAATATCAAATTTTAAATTTTAAAAATTAAAAATAATAATTTAAAATTAAAATTAAAATTTAAAAATTAAATAGATGTGTGATTAGCTAATTCTATTATTATTCCAAAGGGGGTGGGATTAGCTAGCCTCACCTTATAAAAGAGTGTTTGGGGCATCTAAGATAATTGGGAATGATGCATCGAAATTGTGAAATCTCAAATTTATTTGGTCACAAATATCTGATGCAGCAAAGATAAAATTTTTTGTGAAATCTTATAATAATCTCTTGAAATGTGGGCTTGATAAATTTATTTTTGCATTATAATCCTTATAGAATTTAAAAACCAACATTCTCGCTTGATAATTTTTTTTTCAAATATTTAAATTAAAAAGACTAAAATATCCTTACACAATTTTTATATCTATCTTAAAAGTTTAAATTGAGTGCAAGAGACAAATAAACTTATGAATTCCATTAATTCAGGAATATTTAAATAGATTTTATATTCAAATATTTACTATTTTTATACAATTAATTTGGTGTAAAGTAATATATAATAATGGGTAACTTCAAATACCACCTCTGTGGTTTCGCACTTTCTCACTTTAGTACTCAGTGGTTTAATGTGTATCAAGTTAGTGTTCTGTGGTTTCATTTTTATTTTTTTGTCAGCTTTTTTATTAATATTTCGTTAAATTATATAAAAAAATTTCAAATATCTCATCTAGATTTATCGAATATTCACTTTAGTATGTTTTAGCTTTAACTCTATCATTGATTTAATGAAAAATTAGTAGAATCAATAATACAAATATAAAAATAAAACCACATGCCACTAAATTGATATATTTTAAACAACAGATTACTAAAGTGAGAAAGTATAAAATAACGGAAGTGGCATTTGAAGTTTTTCCTATAATATAAGTCACTTTTATTGTTGCAAAATTTGTGTTGGTGTTTGGATCAAAGATAAAAATAATATATTCCTTAAAAAGCAAAATTTTTAGTTAAAAAAATTTAAATCTGATCAACCAAACAGGCCCAAAGAGGTGTTCTGAACCCTAAAATAGAAGAAGGGTTTTTTTTGCAAATAGCCCCCTGATAAATTTTATTTGCAGAAATAGCCCCGTTCAAAAATTATTTGCAAAAATGGCCCTGCCCCTGCCACACCAGCGCCACGTCAGCGCCACGTGGGCAGGGCGGGTCCAGGTGTTTAAGTTGAACACGGTGAACCATTCATCGTGTTCAATACAAAATTTTTGTATTGGATACGGTGAATGGTTCACCGTGTCCAATACAAATACCCCAACAATGAGTAAGTTGGAGGTATTTGTATTAGACACGGTGAATCATTCACCGTGTCCAATTATTTGTATTGGACACGGTGAATCATTCACCGTGTCCAATACAAAAACTTTGTATTGAACACGGTGAATGGTTCACCGTGTTCAACTTAACCATCTGGCCCAGCCCCGCCCGCGTGGCGCTGACTTGACGCTTGCGTGGCGGTGGCAGGGCCATTTTTGCAAATAAATTTTTGACAGGGCCAATTTTAAAAAAAAAAATTATAAGGGGGCTATTTGCAAAAAAAGCCGAATGGTAAGATTTACACTTTTTTTTCTATTTTCTCTCTCTCTCGCTCACCTTTTGCCCTCAAACAGATTAAGTATTGAGAAGTATTAAGATCTTCTTTTTCCGCCCATCCCTGACCACCATTCTTGAGGTAAATTTTTTTTAACAAAAGAAATTTGTGAAAAAAATTAGATTATTTTTTCTTTCTTGTGTGTACATGGTTTCTTGCTTACTTTCCCGTCATTTTTCTCTGTTGCATTTGTTCTAATTTCTACATTCGTAAAATTTCGCAAATACGAGTTCTTGTTTCTAAAACTAGAAAAAGAACTCGTATGGGTTGTCGGGTAGAGCAGAAATAGAACCCTTCTTCTGCTTTTAGGGCACAAAAAATCTCAACTTCTTACCACAGCAGGCTTTTCGTTTGCCAAATATCTGAAAGTTGCTTTCTGGGAGTAGAAAAGGAATTTTTTTTATAAATAATCCTACCAATTTTTATAATTATAAAAATAGTTTTTTTTTTTAAATAATTGTAAAAATAGACCTCTAACATATCAAATTGAGATATTGAAAAAATAAATAATATAGGCGGTGAATGAGTCACCGTATTTAAATGCGCTCCTTCTAAAACTGTTGTAGAGATATAGAAAGGCGTAGAAAAAGGAAAAAAACTTCACCGCATTCATAATTCCTCCTAAAACTGTTGTAGAGATGTAGAAATGCGTACAAAAAAAAAAAAAAAACGGTGAATGATTTACCTTTTTTAAAAGCGGTGAACCATTCACCGCTTTTATAGGACCGTAAAAAATTTAATGAATGAGGTGAATTATTTACCGCTTTCAGTTTCTCTCTCAGCCATAAGACTATATTTACAAATAAAAATTTAACAGGTCTAAATTTAGAATAAAATTTTGGGAGAAGACTGCTGCACTAAAATCTCCGTAGAAAAGCCATGCCAGAAGAAGCCCTGCTTCTGCTTTTTGGGAGTAGCAAGCAGTAATTCATTCACCCCATAGGACTAGTTTTGTAAATAATTTTTTATGGAACTATTTTTATTATAATATTCGTTAACCCTATTAATAAAAAAAAAAATTCGTTTAGATCCTAGTAACTATGGTTTCGGTGTTCTTTTTTGCTTCTATTTTTTTTTCAAGTTGTAGTCACTTGCGGTAAAGCATTTGGCAAAATAAACCACCTAGCGCTTCAGTTGTATCGGAAAACTAAAATAAGATTCTTCTGCTTCAAAGAGAAGTTGTTGGTGAAATTTTTATATAGTACTTTTCCACATAACTGTATTTGAACAGCACTTGTATTGTAGTACTTCTCCTAATAGCTCTATTTGAATAGCACTTCATTGAAAAATGCTACATCCTATAGGAGGACAGGTAAATGATGCATAAACGGAATGCTCACTTATAGTGAAAAAAATAACCAAATTAGAGTCGTCTTAAAAGAAATTCGCATTGTCTCACTGTGATTTAATCTTCTCGATGCAAGTCTTTTATGTTGACCTCGATTCTTCATATAGTTTTACATTTGCATACTTCTGCTGAGAAGATAAATTTTGACAAATTTGTTCCATGGCTTGTTATATTTCAAACTTTTAGTTGAAAATTCTTGAATAGGAAATAGAAGAAAAAGAATGGTACCTTTTTAGGGAAGCAAATGATATTTTCAAATGGCTTGAGTGGTTAGATGTAATGCCCTCTGAATAATTAATTATTTGGATTGTAGCTGTCTCAGCCTCTTTGATCCCAACCATGTGCAGCCTAACCATAAGCAGCTTGAGGTGGGAATGATTGTTATGTTTTGTTTTTAAGGAAAATATTGAATTGCACTGTTTTAAATTGTTCCAAATGTGAAAATTGTAGCCAAACAAAGATTAGCATCGAACCAGATTGAGCCAATCTAAATAGTTGCCTTTCTGTTCTTTTTACCGCTTCACCCTTTTAGCTCAGCAGTTTTATGGCACGGCCCTATTGGTAAGCTATGTACTACCTGCCTCTTGTATGTTACATGACATAGGTTCTAGAGTCATTTTTTGGTAATTAGATGCTTGTTCCGAAACATCAATTGCAATTGCCACAAGGTTTCTTTCATCAGTTTTACTATCAAAAGGAGGCAGATGAAATTCTTGTTATTCCAGGTAAGTATTAAAACATCATATAGAGATCTGAACTACATCAAGTGTGGACTATAATAATAAAAACCGCAATCATGGTAAATTAATTCTAAATGCAAGCCTAGGCCCTCGCTTTACGCAAATGACTCCTTCAAGTGTCTGTTCTTTGACCAGCTTCAAGTATCCACGTTATAAAAAAAAATCTAGGTTGGTCCACCATCAATGTCTGCTAAGTGGAAAAATTGTTGTTGTGATATGATGTCTGCTGTGATGCAGAATAGCTAGGATGATTTTTCATGAATATTTTTATCTTCCTATGCAGTTTCATGTGACGTATGATTCATATAATTTACAATTTTTTTTTTTTTTATCATGAACATCTTGTATCTTTCTGCTGTTTCAGCTACTTGGGCTATAAACTAAACAAGCTAACAACCTATTACGATCTCTTATTAAGCATCACATGGATTTGGGAACTGGGGATCCACTGTTACCAGATCAAAACGGCCAACTTAAAAGACCACTACTACGTAAGGTAACATGCAATTGTAAGTTATATCCGGTATCTCTATTACTTCTGGCAGTCGAAGTAAACTGAAAGACATCTCTCACCGTTGTGCAGGGAAAAGCTATGCTGCAAATATCCCAGCGAACAACAAAGCTGAACAAATGGGTGTTGAATGAAAAGCAGAAACAATTGGTATCTATAACTGGACTAGGAAATCTTATGCATTGTACGGGATTCATTGTTGATCGGTTTTTGCTCTCAGCATTCTGTGAGTGGTGGAATAGCAAAACTAACACTGCACACTTTCATGGCTTCGAGATGGCCCCATCGCTTCGAGATGTTTCTTACATTCTAGGCATCCCTGTCACTGGACAAGCAGTAACGGGAGAACCTCCTGGTCCCAATGCGGCCAGAAGACTATGCTTACAATATTTAGGGAAGGACCCTGGGGTGTGGAATGGTAAATATGGCTTAATTAGACTTACTTGGTTGTTCAATGAATTCCATGAATTACCTGAGAATCCAACCATCGACGAGATTGAGTATAGCACAAGAGCTTACCTGCTATACTTGATTGGATCCACTTTGTTTACAAGTCTAACAAACGGATTTGTTTCACCAAGGTATTTGCCACTTTTGGGGGACATTGAGAATATTCATCGGTATGCGTGGGGTGCTGCCGCATTAGCTCATTTGTATCAAGGTTTATCCACTGCAGTAAATCCCGATGCCACCAAGTTTTTATCTGGCAGTGCTACATTGCTTATGGTAAGATTTGTCAATGACACCTTTAATGGCAAAAACTTTTTGCGTAGCATAAATTTTCTTTTAGGTTTGGCTGATCGATGGATGTTTTTCTGTTTCTTCTCGTGTAAAGTCTTGGATATATGAGTATTTACCAGTAACACGTCGCGAGGTGAAGAACCAAGACTTCTCTGCTTTTCCGCGTGCCTGCAGGTGGAAATTTAGTAGGGGGAACTGTGGTGTAAGAAAGAGTGTTTCGGCTTTCAGAGGAGATTTTAATTTGCTTCAATTATCAGAGGTAAGTTAAAATTTGAAGTTGTAGTTATGTGTATATATATCCCTGCTAACTTACCTGTTTACAAATCCCTATATATCCGAAACCTTTCTAGTACAAAACCGATGTCTCCAGTGAACTCAGCGAATCCCCGAGTTAAGGATATTTTGATGGAAACTGAACTTTTCGAATGTTATATTTAGAAAAATTGAGATCTTATGTGGGAAATATATATATATATATATATATATATATATATATATATATATAGAGAGAGAGAGAGAGAGAGAGAGAGAGAGAGAGAGAGAGAGAGTAGGGCTGCTGTGCTCTTAGGAGCACGGAGGCCTCCATGCTCCTGAGCCGCTTTCGATGATGGAATTTTTGAATTGACGATCGGCTCCGTTAGATTTAATCTAGCGTATTTGAAGTTTCTAGAAAATAAGTTTTGCGATTTTTTGATATCATTTACCTAGTGATCGAAAGGATTCAAAATCAATAATTTTTAATGGTTGATATCTGCCGTTTTCAAGTTTAACGGCATAGAAGTATTCAAATCACATGAAATTTTGATACAAAATTCTTTATAATATATACAGCAAGATCAATATTTCTGATCGAAAATTTTAGTGCTATATCACCACTTTTTATAGGATTTTTATTTTTAGCCGTTAAAATTATTGATTTTGAATCCTTTCGATTACTAGGTAATGATATCGAAAAATCGCAAAAATTATTTTCTAAAAACTTCAAATACGCTAGATCAAGTCTAACGGAGCCGATCGTCGATTCGGAAATTCTATCATCGAAAACGGCTCAGGAGCACGGAGGCCGCCGTGCTCCTAAGAGCACAGCAGTCCTACTCTATATATATATATATATATCTATATTATAGTATAGAATTGATTAGAATACTTTTAGAACACCAAGAGTTGATTAAACACTATTCACCTCACATCTACCACCTACCACTCACCTCTCCTTGATTACTAATTACCCTTGATAAACACTATTCCACCTACCACCACCTACCACCACCTACCACCATCCATCCCACACCTTACACTCTCTCCCACCATGCTAAAAACCAAAGCACCACCATCTTAGATGCTTTTGAAGTATTCTAAGTCTCACTGCTCTCTCTCTCTCTCAAGTCACCAGAACTCGTCTTCGCCTCGCTCCTCTCTAATAATATATATATAATATAGTATATATAGTATGATATGTTTATATTAGAGAGAGAGAGAGAGAGATCGAGAGAGAGAGAGAGAAGAGCTAGGCTGGTGTACTATCAGTAGCACGGAGGCCTCCGTGCTACTAAATTGTTTTCAATGATACGACTTCCAAATCTACGATCGGCTCCGTTAAGTTGATCTACACTATTGAAACTATTTGGAAACTAAATTTCATTATTTGTCGACATCATTTGGCTAGTGATAAAAAAGTCTCAAGAATTAACAATTTAATGGTAGATGTGATGCGTTTGGAATTTAACCGGTTAAAACAATCACCAAATCTAATGAAATTTTTTATAGAAATTTTTTTCACTATTTAGAGTAAGACCAGTACCTCTGATTAAATTCAAGTCTTTTATCATCATTTTTATGAGATTTTTATTTTCAGCCGTCATTTTAGACTACCGTTTGAATAGGTAAATGACGTTGAAAATTATGAAATTCAGTTTTCAAATATTTTTTAATAGTGTAGATCAAAGTCTAACGGAGCCCGATTGTCAATTGGAAGCCGCAACATTGAAAACAATTTGGTAGCACGGAGGTCTCCGTGCTACGAGATATATAACCAGCCTTATAATATATATAATATAATATATATATATTATATATATATATATATGGATTAGAGAAGAGAGAGTTAAGCTATATATATAGATATATGATATATATATATATATAAGAGAAGAGAGAGAGAGAGAGAAGAGAGAGAAGAGAAGAGAGAGAGAGGAAGAGAGAGAATAGAGCTACTATGCTATCGAAAGCATAGAGGATTATGCTTCTGACTTTTTGGCCCTTAGTTAGCCTCTTTATTATTTCTAACCTTGATTAATACTATTACTTCTGTGGGACGCACTCAACCCTAGGGATACTACTCAACCCTAGGGGGACCGCAATTATCCCAAACCGTATAATTTTTTCATCCAAGGGCCAAAATCGGAAGCATCAAATACTCTATACTTCCGATAACATAGTAACTCTACATTATATATATATATATATATATATATATATATATATAAATAATATACTAATATATAAGATACACACACACATATAACATATACATTTACATACACACACCCACATATAAGGCTAGAATACTATTAATAGCAACCAAGTCATTGGTGCATAATTTTGGCCCTTGATGAAGCGATGTATATTACAATGATAGTGTCCCTAGGGATGAGTGGGTGGTTGGTTGAATAGTTAGATCTAACGAGTGAAAATGTCAAAGAGGTTTGATCTAACCGGAGAAAACTTGATAGCTCTAAGCGCTTGGTGCTATTGATAGCATTGTAACCGACTATAGATATAGAAATATATATATATATAATATATATATATATATATATATATATATATATAGAACTTAAGACTAGAGTACATTAATAGACCAAATCATTGTGCTATTAATTTCGGCCCTTGGATGAAGCGATATGCGGTTAGAATGATAGTGGTCTCCTAAGGTTGAGTGGTTGGTTGAAGTAAATGATAGAACGGATGGAAGGTCAAAGGGTGTAGATCTAAACGGCAGAAAACTTGTAGCACACCCTAGTTAGTAATTAGCGAACAATTCGCGAATTTTTGAATAAACCGAATTATAACGGCCTAAACATTTTTCAAAAAAGTTTCGGAAAAAAACGCGTTTTTTCCGTAAAAATAATTATCCGCAATTATTCGCTGATTCGCGAATGATTCGCCCAAAAAAAATGGCTCGTGAGTCGTGACACTCGTCGTCCTCCGTCCTCCCGCCCGCCCTGGCCGGCGCCGGGAGCAAGAGGGCCCGCGACGACGTTGTCGCGAGAGGAGCAAAAGCCGTGGCGTTGCGTTGCGCGCGCAGCGGAGGCAAAGGGACAGAGCGGCGGCGTTTGCGCGCGAGCGGAGCAAAAGGGACGCGTGTCCACGAGGCCATTCGGCCTCGTGGACCGGATGAGAGGGAGGTCCACGGGGACCTCCCTCTCATTAATATACTATATATATATATATTATAAATATATATATATATATTATATATAATTAATATTTTTAAATATATAACTTTTATATATTATTAATATATGTTTATTATAATTTTAAATATATTTAATCTATTTATAAAAATTATAATAATAATATATATAGTGTATTAATTATTATATATTTATTATATAGCCGAATTTTTGATTCCGAATTTTTAATTGGTGAACGTATAATATCCGTATAAATCATGTATCCGAATAATTACCGAATTCGTTTTTTAGCCGTATTTTTCAACGAATTTAAAAATTAAAAGACGAATTTTATCCGAATTATATTCGTACCGAATTTTTGCCGAATCCGAATTAACTAACTATGGTAGCACCAAGTGCTTGGTGCTATCGATAGCATTGTAGCCGGACTCTATATATATATATAGTTCGGCTAGGGTGCTTCTAAAAGCACTATGATGCTACCAAGTTTTCTACCGTTAGATTTACCCCTTTGACTATTTTTATTCATTAGATCATACTATTTAACCAACCACCTACTTCAACCCTAGGGGACTACTATCATCCTAAATGCACATCCCTTCATCCAAGGGTCGAAAATCTAATAGCACCAACGACTTGGTGCTATTAGAAGCATTCTAGCCTAATTCTATATATATATATATATATATATATATATATATATATATATATATATATATATATATATGGTGATTTTGTAGGAATATATCTGTCTCTCCATTTTTCTATGGTTTAGTTTGAAACAATTTATATAAATATTTTGCATTATATCATGCCTTTCAGGTCAATTGGACACCATATGAGGACATGGATCGCAGTATTATTCCGGAGTATTGCCATGCTTCTGATAATATTTGCCAAACTCGGACATGGCTTTTTAATTTCAATATAAAAGAGATATATGTTCCTGAAAGGTTTGCTCGACAATTTGGGCATGAGCAGCAAGAACTTGATGATGTGCCACATTGGCAAAGAAGAACAACAAATTCTTGGATGGATTGGAGAGTAGAATATGCTCAGGAAATTGAAGAATTTAATCGATTGTTCAATATTTATCATAAGGAGGTCAATCCACCATCAAGTAATCAAGGAGCAAAAGAGTATTCTCATATCAATTATATGATGATGGTGAGGAAAAGAAAGATAATGATCTATTATTTTTGAATGATTTAAAAAAAAAGGGTTAATTTAAGGCGATACCGTTGGGCTTTTGCAGGTGAAAGCTCTGAAGAATGACCTCCCAGTGATTGCTAAATATCTTGAAGGGCAAGAATTACCTATTGAGGTTGGAAGATCCCTTGAAAAGTTGAATAGTCTGATGAGTTTTCCGCTGCTGAAATCCATTTCGAGGACAAAACAAGTAACCAAGAAGCAGAAGATGAGTAAACAAGAACAGTTCGAGGTGACTGAGAAGCAGAAAATTAGGAAACAAGAACAAATCGATTCCACTAAAGTATTGGAGTCGCCAAGATGTTCAGATAGAAAAGCAGCAACCAATGTGCGAAGGAGCTCGGGCACAGTTGAATCTAAGAAAAGAAAGTGGCGTGGTACGAAATCTGATCGGGTGAAGATAGAGAGCAATCGACTACGAAGGAGTGGTAGGATGTGCGTGCAGATTAAGAAGTTCAAGCACAAGGATGGACAGGGAGCGGATCCATCCAATCCAATCTCACTCTGATGTAGAGTGTCTTCTTATAGGGAAATCCTCAACCAACCCCCATTTGATTTAATGTCTCTGCACTTTGCTATTCCGTGGTTCCGTTTGTCGCACTTAACTATATCATGGTTACTGTTTTACTATGCTACAAGGACCTCTTATTGATGGTAGATTAGAGATGGCACTTGGGATGATAAACTATAAAACTCAATATATTCATGTGGGCGCAAAATAGAGCCATGATCTCTATGTGCCTTTCAAACCCGCCATTAGTGAGAGGTCTTTGCAGGCTAGTGAAGTGTAACAAATGAAATTACAGGTAGCGAAGTGCGAGTACTTTAAACAACTGGTACGATATTCGAACATTTTTCTTCTTTTAATAACATTTTTTTTCTCTTCAATTTGCCAAATATAGCGCATTGAATTGTTTAGACGGAGATGGAGATCGTAGGCTGTTGGTTCAAAAATATTTGAATGAATTGCAATTTTTCGGTGGTTTTAACTTGGTATTCCTCATTTCGCATTATTAGTATTTTTTTCCTCTAAATTATTGTTCTACTAGTGGGTTTGATTGATTAGGAATTTTTCCTGAGATGTATTTTACATTGATAAAGTCTCTCTTTCTGATGAAATTATTTTTCTTTCTTTTTAACTCAACCTTGAGTGTTTGGTGCCTGCTTGGTAAGGCTCGACATCCTTTTTTCTTTAAAATCAAAAGTAGTTATTTTAATAAAGTACAAAAGATTAGATAAAATATGAAATAAGCGATTAGAATATATTAGTGTAAAAAGAATATTTTATGTCATATTGTGTTCATATACAAATATTTTTATCGTTACCGCATAGTTTATGCTGTAGTCAGTAAGTTCTTGCTATGATTCTATGTCATGACAATGATTATATGCTTCTAGTTTATTTTTATTTTCCCTTCTAGTTCATGGTAATTTGGTCAAAATTGACCTCACTCCGTTTAGTAGCTTAGCTACTTCTAAGCAGTCGGATATTTAACTTGTTGAAAACCTAAATTGTTTATAGAAATGCATTAGCAAATACATGGCATTACATTATACGTGCCAGCACATCAAAAACTTACAAAAATATATTTTGCGTTACCTTTAGTAGCATTTATCATGCAATTCCTAATACGAAACAATAGATTGAAACAATTAATTGGACTTCTCCCACAGCTTAGTAGATGCATAAGTTAAACACATGAGCCAAAGGATAAAAAACAATAAATAGGAGATAATCGTTTCTCTTTTCTCTTTTTTTCTTTTTCTTAATGAGATAATAGTTTCTTTATTGTTTATTTTTTCTTGTCTCCACGCATACAGAAAACCTAAATCTGCATGTGTCGATTGTCCAACCAAGAATCATCTTGATCAGAATTTGTATGTGAAAGATATGCTCTTCCGACGATATGAACGTCTCAATCCAATCCAAACTTGACCATCCAGATCCTCCTGAATCACTACTCCTGTTTGGAAAATTCAACACTTGCTGAATTAAACTTCAAGAAAACTCAAAAGTAAACTCAAATAAACTCCAGCTCGGAGTGCCGCCGTCAGAAATAGTTCTTAGATTAAGTTCCTGAAAATACATTTCGTATTTATAGTTCGCAGTGCAATCATTCTTCCATCATCAAGAGATATTAAACAGTTGACAAGAGCGCGAGACATCGACGAAAAGAAAATGCTACCAAATGCCTTTTATTGACTACAAATAAGTATCTGATTGCATATAACTCAAACATCTCTCTATTGTCTTCTTCTGGGCAAGAGACCAGACCTAAAGATGCATAACTTACCTGCCTCATGCTCCATCATATTATTTTGTTCTTCCTACATATACAACCAAGTGCTAGCTTTTCTTTCTTTCAGCCTCTTCCCTTTTTCTTTCTTATCGTGATAAGGCGAAATGTTATGAGCAAACATGTCAAAGTGAGGATGGTGATTTAACTGCTGCTGCCGCAGATTCTTTCTGATAAGTATACACGCCGATCCCCCGCTTTCTTCCCAGTCGACCGGCATCGACATACTGAACGAGGAGCGGGCAGGGGCTGTATTTGCTATCGCCGAGTCCCTCGTGAAGAACTCTGAGTATGGAGAGGCAGACGTCGAGCCCGATGAAGTCTGCGAGCTCCAGCGGGCCCATCGGGTGGTTTGTGCCCAGTTTCATTCCCGTGTCTATGTCCTCCTTTGTCGTCACGCCGGTGTACAAAGTGTAAAATGCTTCATTAATCATTGGCATCAGGATACGATTGACGATGAAGCCTGGGTAGTCTTGGGAGCATATAACAGTCTTCCCTAGCCTGCATGAATGGAAAATTAATTGATTAGACAGGCTCATTATTTTGACCTAGTGATTTGTAAATTCCAATAGCATTCAATAGCTGACGGAACGGTAGTTCTATCTAAGTAAAAAGGCTTAAAGTTGAAGGAACAGTTAACAAAGGAATCTAAAATCAGCTGACAAATTCATTTCAAATCAAAAAACTTTTACCCAACAATTGCAATCAAATAGTATTTGAATTAGCAAACTATATGTTTACCAGAAAAAAAAAAAGCTAGGTAGATTAGAATATGAATTCCATAATTTTTTTTTTCCCCCTCTAAGACCTTTTTGGTCAAGCTAGAGTATCTGCAGAAATGCTGCATGTGTAAAGCTGCTCCAATGACTCTTTTTTTTTAAATTTTACTGAAATTCCGTCCAACAGTTCTTTGCCACAACACAAAAACTGTAAAATTTAGAGCTTCTGGGGCTAAGAAGCTCATTGGACCTTCTTACCTCAGAGAAAGATCTAGATTGCTTCTTCATCAAATGCTCCATTTGCTGCTCCCAGGAGCAGAGCAACTATTCTAGAGGCCATGCCAAGCAGGCACTAAATATTTACTATTTGATGCACATTTATTCAGAAAGCCAAAGAACTAAAAACTAGGTAAATTATGCAGACCGGCAAAGTCTTAGGAGCATACCTTTCCGCCAAGGATTTTATCGTCACAAAGATCTCATCAGATGTATCTGCTCCTCTTACAATCTCAACCAATTTCATTATAGGAGGAGGGTTCATAAAATGCATGCCTATCACCTGACATAAAAAGAAAAGGCTCCTTTCAAATCTGACAGAAAAAGAAATGTACTCCATTTTGATTCTCAGAAAAGTTTCCTTATTTACCATGTTCATGGTTGAGTAATCATATGGAAAATGACAAATTGGAAATAAGTAGCAGCAGCTACGGAATATCAGAAAACTTCTCCATTAAGTTGTAACTCAGTGATTCGTCCACTTCGTCCATTTAATATTTAGATGAGGATGTCTTAGCAAGTGTCCATTGATAGATAGAAGATTTAAACGAGAGGTTTAGACTATTATTTTAGCAAGTAAACCAGAAGCAGAGTTACATTTTGTAACAATTTAAAATAGAGGAAGTTAAGAGGTTAGAATTGATAAACATATTACATTTGCTCAGCTACACGTATTAATGAGACAGGAATGCGGCGCAGGATGTCTGCTGGACTAAGGCTAAACGGCCCCCAATAATATAGATATAGGTTAGAATCCCATCGCATACCTTCATAGAAATGCTAAGAAGGTGCCAAAGAATCAATTAGCATTTACAAGATATTCATACAAATAAATTACCATCAACCAGCACATTCAACGGCATAGAATTTAAGGCAAGGAAAACAAAAAACTTAAGCAGTGCCAAGGTAGGCTTATGTTTGATGTTCTCTTTGTTTCTATTTCATGTTTCTACTAAGAATAAACCTATAATCAATAAAAGCACTGTCAAGAGCAGGAATTAATATCACAATAAGCTGATCTAATGAAACAAAGGAATCAACTAAAAAACCTGGGATGGGCGGCTAGTTGCAGAAGCAAGGCGTGTTATTGAGATTGAACTTGTATTAGATGCCAGAATTGCAGAAGCTTTGGAGATCTTGTCAAGTTCTATAAACAATTTCTTCTTTACATCTTCAGACTCCACAATGGCTTCAATTATGACATCTGCATACCGAAGCTCTTGCAAATTTGATGTGTACTTCAGACGGCTTATCGAATCATTACCTACAACCTACAAGCAAATAGAAGCAACCAAAAATTTAAGAGTGTTAGCTAATCGGCAAGTGACATGTTATGCAACAAAGTTAGGAAGATGATAGTTTCTGATATTTGTTGTTTTAGCTTCTAATCTATTTCAGAATAGTGACAAACTTCTTCAGGCAGAGTTTCAACTACTAGCGTCCCCACATATAAGCTTCATAAATGATACCTTTTACACAAAATTCTGAGGGAAGCAATTAGTAACTGCAAGAAGCTCAATAACTCAAGCAAGCTGTTGAACACTCTGCTTAAAAACTGTTACTAGTCTTTAGAGCAATTGGAAAGTTGGTTTCACAATTAATTCTATTGGGAGGTATACACAGTTAGGTCAATTTTGCAGATTCAATCAGAAAGACTTTAGATAAAACAACAATAAAATTTGAATATTTCAAGAAACCTTATTATGCTGTTACAATCACGTCAAACACTACTGGAAAAATGAGAGCATGAAGACCAAAATCATGACATTCAACCAGTCAAAGACTACCAAAGTCAATCAACATGTGCAGCAACTTCTTTAATAAGGATATCACAGCTCTTCTAATAAACCAAGAATATCTCTCTCTTTCTACGAGCAGTGATCACAATAGAGCTTTATTAGAGAAAAGGCTTAAAAAGGTATACTACCCTTATGAATGAAATCTATAAGTTCGAGATTTCTGCCGTAATATCTAATCTATAAATTATAGTTTAATGTGAAGACACTTTCCATCTCCTCGTAATAGTAGTTCAAGCAATGAATTGATTACGTCTTGCAGAATTGTTCTGCATTCTGCTTTTCCATTGGTCATCAATCTTATATTTACTCGATTATAATCAATCAAAGAAGCCAGTTAACGAAAATACAACACAAGGTTATGTCAACTTACTGAATGCAGATTAGAAAGATAGTGGCTAGTCCATTCACACCTATTTTGCATGTCCCCAACAGAAACATGTGTACAAATTATTTAACAGATGCTAGAGATTGAAGCTATATGAAAACAAAGTGGATATTGGACATATCCACAATCGCTCATTGATATATACAAAAGGGGGAAAAAAAATCCAACATAACTTTATATTTACCACACTGAAGGAATCAATAGAGAGGAAAAAAAAAATTTGCGAGCAATATAGTAACACAGACATTTTTATTTATGATGTTAAACTACTAAATGGGAAAATTATACGTCCGCGAACTTCTGGTTCAAGTTGCACTAGTCCCTGAACTTCTGGTTTAAGCTTTACTTTAATACTCAGACTTCTAAGTTAGTCATTCGGCACCTGTTGCATCCTCTCATCCATGCACCACGAACCCATCGGGTCTCCATCCATTTAATACATGCAATATCTAGAGAAGATGTGGATGCTAAGGACTAAAATATCAAAAGTGATCGAGGAATGATAGATGCGTGGTAAAAAAAATAAAAAATGTACAAATGCACCAGGTGCAGGTTATAGTTTCTCCTCTAATATTGTTATGCTCTATTTGGATGAGGAGAATAATAAAGAATGACAACAAAGTAAGAGAGAAGATAAGAAAGAAAAATGGATTGATTTCTCTTGTTATGTTTTGATGGATGGTAGAGAAGGAAAAAAAAGGAGTTTTTGATAGAGTTATCTTTCTTTTTCCCTCTTTTTCCACTTCCAAGAGAAAATAAATCGACTGCTGTGGAAAGTTATTTCCTTTTTTTTTTTTTTTCTCTCTCCATTTCTCCACCTTTCTTCCATCAAGTTTGATTCTAAACTAGAGAAAAACAACTTTCTCATTTTATTTTATTTTATTTTCTCTTTCTCTTCATCCAAACAGAGAGAGGAAAAAAACTATCAAATGTTCAAAAACCTAAGGCTGTGTTTGGACATACGAATAAAATATTCAACAATATTTCATTCGGTATATAGATTTTCTTGTGTGATTGATTGGATCATAGGAGTTTGATTTTCTTTGCTCCTTGAACGGTTGTGGCATCTTTGATTTGGTAGGATAGCATATTTACCTTCTGAATAGATGATTTGAAGGCCGAATATAATATTTATTCTAGACATTCGATGACACTTCTCATCTACCAAATATTACATGCTTCTGGAGTAAATCGAAGGGATTACATGAATAAGACGTTCGTGCATCCAAACATGATCTTAAAAATTTGAGATCAGCGGTGCAATTTACCCAATTCTACACATATGAAAACAAGGCTCAGGCCCAGATCTTTAAATTGCAAATTTCCAAATTAATTTCCCTAAAAGGGGTGTTTGCTTCCTCAAAAAAGCAAGAAAAAGGTGATATGTGGCGATGGATTGGGGCTCACTAATGAGGCATCGTTGTAGAAGTTTTTTTTTTTTTTTTTTTTAAAAAAAAAAAAAAAAAAGAAGGTTACGTATATGCTTCATTAATTTAAATTTTTAGGGTTAGGATTAATGTTGCACTAGAAGTGCATGGGATGGGGGTTTTCTTAATTAAGTAATAATTACCCGGTTAATTAATTAGAGGGGTTAATATTTTCCTATGGGCCCATTATATATATATATATGCCTTTTGTTTTTGAATTTACGTAGCCCACCCTTGCAAGTTTCGAAGTGCACTTACTTTGAAGTTGGCTTCGGATCACATAATGAGAGATGTACAATTATAACTAAATGTACAAGTGTTGAAATGTTCGTGGATGCAGTGAAACTTACACAGCATTCCTAATTAATTAAGATTGGTTAGGCAGGATCCTTTAATTTCCTTTTGAAGCTCTCTCATAGAATACTTATGCCTCAAAGAGAGTGCAAAAGGATACAATACTTTGGCCTCAAAGAGAACGCAAAACATATTTAGCAAAACAAATTTAGTATTGTATTAATTGTTGCTTCAAAAGACGAGCTTTTGTGTTCATAAAATAACATTTGTTTTGTGAAAAAGAAAGGCGTTTTTTATAATTGATTTGTCACCACTATACTCCACGTAGCTACTTGCAACACTATCAGAATAGCTAAATTACACGCTTGCACGAAAGAAACGAATCAACTCATGCATGAAACAAACCAATTAGCTCGTCTGATGCAGGTTAAGTTCAATGAATAGTTTGCACGTTAATTTACCCTAGATTTGCTGCGCATCTCAAGTCACCTAGATTTGTACACATCTCGATCGAGTCACCAAGTTCTGTTGCACATCTCAAGTCACCTTTTTTTTTTTTTTTAAACCTTCGTTCAAGGGGCGGCTAACCGGATTCACCAAATCCAAGTTAAATGAACCAACCAAACAATTTGGTTTAGTTAAGTAAAACCTAAAAAAAATTACTTAAGAATTCAAAGCTGAATTATAAAACTTCGAGCACGAAGCGCAGTGCATGTTCTGCAGTGATTAGGAGGAGAGAGCAGTTAATTAGAGTTTGTATATTGTTAATTAGACATGAAATCTTAGAGATAGATCGATATTGCCTCGAAGGATGCCCTCGCGTAGCTAGAAAGGCAATCAACTGCACACGGAGAATCATCGACAAGGGCCCTAGCTAATTTGCGAGAATTCAGGCTATTGACTTGAAAATATTTTAGCCGATCGGTCTTTGATCAAATCAAAGAAGTTAGTGAGAAAGCTAAAGGAAAATTAACAAAGAGAAGAATAATTAAGTACCATTAAGAGTTCTAAGCTTAAAATGAGGGGACCTTTGTCAACTATGTAAGGAACATGCGTGTACTGTGTCTAATTAGGAGTTCACACTTGCAAATCAAAGTCAAGTACATACGTGACAGGGGATTAAAACTTTTATATATATATATATA
>NC_033624.1:4697358-4751065 GCF_001540865.1 Ananas comosus
GCGAAGATAAATCGTCGTCGGAGGCGGCAGAAAATGAGGGAGAGGGAGAGATGAGAAGGGCGGGGAAGGGCGAGAGGCGTCGTCGTCGGAGACGGTGGAGAAGAGTCGGAGAAGAAAAGAAAAGAAAAAAAGCAAAAAAAAAAAGTCGCGGCACGGCCTTGGCGGGGTCGGAGAGGCGAGGAAGGTGGGGGGTGCATGGACGAGGGCAAGGGCGAGGGCGAGAGCATGAGGGTGAGAGGCGAGACGGACCGTTTCTACCTCCGCTCCGCCTCCGCTCTACCGGCGAGAAAAAAAAAAAGAACGAGAGAAACGAAGAAAAGAGAGAAAGAGGAAAGAGAAAAAGTAATAAGGGTATTTTGGTCAGTTTGCTGAAAAAGCGGACCGAATCTACAAAAATAAAAAAGGTGGCCCGATTTTGCAAAAGCCCAAAATAAGTGGATTTTTTATGCAAATTGGCCTTAATTTTTTTTAAAAAATAATTATAAAAATAGACTTTTAAATACGGTGAATAATTCACCGCATTCATAAGTCCTCATTAGAAATAGAAAAAAATAAAAACGGTGAACCATTCACCGCTTTTACCATCGTAGATATATATAAAAAGTGAGAAAAAGAACCATTCACCGTTTTTAAAAGCGGTGAATGATTCACCGCTTTTATAGGACTATATTTACAAATAAAAATTTAACAGTTTTATTTTTAAAATAAAAATTTAGGAAAAGACTATTGCACTAAAAAATCCTATCTATTCTGTGCTAATTATATTTTTTTCTAAAAAAATTGCAAAACAAATATTTTTCTAAAAATTTGGATATAACACTCAAATTGTCCCACAACCCATGAATAAAGAATTATGATTTCATATATAAAAAATCTTCAGATTTATAATAAGGGGATACTTCAAATAACCCCTGTGATTTTGCATTTTCTCACTTTAGTACCCTATGGTTTAAAGTGTAGCAAGTTAGTACCCTGTGGTTTCGCACTTTCTCACTTTAGTACCCTGTGGTTTCAAGTGTATCAAATTAGTATCCTGTGGTTTTATTTTTGTCTCAAGTTAGCACCTTGTGGTTTCAATTTTCTCTTTTTATTATTCATTTCAGGGTATATAATTTAACAAAATATTAAACCACATGGTGCTAAAACGAGAAAGTGTGAAACCATAAGGTACTAACTTGATACACTTGAAACCACAGGGTACTAAAGTGAGAAAGTGCGAAACCACAGGATACTAACTTGATACATTTTAAATCACAGGATATTAAAGTAAAAAAGTGCGAAACCACAAGGGAGGTATTTGAAGTTTTTCCTAATAATAATAATTAAATTTAAATATTTTGGGCCAGAAACAAATACAACATATACATAATAATAATATTTGTACATTTCAAATCTACCATCTGTTGGACTACCGTATTGAGTGCAAGAAATAACTTAGATATAAAAAAAGACTACATAAAATTTAGAGACTAATTAAAAACCTTATTAAGAGTTTCGGATCTTAAATATCGAAATTAAAAGTTTGAGTACCAAAATTTAACCTCACTCAAAGTTTAGGGACTACTAGTACTGCAATTTTCCCAAAAACATCACAATGAAGATTACCATATCTGGTTGAATCCAAGCATTTATTGCTTTTGTATATAGTTCCTTTATATATATATATATATATCAGTATAAATTCACATAGTCACTTTAGTCACAAGCTACTTAGATACTGAAGAGGTGGAGGTTCTTGCTTCTTGAGATGAAGACAATCCTATCCCTTTTGCTGCTAATGATATTTGTATCAACTTCTAGTATATATATCTCTCTCATTTACTGCTTCCCTTCTCTCTTTTCAGTAAATTTTTTAACCTACTTGCTTATTTTGATATGATCTTCCTATTTATCAACTACTCATAGCTGCCATATTATAGTTGATTTTTCACATCTTGCTAGAAAAATTTCATGGAAACAAATTAAATAGTTGATTTTTCTAAAAGGTTTGGGATTTAATCGCATCCCACTATACCATACTTCTGTATAATTTTTATTTATCATGACATTATTTTTCTTTCTAAAAAACAATCAAACTGTTATCTTTTTATCAATCTCTATATTGTACTTTACATTTATTTTTATTTGCTACTCTGAATCATTTTCTTTTTTCAATGGCATCATTAAACTATTATTGTATACATACAACAATCTTTATACTATTGGCAATAAATCTATTGTTTTGAATAAAAGCTAACTAATGTCTTAAAAGGTACTAGTTAAATAATAAGAAGAAAGCAAAAATGTCCTCCAAGACAGATTTATTGCAAGATTTAATTAGCTGAGTTGTTTTCAACTATTAATTTTTTGCTATTTTTAGATATTTTATTTTTTTTCCTTGTCAAAATTGGCCAAATATACGCTATGCAACATACTTCAAAATAGTGTTTTAACGAAATTGTTAGGTCCCACCTAAATTATAGGTTTACTACAGTGAGCATATGGATTTATAAAAAACGACAATTTAATAGTATTTTTGCAATATATATATATATATATAGTGTAGAGCTACTATACTATCGAAAGTATAAGAGAATTGATGTTTCCGACTTCTTAGCCCTTGGATCAAGAATTGTAGGATCGGAATAATAGTGGAGTGGTCCTTCTAAAATAATAATATTAATTTAAATATCAGAAATAGTCAAAGGGTTGATTTAAGGACTAAAAAGTTGGAAGTATATATATGCTTTCGAAAGTATAGTAGCTCTACTCTCTCTCTCTCAATCTAAAGATCAGAAATAATCAAAGGGTTGATTTAAGGACTAAATAGTTGGAAGTATATATATACTTCTGAAAGTATAGTAGCTTTACCCCTCTCTCTCTCTCTCTCTCTCTATATATATATATATATATATATAGTATAGGAAAACAAAAAATATCCTAAATTATAAGGCTTAATTAGTTCAATTAACTATGCTTAGGTGTAATGTATTTTTAAAAAAACTATGCTTAGGTGCAATATCTCCTACTTCAATGAAATTTAAGAAAAGAAAGTTAATGGATAGCAATACAATAAACTTTGTTTATCTTTAAGGCATACATAAAGTCTCGCCATTTTCTAAAATAAAAAAGAGGGAGTTCACGGGCAGTCCCTCAACTATTTTGATATTATTATTTAGTTTGAGAACTTTCACTTAAGTGTCTTTGTCCTTTAAAATTCTCTAATATATTACAATCTTATTTTTAATGTTTAAAAAATTCTCATGTTTGTTAATTCATTTTCTCAACATGCAAATTTTTGATATAAAAAATAATAAAAGTTATCTTAAGGGCAGGAGAAACAGTGCAACAAGAGAAAAAACAGTGCAACAAGAGGAGAAGCAGTATAAATATCTCTTAAATGGGTGCAGTTTAAGATAAATGGGTGCAATTTTTTCTTGTTGCACCATTTCTCCTCTTGTTATACTGTTTTTTATTTTAAACTACACATCTTTAATAGATATTTATACTGCTTCTCCTCTTGTTGCACTGTTTCTCCTATTGTTGCACTGTTTCTCCTCTTTAAAGAGGAGAAACAGTGCAACAAGAGNGCCGGGCATGCGGTAGAAAGAAGTTAGAATGAAAGGACTGTCAGTTATCTGCCTAAGTTTTGTTCATGCTTTGGAGGGGAGAGTACCCAATTATGTAGCCAAGTTATATGCTTGTTCTTGGTGAGAAAGAACCCTATACATTTTGCATTTTGAATGTGTGAATTGATGGCATAACAAATTTTCTCTCTCTCTCTCATCTTTCTGAAATTAACTCTTTTGATGAGAAAGAATTTTAAGCAGGTCAGACGGATCATAATAAGTCATCTAAGTGGTAAAAAATCTTAAAAGTTGAGAGATACAGTCGTACGTATGACTCCATTAGCCCAAACCTAGTTGTAAAGAGCAAACAGAAGAAGTAATTTGTATGATGCCTCGATAGTTCCACATTGGATAATATGACAGAGTGACACATTAATAGAACTAATAACTTGGGTTATTTTGGATCAATGATTTGAGCTCAATAAATTATTAGTGCCAGTGAGTTTGGTCATTATAATTGGTATCAGAGATGATTCACCAGCCGAAATTGTAAGGTGAGTCTCATATTGTCTGGTGATCTTCGGCTGTATGTTTAATTAGGTTGATAAGGATGAGTCCCATGTTGGATGACGTGGGAAAGTGTGAGGAACTTAGATATAAGAAGCACATTAGAACTATTAACCAAACATAAACATTTTATGCAAACTGATATGTTAACTACAAGATCAATCTTAGTAGGAAATGAGTGAGCACATCGTGCATATGATGGATATAGAAAGACAAGCGGAATTGATAGGTGAGATACATAGGAGATGGATGGTTTAACCTATTATATAATGCATAATTTAAGCCCTTATATATCAAAGATAGTGATTAAATTCATGACCCAACCTCCCGCCATTTCGAACATGACTCGCACCAATCTGGCCTCCCGTTACTGGGCAAGATGCTGGTTTCTTTTAAGCCAACAAATTATACCACATGAAATGTAAATTCCGTATGAAACATTAATTGAAGGTTTTGTAGAAATTGATTATACAATGAAATGGCTTTTCAGGATATTTAGCAATACATCAGCATTCGATGAACTCAATTGAACATTGAGACTTAATTATAATAATCTAAAAAATTTGAGTGAGAACTTACAACAAAACAAAGTTTAGGGACCAATTAATGTTTAGCCCTTTCTAAAAAGGAAATTCTCTTTCCCTTTTTCTATTTTAACTAACAACTTAACTGAGAGTCAAAAGTAGATGCAAGTACATGCCACAAATCTTTCATATTCTCACTATTAAATATCATATCTCACCATTACCAAGGATATTCTTATTATTGCAAAGAACAGTGAATCTCTATTAATGCATCTGGTGAGTAGCAACATTAAATGCACCTCATTCAATTACCACATTAAATTTTCCCCACACTTTGAGCATTTTATTAATATATAAAGGACTCTCCAAATATTGTGAAATATGCATGAGTGTGAGTGTTACTTAAACATGGACAGAAGAAGTGTGCCAGTTATCTTCGTGTGCTTGTTGATGGTCTCTTTCACCATTGGTAGGTATTTATTGGGTCTCTAAAGGAGCCTATATACTTCATTTTTGGGTGGTACTTAGGAGTGCTAATTAATTGTTCTTCATAAAAAAGGAAAATTTTTTTTTTACCGGTAGTTATAACACAGTTTCACTTTGTCATATTGTGGTTCAGAAAGTTGTTCTTACAGATTGATCTTCCGTTTAATAGAATAGCAAAGTGATGCTTTTCGAAAGGGTAAACTTCATATCCCCCCACGAGATGATAAAGTGAAAATAAATTAAACTACAAGAGAACAAAGTGAAACCTTTTGAATTACAAGGTGACATAACAAAAATGACCTAAACCTAGACCTGGCAATCACGACTCAAATCCGCGGGTGCCTACGGGTTACCCGCAAATTTGCAGGTATGGGTACCAACTTTTCCAACCAAAAGAATTATGGGTAAAACGGATGTGTACCCATTAAGCTGTGGGCATTTTGGGTAACCCACGAGTACCCACACACATATATTTTAATTACAAAATCTATTTTCTTAATATATATATATATATATATATATATATATATATATATATATATATATATATATATATAATGTATTATTATGAATTCCGAAAAATTAGTTAAAAGTAGTGTTATTTACACTTTGTCCAACCTGAATGTGATACAAAACACTCATTTTTCTTGATCATTTTTTGACATATTTTCAGTCCAAGAACTACTAGATAGTTTTGAATAGGGTAAGCTTTAATTTGTCCTCCAGTGGTTTAGTTCTTTTTTTTTTCATACTAAGGTTTAAAAATTACATTTAACTATTCTGTAATTTATCGTTATTTTTACCTAAAAAATTCACTATCAAATAAGGTAGCAAATAAATTTTTTTATAATCATATAATAGTTAGATATAACTTTTGCACCGCACATCTATTTTTCTACTACATTAAAGAAGGATTTGGGAGACCAAAGGATGACATGTGTCCCCCCAAACCCCCCTTTACTCTCTCTCCCTCTATATATATATATATATATATATATATATATATAAAATTTAAAATTTTGATACTTTCAAATTTTAAAAATTTAAAATTTAAATTTAATTTATNTATTTAAATTTTAGGAGTAAAATTTTAGAAATATAGTGTATTTCTGTTTATATATAATTAATGTTATTAAACAATTTCTTTTACAATTTTAATTTTCCTCTATTTATTGATTTTTTAAAAATTATTTTGATAGATTTGATCTCAAATCATTTTCATATAAATATTTATAAAATATATTGTTGTATAAATTTACTTTGCACATATGCCAATTTTAATGACTTTTATTTAAATAAATTTACTGATTAAATTATTTTTATATATCTTTTATTTAATTAATAATTAGACTTATAAAATTATATAAAAATATAAAAAAAAGTAAAATTTATTATAAAATTATTTTTATATCCGCAGTATCGCGCGAATATTTCACTAGTAGAGTAGTAAAGCACAATTTCTTGAACCATATGCTACTTGAAAATGAGTTAAATCATGGGTGGGCAAATTAAAATTTATAGTTTTTCACATGAGCGATATTAAATATCCATTATAGCATCTATATCTATATAAATATAGAATCGAGAGTATGTACGGTGGGCTCCCCGCGTTTTGCGGGGGACTCGCGAGAGAGAGAGAGAGAGAGGGAGAGAGAGAGAACAGAGGGAGGAGGGAGATGAGAAACAGTAGAGGGGAGGTGAGAGAAGGCCTACAGATGAAGAGGTAGGAGATGGAAGAGAGACCAACCGGGAGAGAGGAAGAGAGAAAGGAAGAGAAAATGAGAGAGGAAGGGGGGGGCCTGCGTGCAGGCGACTCGCCGCCCGCCAGCACACGCGGAGAGGAGAAGAGGGAAGAAAGAGGAGCAGAGCGCGAGCCCGAACCACCATAAGTGGTGAAGAGAAAGGAAGAGGGGAGGGAGGGGGGCGGGACGGGGGGGGAGAGAGTGAGATGATGGAGAGAGAGTACAGCTGTGAAACGAAAACGAGAGGAGAGAGAGCAGACAGATTCTCTCTCTCATCTCTTAGCGGGCGCAGGGGGTGCGGGCCGCACCGCATGGCGGCACCTAGCTCCCTGGCTTCTCTCTCTCACTCTCTCTCCCTCTTCACACTCAGTCCCCCCTTCTCTCTCCCTCTCCCCATTTCTCTCTTCCCCCTCCTCCCCTCCCGCGGGCTCTCTCTCCCCTTTTCTCTCTCACGCCACGTTGCGCCGCGACCCGCCGCAAACGGGTTGCGCGCGGCGCGGGCCACGTGGGGAGGTGCGGGCGACCCGCAACCCCTGCGGCCGACATGCGCGAGCTCTCCCCCCCACCTTTTATACCTCTCCTCCCCCCAGGACTCTCTCCACTCTCCTACCCCTCTCCCCCTCTTTTTCTTCCTCCCCTGCTCTCTCTCTCTCGTCCCTCTCCCCGCGCTGGGCGGGGGAGGCAGGGAGGCGGAGTGCGGCGCGGGGCGATCGGGGGGACGATGGCGCTGGCGACTGGGCGCGGGCGCGGCGCGGGGCGAGGGCTGGTCATCCCGGTGGCGAGCGGGACCGAGCGGTAGGGCCGGCTCGCGCGGGGCGGCGATCGCGAGGGCGCGGGGGCGGGGTGCGTGAAGGGCGCTGAGCGTGGCCGCTTCGCAGCGAACGCGGGCAGAAGAGGGAGAAAGCAAACAGAGAAGCATGAGAGAGAGTGACCGGCAGAGGCGGTTGGAGAGGAGAGAGAGAGAGAGGAGGAGATAGACGCGGAAGGAAATATATATATTATATATATATATAGTATATATATATATATATATATATTTATTATATATATCTTATTATATATATATATAATTTTATTTATTAATTATATTATATATATATATTATATTTATCTATTAATATAGTATAATATATATATTTAGTTTATAAATATATATTTATCTATTATATATATATATATTTATTTATAAATATATTATATTATATATATATTATATATATATATATATATTAGTATAATTTATTTGTAATATATATTTGTTTACTATCTTATTATAATTTTATTTATAAATATATATTTATTTTTATAAGTTTTGTATTTATAATATATATTATTATATAATAATTTATTATATAATTTACTATTTATTTTTTTAAAATATTTCTTTTCCCCCCTCTTTTCTTCTTTTTTTTTGATATTATCTTTTTCTTTACCCTTTTTCCCCTTTTCCTCCCCTGTTCTAAATTATTTTTATTTGTATAATTGCGGATCATGTACAAAAAAAATAAAAATTAAATTTAAAATTTAAAATTTAAATTTTTATATAAATTTCCCGCAGCGTAGCGCGGGCCTTCACTAGTTCTAATAATTCCTGAGTACCTGTGATGAGAATGGGATTAAATGTTGAATAGTTTCAACACATATTCGTGCAAATTTAATAAAAACATACTATTTTGATGGACTTTTTTCATTTTGTTTTTCAAAAGATTGATATAGGAGGAAATGAGTGTTAATTTGGGAAAACTTCAAATATCCCTCATGTGGTTTCGTATTTTTTTATTTTAGTACCATGTGGTTTGAAGTGTATCAAGTTAGTACTCTGTGATTTCGCACTTTCTCACTTTAGTACCTTGTGGTTTAAAGTATATCAAGTTAGTACTCTGTGATTTTATTTTTGTATCAAGTTAGTACCCTGAAGTTTTATTTTTATATCAAGTTAATAGTACCCTGTGATTTTTAAACCACAATGTACTAAAGTGAGAAAGTGCGCAACTACAGGGTACTAACTTGATATACTTTAAACTACATGGTACTAAAGTGAAAAAGTGCAAACCCACAGGGTACTAACTTGATAAAAGTGCAAACCCACAGGGTACTAACTTGATACACTTTAAACCACAGGGNCCCACAGGGTACTAACTTGATACACTTTAAACCACAGGGTACTAAAGTGAAAAAAAGTGAAACCACAAGGGGGATTTTTGAAGTTTTTCCAAAAATTTATATTAACATTCTTATTCAAGTGAATAATAAATATAGAAATATATAAAATTGATAGATGAGATAAGGGATAGAGATTTAATTTATATATCAGGACTTAATATAATAAAGTAGTTTTCGCATTAACTCTCACACTATACTATCCAAAACTACCGCTCACGTGGATGGACAAACCACCGGTCCAAAATGTTCAAACCCACTTATTATTACTAGCGTGTGAGGCCAATCTAATGTGGGACTATTGAGGCATTATAAACTCTCCTTGTTTAGACTATGATGTTCTTGTCGGGTCCAAACTAAATCACAGATGTAGACCAGAATTACCAGGCGATGTGAGATTCTAGAGGTGGCTCCCGCCAAACCCGTTGGTGTAGCATTTTGCCCCGTATAGTACTTAGCTCTCACACTTTTGGCTGGTATTCGGCTCTGCTACCAATTATAACGACCCAACCCGTTAGCAACAATAACTCGTTAGGCCCAATCCATCGGCCGAAAATGCTTAAATTTTTTCATCTGATATGGGACTACTGGGGCGTTACAAACTCCCCTGTTTAAATCTTTACATCTGAAGCAACCACCAGTGACCTGTCTGCAGTCCAAATCCTTATGTGATCCGCCACAAACTAAACATTTCGACTTCTGATCCCGATTTCATGGTCCACCATGAGGAGCTGGCGTATTACGCGACCTCCCAGAGTCATTATATCTGTTTGATTCTCTTGCATTCCGATCCTTTTTTTGTGAAAGAATTTTTAATCTTCTTCTAATTTGTATTTTGCTCATTCCGAGTTTGCCTCCAAACTGAATCCAAGGATTTCACTCTGGAAACGGCCTCCTCGTATGTCTCTAGGTATAGTAGTGCGAGACCAGTGTGAATATGTCCTTTCAGTCCTTCCTTGAATCTCTTGGCTCGCAACTCATCATCATCAACTAGTTTCGGGGCGAAGTGGGATAGTCGGTCAAACTCAGTCTCATATTCCTCCACAGACATCAAACCCTGCTTCAAATCCAAAAATTGCCTCCTAAGCTAGTGAAGCTTATTTGAAAAATACTTAGCATAAAATGCTGATCGAAAATCCTTTCACGAAAGAGGTGCTAAATCATTCTCGTAGGTTCTCAACTTGCTTTCCCACCAATAGTTTGCATTGCCTTGAAGCATGAATGCCCCGATTCTAACTTTCTCCTCATAGGTGCACTACATAGCCATAAATGCCTTCTCCATCTTTTTGATCCATGTTTTCACTTTGTTCGGATTTGTAGTGCCTAAAAAAGGGTGGAGAAGCAGATTTCTTAAACTCATTGATGCTCCTCTCTCAAACTCTGGAACTCGACTCAGCAGCACAAGGAGTGGGATTTTGTTGCAAATTCTGTTGCTGAGTTTGAACAAGCCCAACAATAGCTTGTATCAAGGTAGCGACCAGGGGATCCATCGTGGTGCTCTGCGGTAAAATAGCGGAATGGGCTGGCATAGTGGTTTGTAATAGAGGCAGAACAAAACTGGGAAGAGTAGTCGGCGGCAAAAACGGGATAACAGTAGGAATAATTGTCGAAGGCATCCCTGTACCAGTAGCCTACTGCAGAGGTGGAGCAAAAGCCAAATGGTTTGTATGAGGCACTACAGTCGATTGCAACAAATTCTGCATAGTAACCGAAATAGTAGTCTGAGGCGGAACCATTGCTAAGGATATAGCATTCAAAAGTGAGGCCAATGTGGCATTCAAATCTGGATCTTCGGATTCGATGGGAGGTGGGTTCCTCGGTAGTTCATTGTTGGTATTGCTATGGTGGGACGGACGCACCATCTCAGCAAAAGAAAGGATCACAAACACATAAATACGGGATGTTAATGGAAACCATAAAACAATAATAAAAGAAATTCAAATATACGCTTACTTCTATCCATCATCACACCTCCTAATAAGCTCTCAAAGTCCTATATTTTAAAAGTTCCTTGAGATCTTGAATTCAAGAGGTGGCTCCCACCAAATTTGTTGGTGTAGTACTTTGTCCCGCATAGCATTTAGCTCTTACACTTCTGGCTGGTATTCAGCTCTGATACCAATTATAACGACTCGACCTGCTAGCAATAATAACTCGTTAAGCTCAAACCATCGACCCAAAATGCTTAAGCCTAGTTATTATTACTAGCGTGGAGGTTTCATATATTCTAATTAGAATCATTTTTCCATCCGATGTGTGATTATTGGGACGTTAAAACTAAGCTCTTGATTAACTTTGGTATTAGATATAACCTGCCAAGTTATGATCATGCATCTTATATATGGTCGAGAGATGTTTCACAAATATAGCATTTTGAAGAATTTAAGTGCATTCATTCATTCTCACATGTATACTTATCCATTTATTTTTTATTTTTTTTTCTTTGTTATTTCACAGCAGAGATCGTTTGTGTTGACGCGAAGTACTGTTATCATTTCAGCACCCATGATGATACTTGTATAGTCGGAAAAGGATGCAGACAGGCATGCAAAAATGAAGGTTATGAGTATGGAAAGTGCCTTCTTTTTGTTGTTTGTCTTTGTTTTAGGAAGTGCTGAAGAAATAAAAGTGAATTCTCAGCTCAAACCAATACAATAATGTTATCACAAGCTGCGCATGCAACGATCTGAATGAGTTGAGATCAAATAAAGGTCACCAAGTACTTAATTAGCTATGTTTTTCTTCATTTGTTCTTTTGTGACATTGGTCATTGCGCTTGGATAATAAATCAGTTGAATAATTTCTTAATTTGTTGCGGGATTGAAGTTTCAATCATACTTTTTGAAATATTTACTTTCAAAAAAAAAAGAAAAAGCTTTCTAGAAAAATTGAACACATATATAAGGGAAATGTTAATCAGTTCATTTTCACCTTTCAAACTTTGTAAACAAATGTTTATCCTGTTAGCTTTTGATTAACTGAGTTTATCTAAATATCTAGATCAACCAAGAATGCTCTTTAATTGACACCATGTTTTAAGATAGATATAAGTCCATATGCAAACAACAAAAACAAATGCAAGTGAAATTACAAAAAATTGAAACTTATGAGCCTAAGATATATATAATTTTTCAGTAAAAACCATAGGTATCAAACTAGCATGAAACAACTTCACTATACGTGATTAATAAGTGTTCGTGATTAATAAGTGTGAAGAGTTGATTATACTCGACCATATGATTATATAGATATTCGAATCTTTTGACCACACGGCCTGATTCTGAACACATAACTCAAATTTTCGTTTCATCCTATTAAAATACCTGAGATATACGAGGAATATGGGATGTGCAGTAATTAACATCCTAGATTCTCACATTAATTGGAAAGGAAGGATGTAGATCGTTAAGATCCGAGAGTGATTAAAATGATTCCATTGTAGATTTTTGAGAGTATACATTTACAAGGATTTGCGCTAGTACTGTTCTTGAGATAGAAATAGACTGTCAGGAATGAGAAGCTCAAAAATAACTTACTTATTAGTCGGAAGAAGGAAGACATGAGTGGTATTTGTAGGCTAAACGCAAGTGCACAACACAAATAGTTTGGATGCTTGCTGGTGCACAATTTAGCATCCTTTTGATGTGATAAAGACTAAACAAGAGTAGGGATGTCAACGACCCGAACACAAGCGAACTCGGTTATAAGCGAGCCGAACACAAACTTGCTCGTTAAAGTATCGAGCGAAAAAATTCAGTTCATGTTTGGCTCGCTTAATTATTAATGAGCCGAATACAAGCTAGCTTATGAATAAAAATTTAAAAAAATTAAAAAATATGTATATAGAAAATAAATTTATAAGATCTTACTCATTATACTTTGATCTAATGATTGAAATTTTACATATAAATGAACTATTTTATAATTGAGTTGGACTTTATATTTAGATTGGACTAAAAATCAAATAATAAAAATATTATATACATATATAATTAATTATTTATATATATAAATATAAAATATATGTATTCGAGTTGTTATCGAGCCAAACACGAGCTGGCTCACGAACAGCGAGCTGAATGGCCACCCTAAACACGAGTCAAGTTAAAATTAAAGACACAGGTATTGCATATAAATATATACACTTTACACGTTGATTCATTTTCACGGATTCAAACTTTTATAAATAGGCCCTATTTGGTAACAGGATATATTTGGAATAATAAAGCATGTTATTTTCCAAATTTTGCCAAACAAACAAGATTAAAAATGACAGGAATAAATAATTTCGATAATTCTAGCTTAATCTAGAATTACCTGTAAAGAATAATTCCTCTCAGCCTCTAGAATAATCATATTGTTGCACAATTTAATCCAGGGGGCAGCAATTGGAAATGATGCCTCGCGCGTTCCACACATGCACCCGACCCGCCTAGCCTCCCCGAAAAAGCTTCGTCTCTCTTCCTCCACTTTATCTTCTTACCTCTATCTCTAGCCTCCTTGAAGAGCTCTATCTCCCTCTCCCTTTCTCTCATCTTTACTTCGGACTCCTAAACCCTAATAATAATTCTCCCGGCGGGAGATCAGTGTTTTTTTTCTCCTCTTTATTCTTCCTTTTTCCTTTGTCTTCACGCCTTACTCAGAACGCAGGGGTTTTTTTGCAAATAGCCCCCTGACAATTTTTTTTTTTTAAATTGGCCCTGTGTAAAAATTATTTGCAAAAATGGCCCTGGCCCCGCCCCGTCAGCGCCACATCAGCGCCACGCGGGCGGGGCTGGGCCAAGTGTTTAAATTGAACACGGTGAATCATTTACCGTGTTCAATACAAAATTTTTGTATTGGACACGGTGAATGGTTCACCGTGTCCAATACAAAATGAATAAGTGGGATATATTTGTATTGGACACGGTGAATCATTCACCGTGTTCAATACAAAATTTTTGTATTGGACACGGTGAATGGTTCACCGTGTCCAATACAAACACCCACAACTTAGCCATTTTTGGCTAAGTCGGATGTATTTGTATTGGACACGGTGAACCATTCACCGTGTCCAATACAAAAATCTTGTATTGAACACGGTGAATGGTTCACCGTGTTCAACTTATACAATTGGCCCATCCCCGCCCGCGTGGCGCTGACGTGGCGCTGACGGGGCGGGGCCAGGGCCATTTTTGCAAATAATTTTTACACAAGACTATTTTCGAAAATAAAATTTTTTAGGGGGCTATTTGCAAAAAAAGCCCCCAAGATAATAAAGATGCGTTCTGGGGTTAATTGCATCATTGGCCCCCACCCTTTGCACCATTTTCAATGGAGTCCCCAACCTTTATTTTTTTTATTTTTTTTATTTTTTACAAGTCTCTAATCTCTTGATTTCATTATAATTAAGTTCCAACTGTTAGATATGTATTAAAATTGACAAAAAATATCACGTCAGCACCATGTCAGCACCACGAAGGCGTCGTGTTAGCGTTACGGTGGAGCTGTGTAAGCAAAGTGCAAACAAAAAAAAGATTGAGGAACAAATTAAAAATCGGTGCAAAGGTTGAGGACCAATAGTGTAATTAAATTTATAAATTCAAAGCAAGATTTTTAATTTAAGTTTTAAATTTTAAATTTAAATTTTGATTTTGAATTCAAATTTAAATTCGAATTCAAATTCTGATTTTGCATTTAATTTTAAATTTTAAATTTTAAATTCAAATTCACATTTCGAATTCTAAATTCTAATTTAATTTCAAACTTCGATTTGAAATTTCAAGTTCAAAATATGAATTTGAATTCGAAGTTTAAATTCGAATTTAGAATTGAAATCAAATCTTATATTCAAATTTAAATTTTGAATTCAAATTTAAAATATAAAGTCAAAATTTTGAATATAATTTTAAATTAAAATTCAGATTTTAAATTTACATTTGAGTTTCAAAACTTTCAATTGAAATATCAAAATCAAAATCAAAATTTTAAGTTTGAATTCAAAATTTAGATTCAATTTAAAATTCAAATTTAAAATTTAAATTTCAATTCAAAATTTTAATTCGGCTTTAAATTCAAATTCAAAATTCTAGTTTCTCACTAGTTTAAAATTTTAATTTTAATATTATTTTTTAATTTAAAATTTTTATTTTTAGGGACTAAAGTAAAAAAACGTACAAAGTTTAGGGACCAAAATTAACATGCAAATAGACGCTGATGTGGTGATTTCGTTAATTTTAATTGTTGTTTTAACGGCTGGGACGTAATTGCAATAAAATCAAGAGATTATAAACTCAATTGCAAAAAAAAAAAAAAAAACCCAAGTGAAAATTAGTGCAAAGGTTGGCGACCACTAGTGTAACCTTGTTATCTTCTTTCTTTACAAATTTATGTAATACTAGTGAAGTAACACNTTGGGGACCCAAGTGAAAATTAGTGCAAAGGTTGGCGACCACTAGTGTAACCTTGTTATCTTCTTTCTTTACAAATTTATGTAATACTAGTGAAGTAACACGGTGATGCGATGGATAAATAATATAAAAAATAAAAATTTATGGAAGTAACGAAAATATGAGAATATAAATATTTCATGATTGTTGAGAGTGGGCTAGCCAGCGATGGTACCATATACTGTTTTTGTCGAGAATGTATAAAGAGTAGCGATGGGGAGCGAAAGGCCCCGAGTGATGAGTGAGAGGTAATTGGGGAGAGAAAGAAAAATCTAAAATTATAGCTAGGAAATACAAAATTTCTGCGTTGGTGAGGTGAGGGGAGATGGAGAGACGCTACTATTGATTTGGGAGATTAAAGAAAGTAAGAGATGGAGAAACAAAGAGAGAAAGAAAGAAAAAGAATTGAAAGATGTAGCTGTGAAAAAGAGAAAAGGTTTTACTAAAATAAAAGAGAATAGAAAAAAATTAAAAACAAATAGTGAGTCCCACCACTCTCAAATTAAAATGGTATATTCACGTTAGATTTGGCCATGAGAAATCATATATAGGTATGGATTACTTATATTACAAATTTAAATATAATTTATTCGAACAAAATATTTCATATAATTTATTATCTATTTTATGAATCCGTGTTCATAATATTAAATATTACATACAAAATAGGGGTACGGAAGGGTAATATTGATATTTGAGAAAGTATCAATCTACTTTTTCTGTAATTCTCAACCATCATCATAAAATTCACCAAATAAAAATTTGCTTATTCTTACGAATAAGAGAATTGCAAACCAAACACAAATTTTATTTTATTCTTTTTTATCCTAGAATACGTTCTAATTCTCCTAAACACTATTTCATTACCAAATCGTAGCCTTAGAGCAGTAGGAAAAATTGAGCAAAGTTCCCTCAAATCAAAATTGGAGAAGTACGAGACTCTCAACAAGCCAGAGTTATTACAAACCATTTGAGGCCATGGCGATGACACTTACAAATAGTAGTAATTGTTACCTTGGGACTCAAATGATGTGTAGTAATGGAAGCTCAATTAAGCTCTTCCTGTGAATATTCAACAAAGAACATTCAACAATCCTATTTGTTTTCGTCATTGCATTGCATTTCAGTTTAAGAATGCAATGATGCCTCAAAATACAAGTTCGACACATTTTTATATGGACATTTAACATTATTTAGGGTGTGAACTAAAAGATCCCCGACCGATAAAGGATTTGAGCCTTTATGTAAACTTAAATTTGAACCTCATATCTCTAAATTTTCAGGAAGGAAGATCAAAAACTCCTTTAAATTTTTAAACTTTACAAAACATAAAAAAATACTTTTCCTTACCGTACAACCAATCAAACTAGACTAGTTAACATCTCGTCTTAAGTTTACATAGCATAAATAGTCTACAATTCTTAGTTAGCATAATGAAAAATTGTAAACAATGAATTATAATTTACTACTCACAAAATTACTAACACCAGTACAAATCCACGTAGATTACAACAATAAAGTGGTAGATTACTGAATGGAAGAATCTTCTTGTAAGGTAAATAAAAAGACCAATGAATGATGCAAAAAAAGGCTCAGGTTCCTACCCCACACCCCGACGGAAAAACGGGGGAAACAAAAGTGCTTCTCTCCAGACCTATTTTTTGGGTATAAACATTAATCAGATTCAACATCTCTACAGCTTCAACATGGAAATTACGATTGTTGTTAGATCTACAAAATCTACAAGCAGAATCACCCACTCGCACCCATCAATTCCACTAGAAGTCTAACGATTAAAAGTTAGCCACTCAATATGAAAGAGGAAAAGGTTGCCAACAAAAACTCATCACACCATGTAGGTCATCCCAACCTGCAGCCGATTCGTGTTCGGCACACTCAACGTGGCAATGCCCCTCCTGCAATTCTTCCGCAGGAACGCGTAAAAGTAATTTATTACCAGCTTCTTAAGAAACCAAGAGTCCTTCCTAGCTCTTATATCCCCATGCCCGAGAAGGTAAACCACCCCGTATTCCTTAGCCCTGCGAATGAACGAAAGTTCGCGTTCAAGGCTCTGCCTCGCATCGGAAATTTCTTCTGCTTCTTCTCGAGATTCGTTGAAAGAAGTACTGGCTTCTGAGGTGGGCTTTTCGACGCAGCTGTAATCGGCTAAGAGTGGGGCGGCAAGAGAATAGACGCTACCGTTGGGAGCTACAAGAATTCTTGAGCAAGTCGGTTCTTCTTCAGAATCGGTTTCACCATCCTCTTCGCTCTCCAAGGAACGCTCCTGGGCTTCCCGACGTATGAACTTCTCGAGACTCTCGATCAGAAGTTGCTCGAAGTTCTGGTTCTTTTCCTTGCGAGCATCCTTGTATCCATACCTATATAAACAAATGAGAAAAAGAAAACAAAACAGCAGCAATGTCAGTCATTTCTTCCATAAAAAGATCATTAAGTTTTCGGACTCTTCAAAGATATTTTGTCTAAATAATGTAATCTATAGAGATGACACAAGTTCTGTATACCTATGTTGAGAAAAGAATTAAAAACTAAGAACAAGCACTTCCCATCACCTTGCACCTAAATAAAAAAGAGGAACACCAAATTAACTGTATAAACAACTTTGATCTACTCTAGTAACTGACATCAAATTCAGTGACGAACTTACACTAAAATGGTTATGCTAACTGATTGATATTAAATATTCCACATGATGTTTCGCAGCGAGAACAAGCATTTTACCATGTTTATATTGCATGACCAGTCATGCAAAACATTAGCTGGTTCTATGAATAGTGTGTAGGAGTTCACAGGTTGCTAAAATAAGCAAACAATACAAGAAATAGGATGCAACACCAAACACAATAATTAACACATCGCTGAAGTGCTACTCTATCCAGTATCGACTTACGAAGCCCATTTGTAGGTTAGGAGCACACCAAGTTGGCCAACTCCCCAGTAAATTAAAGCTCATCTCAACACAACCCAACTGCATGCTTTTGACGCCTGAGGACTGTTTATCCAACCTTTCTCCTGTGCGTGATACTAGACTTGCGCATTTGCAGAATGTGCATGTATGGATAACCTCTAAGTAGAATGAAGAAACAAGTAAACATAGTTGCATGTGCAGGATATAATTGTAACACTGTATTTGTCATCAATCTATTTAGTTACATGCACCAGAATCCCTGGACTTTAATGCAGTTATAGATAAACCCCATCCCTGCCACAAAAGAACCTCCACCTAACTTCAGAAGTTAAAAAAGACTTCGCAAAAATTCCCAATTGACCACTCCAAAGAATGTACACTTGGATCATTACACCCAAATGCACAGGTTAATCAGGTTCCACCGATTTTGACTGGGTCAAACATCTCAAACTCAAGGTCCATGCCTCATCCCAGATTGCGGACAAGTTCACAAACTCCACTAAAAATTTAATCAAGTACCTACCATCAGAACAAACAAGGCATTTTTCAACAATCATATTCAGTAACAGCCTCTTGGTTGCTAGTTTTGTTATTCTCATATTATATCTGAAAAGGTCATAAATTAGTTCTCCATTCTTTTCTCGAACAAATAAATAAGTCCATGTAGTGTAATTATATATAAAATTCCAGAACTCAATTTTTTACCATTTGTTCATGACCAACCATGACCCGATGACCTGAGAGCTTGGTTTTAAAACCACTGTTTGAAATGTCAACGAAGTTTATGAAATGAGGACTGAGGACGAAGGTTTCTACAAGTTCAAAAAATAGTAATCCAAATGTCCATTTAAGCAGAGTATCACCTACCTAGCAATGCAACGGAACAGGTGATAGTTTTTGGGGCAGACCCGCCGAAAGAGAAACCGTTCATTCTGTGGTACCACAGGCACTGGAACATACTTAATGCAGACAAATATGATCATGGAATGGATAGCCGGCAAAGTCGTGAGGAAGTGGCCGAAAATTGCTGGGACACCTCTCACTAACTCGTTGTAAAGCAACCCAATTCCAGGAGCTCTAATGGTACCAAGATTGCTGCCCAACTGCATCAGCAAATCCATTGAAAGTTTTTGTTGTACTTCTGTTTCATATTTGAGCTTGCTACCATAATTCCATATATACATAATCAAGAATAGCAGTGCTGCAAATACTAGAAGGACCCAACTTCCATCTCCCACGTTGCCCAAAACGGAAGAGAAAAAAAGCAATTCCAATCCCAGAAAGAAAGTAGAGAAGCATAGTACAACGATGATGTTGATCTGCCAAATCAGAAGCATAATGATGGTTACTAGTAATGTAGTCATCATCATCACTCCGAGCTCGGCAATGCCTGAAGAAAGTAATACTCTCTCATCAGAAGAGGAAAAAAAATAGCAAATGAGTATAAATGGAAGCCAATAGATGAAATAAAAAAAAAATGTTCACGAAGAAAAGGTGCATAGAACAGTAAAGAGAGAGGGAAAAAAAAAATGTATAACAGTTACTGAGAATAACTGAGACGTGACCTTCTGACCCTAACTCTACAAGTCTATAATCACAAAAAGAAGTAACTATAAATGATACTTATTGACACATATATTATCAGAAAAATATCTTAGAAACTATATCAGTTTTTGCTACAAACCCCCCAAAAAATATAAGTTTCAGATTCCAGTTTTGGATCAATACCTTCCAAAACTTCAACCCTTCACCTTCAGATTTAAGAGTTTTAGCAGAAACTTCTTTTCATGGTTTAAAAAAACAAACACAACAAACTTCAAAGGGCAAATGTAAAGTTCAAAGGGCAAATGTAAAGTTCAGAGGGCAGTATCATAGTTGGGAAAGTTACTTTTGCAGAAGGGTAAATTGGACTACGGCTTCTTGAACTTTTAGGCAAGTTTTATTTTTGTCCTCGAACTTTTACATTTGACATTTGAGACCCTGTATTTTCATAATTGTTTGTCTAGTCTTTTAGAGGAAAATCTATTGCCTGTACATGGTCCACCTGAATGTCATTACTCCACGAATCCCTTCATCAATCTCATACTTTCAACTCAATGGTTTAATTTCTAAATAAAGAAAAAGCTGCGATGCAATGAGATTGAAATATGAAGGGTCGGTAGGGGGATAATGCACGAATATAGAGATGCACCAGATGTAGGCAATCATTTTTCCTCTAATAATAATAAGGATAAGGATGAGGACCAAAGTGAAACCGTTTTAAGAGTTTAGGGTGCCAAATGTGGAACTTCTAAACAAAGAAACTTTGCCAACAGTGTTGGTACTAGTGCTATGATTTACCGTTTTGTAGAATAAACACCATGTTTTGTAAAGCTTCAACAGCAAAGGATCGAACTAACAAATGCGAGTTGCTTAACAAAAAAATAGAAATAAAAATATTTTAAATACAAATATACAAATTGATATGTACTATTAATTTTATTGTAGCGAAAGAAAAGAAATTACAATTACTACTACCTTACTTTATTGACATGGACTAAAAGTCAGCATGACATTCTTCCAATGTTGAGCATGAGTTATATGCCTGTAGATTTGCAAGAGTGCGAGTATCAAAGAAGGCAAAGTACAAGCACATTTAGCGTGTATTGTTAGGGACTTCGAAAATTTATGCACAGTACGGTCCCTAGCCCAACTCTGCAAGCTGAAACGGGTTGTCAATGAGGCCCAATTCCAGCCCCTCTATGGGAGAATAAAGGGTTGCAAAACGGCCACCATTATGCCTTAGAAACTACTGAGACTCATGGAAAACTCTTGGGCTTGGCATTGATGAAGGCTCATTATGTGTATTAATGGATGAGGTAGTAGGTGAGTTATGAAGGCTAGATTTATTGTATCTTAGGCCTATAAATTGTGGAAATGACTAAGGCCAAAACACAAGAGGAGTTGTGTATTGTAGTCCTATTTTTCTAACTAGTGGAGTACTTAGTTTTTTGGGAACCTCTGTCTCTCTCTTATTTTCTTTTTGCACACTTAGTCGTAGGTCGCAGAGGTCCAGGCTAGCAACAAGGAGCTAGACTTGCACATCTTCGAGCAGAAAGGCGGGCGCCGCACGGGCTTTGCGAGCAAAAACACTATGGCCGTGACAGCAGGGTCGTATAACTAGAGTGGCAAGTGCAGCAGAACAAGAGAAAACATTGCAAGTCATGGACATAATGCCAGTGTTTATGAAGAGTATCACAATGTAGGAGCATAAGGTTGTTGAGATCTATAGAATCCTTTCCCATCTCTCTCATAGTCATCATTTTTCTCACATCATGTCTCCTCTTTCTTTACTTTTAGATAAAACCAAAGTACAGTGGGTATGAACTCAAGACTCATTCTCTCACTATAAAGAACAACGCATTCATTGGAAAAAATTCGACGCAATCAAGGATTTAAGTGCCCATTGGCACGGGCCGTATCCACTGTGCCGTACGTGTCAACAAGATATCGGCACGATACAGTCATCGTGCCAATGGCATAGCTCAAAAGCCTCTATTTCTTTAAATTAGTAAGTAATTTTCACAATAAAGTTCAAAAGATTTGTTAAAGATACATAATAAACAATTAGATAATTTTTGTTGCTAAAAAAAATAAATATTTCATGCCATTATGTGTTGCGCACATGTATTTTTTGTGACCAACATGCATCGGCATGGCCCGGCACCATTGTTTGAAAAAGCGCGCCTTAAGCACGCGCCTAGGCGGCCTAGCACGAAGGCAGCCGCTAGGCAGGAGATGTTGCCTAGGCGCGCCTAGAGCTAGGCGCAAGGCGCCATCAAGGCGCGCCTTCTTCGTATCTATCCTAGTGGATTTGGATTAGATCTATATGCTCTAATGGGTTTGGATCCATATATTTATTGGTCTAATGGGTCGAAACATCTAAAATAAACCCAAAACCCTAAACTAACATAATGTAAACCCTAAACAATCATCAAAATCTCTCTGCTCCCTTTCCCTCTCTCCGCTCGTCCCTCTTTCCCGCTCGTCCGTCACGTCCGGCTCCCTCCGCTGTCTCTGGCTCTCCCTCTCTCCCGCTTGTCATTCACCTTCGGTTCTCCCCGTTGCCTCCGGCTCTCCCTCTCTGCTTCTTCAACTCAGCTCGCCTCTCCCTCCAAGGTGTTCATCTCTCCCCTTCTCTCTCTCTAGTTTCTCTCTTGTGTATATTTCTTTGTATTTTTAAAGCAGTGTTTTTTATGTCTTTTTTTGAAGCAGTGTTTTTCTCTGTTTTATTTTTAAAAAACATTATTTTACTTTGATAAAACAAACTTTTTTAAAGTAAAAAGAGTTCTTGAAAATAAAATCTAATTTTATATATTTGCCGAATTGCAGTTTAATTTCTTGAATGGATTCGAAAGCAATCAAAAGAGATCCTGCATGGAAGTATGTACATTTAGCAGGTAAAAAAAATAAAAAATGATCTTACATGTAATTTTTGTGGAAAAGTAACAAGATGAGGGATTTACCAAGCAAAGCAACATATTCCAAAATGCAAAAACATGAACGACATGTCCGCGACATATAAGGGAGGAAATAAAAGATTTTATGATGAAGAAAGTAACAAAAAAGGAACAAAGTAACAGAAAAGGAACAAAGTAAGTTCATGCCCAACTTTGAAGATGCAGATCACTTCGATAACAATGAAGAGGGAGATGATGTTCCGGAATTGAACTTCGAAGGAAAAGGAGTTCAAAGCAAAAGTAGCGGATGTAGTATAGGTAGTAGTAGAAGTGCACCCAAAAAACCAAGGCAACAGGGACCAATGGATTTGTATTTCACTCCCAATGCAGAGAAGGTAGTTCAAGACAGAAAAAATGGAAAAATGAAACAATCTACGATTAATAAAGTTTGTAGGAAAGAGTTGAGAGAAAAAAAGTGTAGAGAACTAGATAGATGGTTTTATGATGTAGTAATACCTTTCAATGCTGCTAGTTATGAGCTGCTGAGTGGTGGAAATTGTTTGGATCATCAACACCAGACTAAATTTGAGACTAGGTTTCTTAGCCTAACTTGCAGTGCTTCTGGTTGTGAGCGAAATTGGAGTGTATTTGAACATGTAAGTTATCTATATTAAATCATCTTATACTGCTATAGTTATAATATTTCGGTATTTATTTGATAGTTTTGAGTTCTTAATTTAATACTTGAAATTTCATATTATCTTTATTATCATAAAGTTGTTCGTTTTTTTTGCAGCTTCATAATAAGAAAAGAAATACGCTCACGTAAAAACACTTAAATGATTTGGTGTAAGGTACAACAGAGCATTGAGGCGGCGATATAAATTGCATGACACCATCGATCCTATCTCAATGAGTGAAATTGATGATAGTAATGAATGGTTGATTGGAAAAATGGATAAGACAATGATGATAAGAGGGAAGACGAGGATAATGTTTGGGAAGATGGCACATTGACATGGAGTATGGTGGCTAAAGCAGTAGGGGTGAATCAACCTACCCATCATACTAGATCACGTAGTTTCACCAAGAATAATGGTAAAGGAAAGGCAAAAGCTTCATCTTCTCAATCTCGGAATATTAGTAACTTTATAAATAATGAAGAGCCTGATTTTGGTCAGACTCTCGACACAGAAGATGAAGAAGAAGAAGACAATTGGAGATGACAAATCTGGTGAGGGAGAAGAGCATTCTTCATCAAGTGATGAAGATGGTGACTGATGATTGCTAATTGATGATTGATGATTGATGATTGAGGAATGAAGACTAATAAATATTTCTAGTGTGACATATTTTGGCTTGGAGGTTTGAACACTTCGCTTTTATATAATCATGATGCCCTTTTAATGATCTTTAGTTTGAAACTTTGAACTTTTATGCATGTTACCTTTTTATGATCTTATAATTATATGTTTTTCACATCAAAATTTCCTATGTATTTGTGAATTACTAGTTATCTTTATGCTGGCCTTTATTTGGAGACAAAAAGGTACTTTGTTCTTTACTTTTATATGTGTTATTTTGTTTTTTAAAAATTATCATTTATGTTGCTTGGCTTCTTTTCTTTTCTTCATTTTGTTCCTTCCGAAAACATGATTATTTGGGTTGTTATAGAATATTTATGGTGATACTATGATTTTAAAGAGTATATTTAGTGCTACTTAACAATTACTAGAAAGTATAGTAAAGAACTTCTTGGTTATTTTAAAATTCTATGAAAGTGTGCGCCTCGCCTCTCTCGATCGCGCGCCTGAGTGTTGCGTCTAGGCTCTAATAGCCCTTTGTGTCTAGGTACACCTTGGACTTTCTTAAACACTGCCCAACACGTACCGTGCCGTACCATGCCGTCAAATTTCTGGCACGACCTCGTGCTACGGCACTTAAATCCTTGGATGCAATATATGAGTACAACAAACATCCTATGGCATATTTAGGATAACTGCATTGACAAGAAGTGAAGAGTAGGTCTAAATTTGAAACAGTGGTAGTTGATGAACTATTAATTTAAAAGTCAGATTCAAACTTTTTTGGCCTTACACTATCCAGAGAATACTATATAGTGGCTCATTGGCCTGACTAGGACAGTTCGTTAGCAGCACATTAAATGCTTATCCTAAGATAATTTCAGTTAGAGAAGGGAAGACTAAATTAAAGGAATTAAAGGGAAATCAAAAGAAGACCCACATTCTTTAAAGCAAGCTATCCCACACTGACATCTATCAATATCAGACAACTCCTGGGACAAATCACCTAAAGGATGATTGAGGTGTTCAAATGTTAGCCCTTTACACACTGAAACAAGATCTACACCTAAATCAGTATAGTTGTACCGATCTTCTCCATTTTTTTTCCAGTCAAAGGTAGTTGAAAGAATGATAGAAAATCTCCACTTTGAAACTAAGAACTAAATGATTGTTAAATCAGTTATATGAGACATACCATATGCATTGCCAATCTCACTGATACTTCCGAAGGCAGCAACAAATGCCAAGCAAGAAACAAGCAAGGACCAGTTTATTACTGGAATATATATCTGTCCCATGAACGTGCGAGAGGTGTGAATGATTTTAAGGCGAGGAAAACAACCAAGAGCTGTTGCCTGCTTTACGATTGAGAACGTTGCCGTTGTCATTGTACGACTTGCAATTAATGCAGCTACATTGGCTATCAGAAAGATCGGCCAGAAAACACTGCCTGCAATAAATCATGTTAGTCCTGTCAATCAAGATTTACAAAAGAGGACTACCTATAAACAGAAACCTTTCATCTTTTGAATACTATAAAAGAAAGTAATGTTACAAGAAAATCAACTGATTTAGCTTACTTGGAATAGATGAAAAGAAGACCTGCTGATTTGTACTTAAATTTTCCATCAAAAATGCAGCCTGGCCAAGATAACCCAGCAGAAGGCAAGGAAGAACCAGAAATACAAAGGTAATCTGCATTAAAATTTAAAAGTTAATATAGAGTTTCAGAACAGTAAACCAGAATAAGATCATCATAAGATTGACAAAAATGTTTCAACAGAACTGTAGAAGTGAGAAAAAGAACATTCAAATGCATAGCCTCCAACACTGTCTTACCTGAACAGACCTAACAGAGAAATAGCAAAGGTCCGCAAACATTGCCTCAGACCCTGTAAAGCCATAAGCCTAGTAAGTCACAACCATGCTATTGCAATGGAATTTCACAATTAGCAGTCCCCTAGGACAACTAGAAATAAGGGATGGCTTAAACATTTATCCTGCTCAAATTATTCCGATATTGAAACTTTTAGCACTTTCACGAGACAGTCGAAGTTAACAAGATTTGTTGCAGAATTCAAGGTTGTCTGCTATTTAAATTTATGATGCAAGTTAGAAAATATGGTCAAGCCAAGATCAATACAAATGGTTAGAACTTGTTGAAAAAACATACTTCAACCCAATCATAACAAGTCTGACCACAAAACAAATTCTTTCTGATCAGTGCATCAACCATTGCAAGTGTAGCAGTTTCCACAATGGATGCATACAAATGATAGGACCACAATTGCATTTAGAACACACGAATTACCACAAGTCAAATAATCTAGAGAATGTACAGGAAAAGTGAAAGCAGCATTCTGAAATTCCTATTTCTTTTGCTGTGAGTACAAATAGGCACAAAGATGAAGAAATTTCGGCCTCAGGAATAAAGAAAGGAGGATGAAGATAACATCAAACCTTCTCAGGCCAAAGAGTCCAATTGTTTCTCATTAATATGTGTACAATTCATGGAGAAGCCTTGCGATACTAATGAACACTTGATTAAAGAGTCAACTGAAAATAAAACTCCTAATCAGATTACTCAAGTTTTAGAATAAGAGAACCTCTTTCCTTCTGGAAGACAACTATAAAATTTTAGAATAAGGGAACCTTTTTTCCTTCTGGAAGACAACTATAAATCTACTTCGAGATAAAGATTAACTTTGTTAGGATAGTTTAACAAAAAGCTCATTTTTGCCAAGGTATCAACTAAGAAAGTCTAGTACATAATATTCGTTAAGCTCATTTGCCAAATGATAAAAGCATGGTTTTTGAGACACTTAAAGTTCAAATAGGAAACTGAGAAAGCATGTAATGCTACAATCTCCCTATATAATAAAAAAATTTTATAGGTCGCATGCTGTTCAGAAGCAATTCAGAAACACCAAAAATCGACCCAAAAGCATGCGCAAGTGCTCCACCCCATACCTGTGACACACAGAAGACAGCCCCCAAGAGACAGCCAAGCCTGTGTGGGATTTCTTTCAAAAAAATGATAAATGTAAACAGGGTTAAATGCCCTAAAAACTTCAAATCCATATTTAATGAGATTGTATACTCCGATGCCCCCAAGGCAGCAAAACCATATGAATAAAGCAGGCCCTACTGCAAGCCCCACTTTGCTCGTTCCAAACCTTTGTACACTGAACAAGACTATAAGAAAAGCTACTGAAATCATCACTACTTCATCTGCAACAAATACAGAACCAGAAAATAGATTAAGCACGTCAATGCCACGAATAATATAAAACAGTAGCGTAACAATAAAATCAAGAATATGAAATACATGCAAAGTCATCTGTTTTCCACTTCTAGTTTGTCAGGAGTAAACATAAAAGTCTTAAACTCATGATTTTCACAACAAGGTAATCATCTCTTTATGGCCCACGCAATTGTTAAGATGACTGTACAACTTGAAGTCTTGAACCATTCATATGTCTCGCACAAATATATGATTTTATAGTCTAGGTGACATGAAATTCATGACGTAGGTGTGGCATGAGCACGCCGAGCCATGCTAGTTATATGGTGCTTCGTGTAGTGCTTTCTATTAACACGAATACTTGCAATTAGGGTCTACTCATTTAGGGCCAATTTAACCCTACTATAGCGTGCACTGTTGTCTGATAATTGGGTTGTCCTATTAGAAGTACTAAAATACCTTAACACCTCTCTACAGCAAAATCCAAATTGGAGCTGGTTCTTTTTGGCTTGGAATCTCAATTCAATTCTCACCACAACAAACTTTTCTATTTGCCAAACTTTCTATTGGAGGTGGCTGCAGCTAAAGCGTTAGTAGAGGAAGGACCAAAAATGCATTCAAATATCAAGAACACTGAGCCATCTCGATCCAATGTAACTATGAAGTGAAATTCCCCATCAGTGAATCTCCAAAGCTTCATGTTATGGATAAGCAACCACTATCAACAATTACTTACAGCAAAAGTCCTTTTTATTGTTGCTTCTGTGTTAATGCACTTCTGACCCTTTCCAAAATTCATCTTCTCCAATTTCTCTTGCATGAGAAAGTTAAATTTCATATGCTTATGTCAAAATCATAAACAAGCTAGCACCGAGCTAACAGCATGACAGAGCTCATTATCACAAGAGCCCCAACATGTAGTGGCAACCAATGACTTGCACACTGCTGTGCGATGAAAATGCAGATCTTTTGCAAATTATTCCACAAATCTATAACAACTGTTTTTCTCGTTGCTTTACCTTGACAATATCCTTTCGATCGTAGTTGTTGGTAGGGTTGGCAAATGAGTGAGCCGGCTCGTGTTTGACTTGCGTTCGGCTCGCTATTCTGCTCGCTCGAGCTCGACTCGAAATTAAATGAGCCGAGCTTGAACAGAAAAAGAAATTCGAAATTTATTTCAAGCCGAGCTTGAGTATTACTACGCTCACTCGAATTAGGCTCGAAAAACTCGAATATATATATCCATGCAATCTATCTATTTGCCACTGCTACACAGCCACGTGGCCCCTTCTCATTGCCCTTCTTTTCTTTCCTTTTTAAAATTTTTAACTCTCATTTATTTTCAACTCTTCATTGCAGATTTGACGGCCTCCAACACCTACCTCTTCCCTTCCCCAAGAGCCACTCAATCTCTGCCCTTGATTTCTTTAATGGACGGCTGTGGCGGAATGTCCTCCTTCCTTTCCCCTCAGCGCCTTCCTTTCCCTATGTGTGGCGCCTCTTCCGCCCGAAGCGCCTCTCTCTCTCTCTCTCTCTCTCCCCTCTGTCCTCTCCTCCGATGCCTATGGTGTCATGATTAGGGCTTCTTACCTACCCCATTTGGCCAATCCAATCTCGCCGATTGCGACATTCGCCGATCCAACGGTTGCCATTAAGTTGGTTCCTATGCTGCCTAGGGACCTAATCTATGCTACAGGTAGCGTCACCCTAGCTTCCTCTCTGCCCGTTGCCGGTGCTTTTCTCTACTGCTTTCTCTCTCTTCTCCATCTTCCTCTCCGCTCTTCACCAGCCTATTGATTCGACAGCAACGATGGGATAGCTATATTTCACAGATTTTGTGGAGATATTGTAAAATCTTGGACATAGTGGGTGTGGACTGAGATGTTTCTGGTGCTTTTTAGTAGTGTTGTGCAGGTGTTTTAATGTTGGAATTTGTGGGTTAATTTCGGGGAAAAACGAGTTTAATTTAAGATGTATGGGGACTGTTACTATTCACTTAAGTGAATAGTAATAGTAACCTGTGTTTTATTTTGAGGCTTCGATTTGATATTGGCTTCGAATGTGAATCGAACTTCGTTTCGGATGACCCAATAGGTTATTTTCGATGGTTCGGCTATGCCGGAGGTGATGGCACTGACCGATTTTACGTTTGACGCACGGTTTTCGAGGAAATCTGCTTTTATCGCATTTTGGCCTTTTACTACGCGATATTTTTGCTTTTTGGAATTCTTCGGTGCTCTGTTTTGCGTGAAAATTCATAGGATGGTGCCACTGGGTTTTTTACACACAGTTGTGAGTTTTCAGAATGAAACTCTAAGGTTGGAGGGCTAAATTGCGGTTTTTGCAAATTGCAATTTGGAGCACTTCGCGAAAGGGCTGTCATTTTATGTGAGTAATTTCACAGTTTGGTGAGTGGAGGGATCTGCATGAAAGTAGACTCGGAAAGGATCTCTCTACCTGTGCAAAACGGCTCCAGGATGAAGTCGAGTATCCGGGGGGCTTCGTTGTAATGAGACGAGATTTTTTAAGCGTTAAATTGTGTGGACTTGAGAAGAGGTGCTAACATGCAACTGTTGCAGGTTGTTAAGGGCTAGATTTGAATGCTGGGAATTTGGTAGGGGGGTTTCATGTAGACTTTTTAAATATTATGCATGTGTGTGTGTGTGTATATATACATATATATATATATGTATGTATGTATATAGGATCTTTATCTTAAGAATTAATCGCACATTGGTCCCAACCTTTTCACTATTTTTTATTTTGATCCTTAATTTTTTTTTTCAATTAAGAGAGGTTTTAGAATTAACGATATTATCATGCCATCGCCTATTTAGCTTTCTTTTGCATGTCAATTTTGGTCCCTAAACTTTATTTTTCACCTTAGTCCCCAAAAATAAAAATTTGAAATTTTGATTTTAAATCTGAAATTAATCTTAAAATTAATTCGAAAACTTATTAGTAGCTCTACTATATATATATATATATATATATATATATATATATATATATATATATACACTAGAGCTACTATACTCTTATGAGTATAGAGTCCTTCGTACTCATAAGTTGTTTTCAATGAAGGAGCTTTCGATTGCGACGATCCACTCCATTAAATATGATCTAGAGTATTTGAAACTTCTAAAAAATAAATTTCATAATTTTTCGAAATTATAATAAAGTCCATCAAATGGGATCCGGACTCTATATATATGTATGTCTATATATATGTATATATATATGTATATGTATATATGTGTATATATATATTGATTTTAATTATAATAATTTACTGTAATAATACCTTCCCGCTGCATTGCGCGGGCCCTTAACTAGTTATATATAACCTAGCAATGGGAACCCTAGCCCGAGCCCCTTCTCCCAGCCGCTGCATTGCATCCCAGCCCCGCTGCCGCAGTGCATCCCAGCCCCACTATCGACAACCTCTTCGACCGGCGGGGCAAAACTATGGCAGGGATTCTCTCTCTCTCTCTCTCCTTTTTTTCTCTCCCTCTCTTTCTTTCTATTATGGATATGGTTGGAGAGGAGGCTCGAGCCCTTTTCCCTAGGCCGCGGCCACCTGAGGCTCCGGCGACACTCCCCGAGCCGCCATCGCCGCTGCCACGCGCCAGGGGGAGCTACTGCCCGAGGTGGTGCCTTGGGAGCATGTGCGGCCGTGGAGCTCCACCCAACCGTTGCCGCCGCACAGAGCTGCCCTAGCCTTCCTTCGCCTGTCCCGGGAGGAGCCCCGATATCATCGCTGACCTCCCCAAATCGCCGGAAAGGCCATGTGCTCGTGCCCTAGCCGCAGCCTGATCTTGGGCCACAGCGTCACAGCTGCGCTGCCGCACCTTCCGCAGCCGGCCAAGGGTGCCGGCCACCTCCCTGGGTGCGGTGACCTCCCCCTGGCCGAAGCTCGCCTCTGCGAGCCGCCGGCCATCGCCGTTGTGCTGCCCTAACTCTGCCTAGCCTCGGGTCTGGGAGTAGGCTGGGCTGGTCTTTAGTGTTCCGACCGACAAGGGCTCCCTCGAGCCTCCGAGGCGTGAGCACGGCTTTTCCTGAGTCTTTGAGGAAACTGATGCTCACCTTCCTTGTTGTTGAGAAGCCGCGGAGTGCGTGACGATTGTGGCCGTTCCTGGGACATCATTTTTGGAGAGTTTGCTTGCTGTTTTGAGGCTCTACAATCATCGTCTTCGCTCTGGATAGCGAGCACGAGTTTCATAACATCAAGACGAGTCAAGTCGACTGGTTGGTTGGATCCGTTATGACGCAGATTGGGGTAACGAACTCGAAACCCGATTCTATGTAATATTTGATTAACGGTTAATGCACTAATTGAGTTGTTTGTGAGTGTTACGCAGTGGAAACCCTGTGCACTGCCCTGGATAGCGTGAAAATGCTGTTAGCCATCTTTTAACTGATCGTGAAAGGTTCGGGAGCCGTGAGAGGTGAAGACGAGGTGCCATGACGTCGTTTGGTGGAAATTCGCCGATCGGACGCGGGTCGTTTTGTGGGTTTTGGTGTTCTAGCATCATGGATAGCTTGAGAACCCCGCCATGCCTCGTTGGCTGGTTGGCACCTCGTTGGTGCAAAGCACGAACCAGCGACCCTAGGTGGATTCCGAAGTCAAAATTGATGATTTTCGAGAACCCGATACGACGGATTTTGGAAATTTCGCACCCAGATCGCACACTTTGTGCGCTGCTGTCCTAACACCTAAAAGTTAGTGTTTCGGGACAGCAAGGATGGTTGAATGAATTGCGGAGTGTTTTAGAACACTATAGGACTAACCCGAACCCCAAAATGTGGAAGTTTGGCGATTTCAGGCGTGATTTTGTGTCGCGCGGGTTGCTGCAGTTCGCAGCAAGGTAGGAGCTTTATTGGTTGGTTTTAGTGTGAGGTTTGACACTTCTAATTGCAGCATGAGGGCTGCGGGTGGTTTCGGTGCCGAAATGGGCATCCCACGAGCCAAACCGGTAATTTCCGGGATCTTGATTTTCTTGTTGGGTGCACTTTTCGTGCGGCTATCCCAACAGCAAAAGTTTGGCATTTTGGGACAACGGACAAGGTGCGTTATATATTTGTCTTGTTTCGGGACACCTCGCAGGTTGGGGTGACATTCCGACAAGTCGATGCAACACTCGAGCGATCTTTCAGTGACCGTTGAACGGGATCCAAAAACCCGATTGTTCGTCTGTTTGGATTCATATAGAATCATAAGCTTCTGTAATTAGCGGGTTTGGGCTAATTATGATTTTGGATGGGACTTTGCATAGGTCTGGACTGTGGCGGGAGACATCAATAGGGTGTTGATGACCCAGTTTTATTTTTCGGTAGAGGTGGGTACTTCGATCCGAAGTCGATTCAGCTATGCCTTCTCGGTGATTTCTTTCCTTCGTATCGTCTTTGATTTGAGTAATACATGCATGCTTATCTACTGAGCTTTTGCACCTCACTCGTTTTCTGTTGTCTACTCTACGGTTTATTCTCATCTATGGTGTCATGATTTAAATGTAGAGTAGCATCGATTATGATTAGTTGTCACGATTTGATTACGGTGGTTGGCGTTACACAGTGATATTGTTTATCCATTGTATGATGCCCTTTTGTATCTCGTACATGATGATTTTTTGTATCTCATACAAGGTGACTTGGTTATATAGACCTTATAGGTCAGTGATATGGTGACATTTTCCTTCGGGAATGGTGGACCTAATTTGGTCGGACATTGCGGATTACTCTTTCGGCTAGTTGCTGTTGTTGGCCATAGAACATATTGCATCGATGCCACAACTCGTGAGCATCTTCGCATACATCAACGGTCTGATCCACCACAAGAGGGTGTTCTTTTCTGAAAAAAATGGTCGTACTTCCGACCCGTGAGCCCTACAAGATGCCTATTAGAATTATATACCAGGTGGGCAAACAGGATATGGTTTAGCCTAAGGTCTATCGACCAATACAGTAGTTGTTTTGGTTGTTGATATTATTCACCCATTTAATTGACAGTTGTAGTTCTTTCCTAGCCATTACTGCTACTATTCTGATACATCTATTGCTTATGCCTAGTTATCGATTTCTACTTACAGTAACAGTTACATTCGTATTTATTGTTAGTTGTTATTGCCTTACTACTATACTTGATTTACCTTTTCATTACTGTTGATTATCTCTTTATCTGCCGGTGCGTATAGCTCGCCTTCGTCGGTTTGTGGTATCCACTGGAAGGGGGAGACGTATTTATATGTTCTCACCCTCTATTTTTTAGGTGACTTCGGCGGTAAGGGTCGGGACTGTGCGTGAGGGCAGTATTAAATAGTAATGTTCCAGATCTATCTGTTGTTAATATGTATTATCTTTCTATTGGATTAGTTTAGTTTATCACCTACTAATGTCTAAATATTAGTGGATGGTTGTGGATTATTGTTGTTATATGATCATTATTGTTTGTGTTGTGTAGTTGTATGTGTGCTTGATCTTATACTTTGGTGCTACGTCGTGTATGTACAGGGGAGACTGTTCGTTTGTATATGAAATTCTTTGTCCATGCGGTGGGTCTGTGTACGTCTGCAAGGTGTTCTTAGAGGTGTTTTAAAAAAAAAAATCTATACATTTTCCGCCAGTTTTTCTAAAAAGAATTTCCAAAAGAACTCCGGGGCGTGACATATTGTAGAATCTAGTGGGTTTATTTTTACCTGTTTTTTGTCATTAGGTTTTCATACTATTTCTCTCTCACATTTTTCTTTGTGCATCAGAAATAAGCTGAGCTTTTCACGTGCCAGAGTTTGGACGGCATATTCATAGGCAACTTTGCAGATCTACAGAGCTACTTTGCCGGATTTTTGAGGTAATGTAGGAAACTTAGTACAATAAAAAAAATTACCATTTTCACATATTTTTGTAATTTTAGGCGTAGCATTAATTACCAAGTATTAATATATTAGTATATTAATATATTAATACATATTCACTATTTTGGGTGTTTAGATCCTGTCACCATGCTAAAGTAATGAAATCATTTATATTGTTTGTTTTGTAGCATGAATATGGGGGGAATTCAACGCACTGGCTATTATGTCGGCAGAATTAGGGAGAGAGTAGGCTTATTAAAGAGGCCCATCAATGTAAATATTGAGGAAATTTTTGAAATTGTTGGATTCTCTAAAAATAAAAATAATTATTTTAATAAATAAATTTTAGGTAAAAATGTACAGAATCTATCTGAATTATGTAACATTTTGAATGAACTATTCAATTTTTAAAAATTTTAATTTTATTATCTCACCTTTCAATTTATTTGATTTGAGTCGGTCCACAGTATTTTCATCTTGAAATTTTGATTTCAGTCGGTCCACAGTATTTTCATCTTGAAATTTAAGCTAATAACTTACTTTAATAAATTTATAGTTACAAGAGTTATATAAGATATACTAATTAAATCTGCGAAGATGAATGATACATTCAAAATTTAAAAAAAGTTGGTTCTTCAAAAATTTCTAGTACCTAATGATTTTTGTAAAGTATTTGCTTATATCCACTTCAAAATATTTTGGATCATGATAAAAATTGAATGAGTAATGCTACCTTCATACTTATAATATAGGTGTAAGATTTAATTATAAGCTTCTATAAGTTGAATTTATCCACTTGTATATATATATATAGTCCGACTACTATACTATTGAATATTGATAGTATCAAGCACTTGGTGTTATCGAGTTTTTCGCCGTAAGATCTATCCCTTTGACCATTTCCACCCGTTAGATCACATTATTCAATTAACCACCCACTCAACCCAAGGGGGTCACTATCGTCCTAGCCGCACATCCTTTCATCCAAGGACCGGAAACCTAATAGCAAGCACTTGGTACTATTAATTGTATATATATATATATATATATATATATATATATATATATATATAGCTGCTATACTCTTATGAATAAAGATCCCTTTGTACTAATAAATTTTCGACCGTTGGATGAAGAGATGTGCGGTTATGATGATAGTGGTCCTAGTTAGGATGATAGTGATCCCTAGGGTTGAGTGAGTGGTTGGTTGAATGGTTGATTTAACGGATGGAAATGGTCAAAGGGGTAAAAATAGTAGCCGGACTCATATATATAATTATATATAATAATATATATTATGTATTTTAGTTATATGTATAAAGAGTTTAGGTTATTAGGCCCACAAAACCAAACTAGCAAAACCTAACTCTAATTGCTCTCTCTCTGTCACTTGCTCATAGAGTCGCTTCCCGTAATTTTTTTTTTAATATTACAATATCGTATTTCATGCATTTATTTTGTATGTTGAACTATTAAACATTTTTGTATCAAATTTTAGATAATATTTTGTAAAAATTAAACTATAGATTGCATAATGTTAAGAATTTCAAACGGCTCGTTTAGGGCTTGAGCTCGCTCTACTCAAAAGTAGGCTCGCTCGAGCTCGGCTCGAATTAATTTCAAGCCGAACTTGAACCTAAATTTAGGCTCGAAATTAATTTCAAGCCAAGCTTCAGAAGAGGTAAGCTCGCTCAAGCTCGGCTTGTTTCCACCCCAAGTTGTTGGAGAGTTATGTAAACTCGACCTCAACTTCCTATGTTTTAAGAGGTGTTTATACCTTTTACAGTCATAACGTTCTACACTTATACATACATGGGGCCTTAAAATATCACTTAACTAAGCTTTAAGAGGATATGTTTATACCTTTTACAGTCATGCCCTTTATGTCTTTTTACTTCTACACTTGGACATATATGGGACCTTAAAATGACACTTAACAACCATAAATGGAGCAATAGTAAGAACGAGGACGTCAATAAATAAAAAAGAAATAAAGAATAGATCCAAAATTTGTCATAAATAGTTGCAAATGCCCTATAAAAGAACTAATCCAAGTAATAATTGCTTACATAGTCATCAGCAGACTAAAACTTACCAACCGAAGTTTAGACAAGTTAATACAAATTCAAAAAAGGCAGTAACTTACATAAAGAATATATAAATGGAATTTACGACTTTAGCGGATTGAAAGTCGGCTAGTAGTGAAGGAGTAAGAGCAAGCTACTACTTCCTTGGAAATATCTTCCTAAATTTTTAGTGTCTAAGTATTCAATATATATATATTTCTTCAAGTTCAAGGAAAGCTAAGTTTGCATTGAAGTCACAGATACTAATACATGTCAGATTTGTACAGGTTTAAAAAAAATATAACAGGAATAAGAAACACTAGAATTTAATAAAGTAAACACTGAAATAGTGAGATTACCTTGTTCGACACTAGATATCCCGACCCTCAAGCCACTTACAGCTGACATTACTGCGAAAGAAAAGGAGACATATAATAAATGACAGATAAAACAAGCAAATAATTATACGCGTTAAAACAGGTGGTTCATCAAACATCAAATATCATCACATTCATCATTAACACAGTAAACAACATCACATTGAAAACAATAATGACACAAGGTAGAGTAATAGCAAACCAGACATCGCCGGAGTGACAACTCCAACTGCAATCATCATAGAAGTACCAAAAAGCACGAGCATCAGGAGAAGCTTCTTTAGCGTTAATGAAGTCTCAAGATTCTCTTTTATTTTCAAAGACCTCTCAAGCTCCGGCGACGGCACCTTGAGGCGAAAACTCGATATGCGAGCATCAGATGGCAATTGGTTAGGCAGAAGGCTGGCCTTTGCTTTCCTGCAGATCAACGAATACAAAGCAAATATCCCCCCTGAAAGGTGTTTCGCAAGGTCAAATATCCATACATTATATACTTGCACAAAAAGGGAAGTGTAAAGATTCCAATATCTATCATACCTTCTCCATCATCATTGCCCCATAGAACAATGAAAACGTACTTGACCAATGGTATGAGGATCAAGGTGTACAATACCAGAGATAGCGCTCCAAGAACATCTTCTTTCACACTAATAGGATATTTGTTGAACATCACATCAAAAGTGTACAACGGACTGGTCCCGACATCCCCAAATACAACTCCCAGTGTCTGGAAAGCAACTACAAGATACCTTCCCAGATTAAACTCCTGCATTTAACTAACATCAAATTCAGATTCTATCTCCGATTTACGCTAGCATGGTCTCGACACATTCAAAGATCATAGCAAGTACAAGTCAATCCCTATTTGGCTCCGCTATAGAACAACTTCCCTCCTCAGAGAAGCACAAGCCAAGTGTTTAGCAAATAAGAATTCTAAATATTCAGGCTGTCGCATAAAGCAGAAATGAGCAAAGTCCAACACTAGATCAGCTGAATCAGGAAATCTTTTGCGAATCTTAATGAAAAATCAAATTTTGAGAAGGCAGAAATGATCAGCAAAGTCAAATATTCTTCCCGAAAAATTGATTGTAGCCGAATCAGGAATTCTTCTGAGAATTCTGAAAAATTAGCAGTTCCGGCTAGTTCTTACTCAAATAGCACTCCAATCAGCTAAATTTATTTTAAAAAATCCATCCGAAAATGAACTGAATCATCTCAACAAGCAGTTCTCAAGTAAATCAAACAAACAGCTACCCGAATCAAAACAAAAATTGGATCAAAATAATTAAGCACCTAACGAATCTAAATTGTACCTCATAATCCCTAGGGTATCCAGGGACTTCGAGGGCCTCGACGTCGAAGGAATCGACCCTGGGTCCGGTGCGGATCAGCCGCTGCTCGACGTTGTCCTCCTCCTCCTCCTCCTCGTCTTCCTCCTCCAAGCCGAAGCTCGTCGTCCGCACCTGCGACCCCTCGCCGTCCTCGGACCCGTCGTCCCGATCCTGCGAGACCCACCGGAACTCCGATGAGTCCGCCTTCGCCAAGCGCCCGTTCCCCCTCTCGAAGCCCTCCGCCATGGCCAATCGCCGATCCGCAGCTCCGATCGATCAAGCTTCGAACGAGGCCCCTACGCCATGGTGGAACTCGCGCGCGAGGGATCGAGGAGAAGGGTTTTGAGGAGAAGGGAAAGAGGGGATGCGATGACGATGATGATCTCTACCAACGGTCCGTTTGAAAGCCGTACGAACGAGGAGGCGTCGCCCACGCCCTCGCACTCTTCGGGAAATATTCCGTTAACGCTGCGGTCTATCACGTTCGCACGCCACTGCGCTCGTAAGGATCTGCTTGTTTGTTTGTTTGTTTGTGTGTTTGTTTTCCTGGTTATTAATTAAAGCCTAATAATTAATTAAAGCCTAATAAGGCTCTATTTGTTTGTTTACTGGTAATTAATTAAGGCTACATTATTTTTTGAGAAAAAGGTAGCGCGCTACCCGCTTCATTCATTCAGTAAGTGAATTAAGCTACATGGGTGAGGCAGCAAGGCCTCGACGAAAGGCGGAAAAAAAAAAAAAGTACGGTCACTCTACTGGACTAAGTTTCCTCCACAGGTCTGTCAACTGCTTAATCTTATAAATACCGACTGATGGGTCGCTCTGTGTCGTTCCGAAGATCGCTTTATTCCTAGATTCCCAAGAGACCCACCAGCAGGCTATAATTCCTATAAGACCGGTTTGCGGTCGGATGTGTTCTCGTTCTTCCTACCCATCTATCCCAGACTTGTGCACTTCCACACCTAGATCTCCCAACTGGACATCCTCCTGGGTCGTTACCATAAGAAATCTGGTAATTATGCACTGTGTGAATAAGTGGTCGACCGTTTCCTCTTCCAATCCGCAGAGCATGCATTTCGTGTTGCCGGTCCATCCCCTCTTTACCAAATTGTCAGCTGTAAGCAACCTCTTCTTAAGCAGAAGCCAACAAAACACTTTCACTTTTAGGGGTAGGCGTAGTGACCAAATCCTACTCGTACGTACATCCCTCGTGCCTCCGTCACGCAGAGCTGAATAAGCTGACTTCACCGTAAAACGTCCATCAGTGCTCCAACGCCAGTGTACACTGTCTTGTCCCTGATTAATAGGGGCATTGGAAATCCTGTTCATAAGTGCTGTAATGCCAGGGTACGCACTAGGATTAACAGTGATGTCACCACTCAGAATCGTTTCCCAGCACCAACCATTGCTACTCAAACCGTCACTGATTTTCAGGTTTTTACGAGGAGATAAATTAAACAACTCGGGGAACGACGAACGTAGCGTTGTTTCCCCGCTCCAGCGGTCCTCCCAAAAGTCGATATTTCGTCCGTTACCCAACTTATAAAATGCTCCCCATTTATAAATATCTTTTAGCTTTAGTACTCCCTTCCACCAGTAGGAAGGTGGCCTGAACGATCGTCCCTCCTTCAGCGGTCTTCTTTTACGATAGAATAAGTCGTGAATTAGTTTAGTCCACTGTAACTGGGGGGCGGTCTGGAATTTCCACCACCACTTAACAAGTAGGGCTTGATTCATCGTACTAATGTCGCGGATGCCTAGTCCACCCTCCTTCTTGTTCCGGCAAACACTCTGCCATGAAACCAAACATCTTATTCCAGGTGTAGTTATTTGTCCAGTCCAGAAGAAATCTCTCCGTATTGCCTCGATGCGCTTGATTACCCAATTAGGAGTCGTGAAGACCGAGAGATAGTAAAGGGGTAGATTAGAGAGTACTGCGTTTACAAGGATAAGTCTGCCCCCCCTCGAAAACAGCTTTCCTTGCCACCCGTCGATTTTACTTTAGATTCTACGGATGATGCCCCTCCAGTCCTCCTTGGAAGGGGGTTTGATCGACAGAGGCAAGCAAGGTACTTGGTGGGTAGACTGCCGACTCTACATCCGAGTAAGTGCGCCATCCAGTTGGCCTTTCCCTGTGTCTGGTCGGTATAGTAGAGTTCCGACTTCTCTCTATTAATTCTCAATCCAGACGCCCATTCAAAGAGTTGCCAAATGAATTTTAGGTTTCTCAATCATCTTTTCTTGGCCTTACAGAAAAAGAAGGTATCGTCAGCAAATTGAATGAGGGTAGTTCTGGATGTCTCTGTGGGGTCGATGCCAGTAATGAGATTATTACTAATAGCCTCGTTAGTCAGTCTGGCAAGACATTCCGCGACGAGTATGAAAAGATAAGGGGACAGCGGATCCCCTTGTCGTACACCCCTCTTCGTCTTAATCCAATTAGTGGCATTATCGTTAATCAGGACTGCAACCTTGGCGTTGTAGACACATTGTTTTATCCAGTTGCACCACTTTTCGTCGAAGCCCCACCAGTCTAGACAGCTAAAGAGGAAAAGCCAGTAAATTCTATCGTAAGCCTTTTCAAAGTCCACCTTTACCCCGACTGCCTCAGCTCCCAACCTATTAGCCCAGCCTAACAGCTCACGAACGGTTACAAAAGCATCAGTGATGTTCCTCCCCTTCAGGAAAGCTGATTGGGAGGGCGATATTAGATCGCTCAAAACCTGTTCCAATCGATTGGCTAAAACTTTAGATATGATCTTCTGGATCCCGTTTAGGAGGCTAATAGGCCTGAATTCATTTGCCCGTTTAGCACCTTCCTTCTTAGGAATAAGACAGATGTATGTGTAATCAATGGGGCCGGTGGACAGACTCCCCTCAAACATTTCATGGAAAAGGTTCAATAGGTCACCTTGCAGTGTGTCCCAGAAAGTTTGATAGAAACTCAATGAAAAGCCATCTGGCCCTGGCGCCTTGTCTTTTCCCAATTGGAAGACCGCCTGTTTAATTTCACCTATACTAAAAGGCCCCGAAATATGAGTCAGAGTGTCGGAGTTAACGCGCCTCGATCTGAAGAGGCTACTCCAATCCCCAAGCAAATTTGGAGCCGAATCTTCCGGCGTGAAAAGCTCCTGGAACTTCTGAAATAAGTGATGCTTCTTATCCCCTTCCGAAAGGTAAACCTTTTCGCCATCTTCCAACGTTTCGATCCTATTCGTTCGCTTTCTGCCATTTGCTACTGCGTGAAAAAATTTTGTATTGCTGTCCCCTTCTTTTAACCAATGTTGTTTCGCTCTGGTTCGCCACATCGCTTCTTCATCTTTAAGCACCCCTATAAGTTTAGCCTTAAGCTCCTCCCTATGTTTAACAGTTTTCGGGAATAAATCACCCCTCTCCTCTTCGTTATCGATCTCCTGGATTTCATTCATTATCTTAGACTTTTGTCCCTTAATATTATAGAACTCATTAGCGCACCACTCTTTAATCCTTGTTCTACAGTGCCTCAGTTTTTCTGTGAACGTTAGTAAAGCTGATTTTTTCTTAGCCCCCTCTTGCCACCAGCCAGGCAATTTGGCTACAAAGTCGTCATGTTGTAACCAAGCGGCTTCGAACCTAAAAACCTTCCTCAGTCTCAAAGTAGCTCTCTCGACCGATAGGAGAATGGGGCAATGATCTGAAATCACTCTCGGAAGGCCGATAACCCTCGAAAGAGGGAAAGTCTGTTCCCATTCGGTCGAGACTAGAAATCGGTCCAGTTTAGCGAGTGATGGTTTCTACTGCATATTGGACCAGGTAAAAGATTGATTAGACATGGGCAGATCTAGTAATTCCAAATCCATAATAAGTTTGTTAAATAAATCGGTTGCTCGCGAGCTCCAAGTCTTCCCACGTCGCTCTTCTTGGCACCTTGTGCTATTAAAATCCCCACATACTATCCACTTCCTTTTACAACACCTTTCAGCTGCAGCAACTCCGAGTAGAATTCCTCTTTTCTATCCCATGTGGGCGGCCCATAAACATTAGTCACAAAAAACCGTGTTCCGTTGCTTAGCAGGGTTAAAAGTGCCGTAATGGAATAACGTCTCACGATCACTTCATGACAGGCAAAAACTCTGGAGCTCCAACAGGTGATTAAACCCCCAGAAGCCCCATTGGCTTCGACAAAAACACGTTTGTCAATAAAAGACCCTGCTAAACTATGAAGGAAGGACCCTGATACCTGACGTACTTTTGATTCCTGGAGACAGACAACTACATTACAAACTTTCGAAATAACATCCCTAACCGTAAAACGTTTAGAAGAGTCATTAAGCCCTCTAACATTCCAACTAACAACCCTAAACATCATAAAGAAGAGACACCACACTCCAAAAAGTCGTCACAATGTGTTAACTCCCTCCACCATATAGCTCGCTTACGCACGGTTCTTCGTGGCTATGGCGAAATGGTTTGCCTCCACGTCATCCAGGATCACCCTGCAGCGACGACTCTTCCGAATGATCTTCCTCACCGTAGCCTCGGTCACGGAGTCAGAGCCACCCTCCCTCAGCAACGCCTTCCTGGAAGCTGCTTTGGAAAGGACAGTAGACTTCTCCCCACACGCAAGCCGTGCACTGGTTCGTGTTGGTGGGGTTCCATGCTTCTTCCTCGGAAATCCCGTATATCCAGTCGGCTTCGCTTGAGGTCCGACCCAAACCCCATGCACACAGTCAACTCTAGCTATGTCCCTCACCTCCTCTCCTTCAAAAGGCCTAGCCGGTTGAGCGTCATTATTTACGTCAAGACAGGGGATCGCGCCTCCCACGTGTAGCATCAGTGCACCATTTTCCTCCCTAGTATTCGACCTGAAACCTCCATCCATCGCTACCATCAACGGCGAACAATCGTCCACCGCTTTCCTAGAAGGGCCCACCGTACCAGGTAAAACTCTCTCTTCCTGCTTCCAGGCCCACAGCAGTGGCCCAAGAGAAATCGCGTACAGGCCCCCACAAACCATAACCTTGAGAAGCCCATTTGTGTGTTTGGTTACCTTTCTATAAGTTCGCCAATTTATCATTTTATATTTTGTCATCGTTTTAAACAGATGGCATCTCAATTATCTATTTAATTTACAACTCAAAAAATAGATAAAAAAAATTTAGATAAAAAATAATCTTCTAGTTCGTTAATACTATCAAAATTGAACTAGGCTATTATACTATTAAAAGCACCTAGTCAACGGTACTCTAGCACATCTAGCTAGAGCGAAATTCATACCCGATCAAACTCTAATACATATATTTATAACTCATGCAAATCAAATCCAATGAAGCCTAGTGCAATACTTTAGGGCTTAGTAAGATCCTCACTCTAGCATATATAAACATAGTGGAAAATATATTATACTCGGTTAATCCTGATACATACACTCATGAATTAACCACTCTCTAACTTTGGGTAATATCAAATTCGACCTATCTCAATACATAAACTTGGAGTTTGGTCATATCTCCACCTTTAAATATACAACTAAGGTGAATATGATCGAACTCTAAAATATATACGTAGAGACGATTAGACTCTAATGCATATTTGAGAATTTGAAATTGAATTTTGAATGAAAAAGGATATGTAATGAGATTATTAGGATAAAAGATATTTTCTAATTGAATATTAAATTTTAGGATATGGATATGGGCGGTCATTGATTGGACCCACTTAGATGAAACTTGTTGGGCACAAATAATAATATTCGTTGGGCCGAAATAAAGCCCAAATTATTGTATAGACTTAAAAATTCAACGGGCTTTCATAAGGCCTACCAACTCGTATTTATAAATGGGCCAATTGAATATGTTTAAATTATTATTATTGGCTCCAAAATTTTTTGATCAACATGAGACCTATTAGAATTGTATGAGTTCGAATTTAATTAATTTTGATTATGATTAGAATTACTTTATCATATATTTTATATATATATATATATTATAATTTTTTTTTACTTCAAACAATATGATGCGAAATATCCATGCATAACCTTATCGTCACTCTTTGCGTACTAGATTAAGCAACCGCAAAGTAAAAGGAGAAAGTTCTTTCTATCTTAAAGGCAAACATAAATAGGCACACCAGCTATTAATATTGATAGAGTACTTGACCTTGCTTAAGAGAGTACTCCAGTAGCTACTTATAGCATATAGTCAACAACAATCCGTAGTGATCGCTAGGCGGTTCTGCATCGTTCCCGATTATTTTGATGTCTTTCAACGTGAAGTCCCTCAGTTTGCACACGAACCGATCCAACCTTTTCTGCAGTAGTTTTCGACCTTTCAATGATTTGTTCGACTTGGTATCGTACGTCCATCCATTGTTGTTAGGTTTCAGACGAGTCCAAGCATCAACCCATCGTTTAGGGAGAGGAAATTGGCCATCTCTATGCTCATCCCAGTTCATGTCGCCGCCGAAAACAGCATTTCGTGAGCAGTTGAGCAATTTCACCGCTTCCTTCGCTTGAGTTTTACGTATCTCGCAGTGCATTCCAGGACGATTGGGCCTTTTTAGGTGTCCATTGGCGACGTATAATCTCCTGCCAATGCCAACATTCAGCTCGCATCCAGGGAGTTTCCTCGCTATCGAGCTTACGCATCTTTTTGCTTTGATAGGGAACTTGCTCAACTAACCATTTAAAAATGAATCAACTGTTAATCAAAATGTAAAAACAAGCAGATCTGAAAACTAAGGTCTCCGTAAGGTATTGCTTTAATTTTCCTACTCTTCTGGACTCACATTCTATATGTAAATTAATTATGTGCATTTTGTTTGGAAAATAATCGACCGTCCCTAGAGCGAGTGGTAAGGGCTCGGTGGTTTGTACCTGAGATCCCAAGTTCGAATCCTAGTTGATTCATATTTTCAGCAAAGTTTATTTCTATATGAAATAAACGAAACGGGTAGCGTGCTACCTTTCTCTCAAAAAAAAAAAAAATTGTTTGGGAATAAAACAGATAAAATTAAGTTTAGGATCAGTTTTTCTTGGACTGGCACATCAAAATCTAACCAACAGTAAGAAAAATTTAGATGGTTATTTACTTGCACTTTCAATCACATAGTATTTGATCTAGAGAATGAATTAATGACAACGCTACCAAATTAAAGGAACCTAAATAGAAGCAAAGTACGTGGGATGTATTTAATATCAAATAATGTCTAAATAAATAGATTAATTACTATATTGATCCGGAGGACAACAAAACGAAAAGAAGCAATGTTCATTATCAAAGTTCATTGAAAACTATTTGAGTCTTAAATGATTGTAACTAACAAATCGTACCAACCGTCCCTAGCGCAAGTGGCAAAAGGGCTTCGTGGTTGGTATCCGAGACCCAAGTTTGAATCCTACTTGATTCACATTTTCAGCTTAGTTTATTTCTAAATGAAGTAACGAAGCGGGTAACGTGCTACCTTTCTCTCTAAAAAAAAAAAAACAAATCGTAGTTAAAAAAAAGGAAAAAAGAATTATACCACTATGCAAAAATCTCCTTCAATAGCATTCTCTGATGAATCTGAGCAATTGTAGTCATCCCACCAGCCAAAAGTTCGAAACATTCGATTAATGTTAGGGGTAACTTCCTGCAAGGCAGAGCATAAATGCATGTCCAATTGATTTTTTTTTTTTTTTTTTTTTTTCACCTCTAAGTCTAACTTCTAGTATTATCTACAAAAATTGACAAAATATGACCATATTACATAGAAACTCTTTATTGTAAATGATCTTATTATGAACAAATTTTAATTTTAACACTAATTTCTCCCTTGTGGAGATAATGATTTAGTTTGAGTTATCAAAATGTTTTTGTTCTAAATAGGGAACTGAGATTAAATCAACAAAAGAGACGTTGTAGATAGAGAAATACTATTTGTAAATCAAAACATAGGGTGTAAATTTTACATCCATCCATCCAAAGATTTAGACAAAGATTGACAAGACTGGTATGAGAAAAGTAACGCTTGAATGAAGAGTGTAAAAATTTTAGCTCACTTTTTAGATATGTAGATTACATATAAAAAAAGAGAGAGATTTGAGCCACATATATAGGAGAAGGATTTTTGCTCCGATGCTTCATCCTTGTCCGGCTCTTTCGGAAAGAGAAGAAAGAGACAACAATGAGCTAACATTTTGCAGAGATATATGACCATGATATTTGGAGCAATGCTACACCTTCAACACATTTTGGATTGTAGATTTTACAATTGACCAATCTGAGGACAAGTTTTCTCTCACTTGTCATATTATTTTTTTAATACTAAAAACTATAGAGTCCGACCGGGTGCTTTTAATAGTGCCAAACAATTGGTGCTATCAAATTCTCTCTCTCTCTCTCTCTCTCTCTCTCTCTCTCTCTATATATATATATATATATGTATATATATATATATAATTGAGTTGGAATGCTCTCGATAGCAAACGGACTCCGTTGTCACCCATTTATTTTTGATGATGGAGCTTTTAAATTGACGATCGACACCGTTGAACATGATCTAGACCACTTAAAGCATCTTGAAATCAAATTTTAAATTTTTTCGACATCCTTGGCCTAATGATCAAAGGATTTCAAATTTTGTAATTTTAATGGTTGATATGAGATATTTTTTCGTTTAACGGTGTAAAGATATCAAATCAATTGAATTTTTTGTTAGAAAATTCTTTAAACTATCTAAAACAAGATCTATACTCTTAATCTTGATTACAAGACTCTTATCACTACTTTTTAAAAGATATTGATTTTCAACTGTTTATTTTTGTGTCAACTTGATGGACAATAAAATAATGTTGGAAAAGTATGAATTTGGTTTCTAAATACTTCAATTAGTCTAGATCATGTGCAGTTAAAGGTGCCGATCGTCAATTTGGAGGTTCCATCATCGAAAATAAATTGGTGGCAACGGAGTTTGTTTGCTACCGATAGCATTCCAGCTCAACTCTCTCTCCCTCTCTATATATAGAGAGAGAGAGTCCAGCTACAATGCTATCAACAGCACCACGCACTTGGTGCTATCAAGTTTTCTGTCGTTAGGTCTAACCCCTTGAACATTTCCACCCTTAGATCATGTTATTCAACCAACCACCCACTCAACCCTAGAGGGCCGCTATCATCCTAGCCATACATCACTACATCCAAGTACCAAAAACCTAATAGCACTAATGACTTAGTACTATTAATAGTATTCTAGCCTAGTTATATATATGTGTGTGATATAGCTATAATTCTTTTAGGAGGATGGAGTCCTTCATCCTATCAAGTCGTTTTAGATGATAGAAATTCTGAAGCGATGATCAAAACAGTTAAAGTTATCTAGAGTATTTAAAGCGTCTAAATACCATATTTCATAAATTTTAAAAATTATTTACGTAGTGATCAAAGGATCACAAAATCGATCATTTTTGATGGCCTATATGATCTGTTTGCTTATTTCTAATAATGTAAATCAATTTCAACAGTGTCGTTCAGCAATATAGAATCATTATCATCCAAAATGACTTAATAGGACAAAAGCTTCTATCCTCTTAAGAGGATAATAGTGGACTCTCTCTCTCCCTCTCTCTCTTCTTTTACTCTCTCTCTCTCTATATAGGGTTAATTGATATAGCTCCCTACAAATATAGCAAATTGTAAATATATCCTTACAAAGTTCAACTTTCTTATGTTATTCCTGCAAAAGTCCTAATATTTTCAAGGGTTAATTACATATAGGTCCCTACAAACATAGTGAATTGTAAATATATTCCAACAAAGTTCAACTTTCATATGTTGTCATTGCAAAAGTCCTAATATTTTCAAATGTCCCTACTGGTAGAATCCGTTAGAAAAATTTAGTTAACTATAAGTTAAATACTTAACTCTGATTAGTTTATAAGATAACTGGGCATTTTTACCCCTCTTCTATTATATTGTTGTGGTTTTTGGAGGGACATATTTGTAATGGCAAAATTGACATTTTACTTATTAGCTGTTAAAATATAAACGGTTCTCTAACGGTAACAAACCAGAAGGACATATTTAAAAATATTAAAACTTTGGCAGGGACAACATATGAAAGTTGAACTTTGTAGGGATATATTTGCAATTCACTATGTTTGTAAGGACCTGTATGCATTTAACCTTATTTTCAAATATGCCCATGTTATTAGGATTCGTTAGAAGAATTTAGTTAACCATAGGCAAATACTTAACCTTAGTTAGTCAATAATATAAATTTATATTTTTACCCCTCTTATATTATACTTTCTTCACATTAAAACTATGAGACTCCAAATAGTTCTATATATAAGATATAATAAAGCTAAAACTCTTAATATGGCTTAAGCATTTTGGGTGGTGGCTAGTCCCAAGAAATTAAGATAGTTAAGCGTGCTAGGACGGGAGTAATCCTAGGATGGGTGACCTCCTGGGAAGTTGGGGCATCACAGTTGGTATCAGAACCAGTTACCAGTCGAAAGTGTGAAATGAGTCTCGGCTGAGTTAGAATTATACAGCAGGGAGAGCAAGGCCCTCATATCATTGACTGTTATGGGTGGAATGCAGCTCGCCACAAGGTTGGTTTAGGCTAGCGAGACGAGTCTCACATCGCCTAGCTAGTACTTGTGAGTCTGAGCCTGACGAGGACGTCAGGGCTTAAGAGGGGGAGAATGTGAGACCCCGGGTAGTCCGATATATAAGACATAATAGGGCTAAAACTCTTAAACCGACTTAAGCATTTTGGGTGATGTCTTGGCCCAAGAGGTTAAGAAAGTTAAGCGTGCTAGGACGGAAATAGTCCTACGATGGGTGACTCCCTAGGAAGTTGGGGCTTCACAAAGATCGTAGCAATGAGAACTCTTCTTCTTCTTCCTCTTTCATGCTAGTTTTGAACCCATAACTAGAATTTCTCCGTTCCCTTTCATCCATGACGCGTGTTGCTTCGCCCATGTCGAATGCATTTTGCTTCTCTATTCAATTTCTTTTATGATTTTTTTTATTTTGCTCAAAAGAAAAAATTTAAGAGAAAATGAGTGAGAGAAGAGGTTGCAACAATGGTAGATTGGGTTGGGTTTAAAGAGGAAGAAGATGACCATTACAAAATTTTTGGGGGGATATTTTTGCACGATTATAGCAGTTGGGGCTTTTGGAGAGACATATTTGTGATGACAAAATTGACATTTTACTTATCTGCTATTAAAAAATAAATAGTTCTCTAACAGCAACAAACTAGAGGGATAAATATGAATATCACTAGACTTTTGTAGGGATAAGAGTTAAAAGTTGAACTGTAGGATATATTTGCTATGCAATTAACCAATATATATATATATATATATATATATATATAGAGTTGAGCTAGAATACTATCGGTAGTAAACGGGCTCTGTTGCCACCCATTTATTTTAGATGGTAGAGACTCCAAATCGACGATCGGTACCGTTGCAAATGATCTATACCACTTGAAGCATCTAGAAATCAATTTTATACTTTTTTGTGAGACCCCAGATAGTCCTATATATGAGATATAATAGGGCTAAAACTCTTAACCCGGCTTAAGCATTTTGGGTGGTGGCAAGGTCCAAGAGGTTAAGAGAGTTAAGCGTGCTAGGATGGGAGTAGTCCTAGGATGGGTGAGAGGATGTCGATGTTGTCCAAATCGACGTCGGAATAATTCCGGTGCGTTTGTCGGCAAAATCCGCCGACGGAACGCGGTTTTGGTTCGGAATTATTCCGACGGTTCTTCGTGAGCTATTGTGTAGTCGCTGAGCCTTGTTGGTTGGTCACTCGCGTCATTTCAAGAGTTCAGAAATGACGAGTGAGCGGCGATGGGTTCCGGTGTGGAAATAGACACTTCCGGGAACCCGGATCCCAACAATTATCCACCAATAGTTGTTTGGTTGTGTATCCTTGTGTTTGCTGCCATGTCATACTAAAATAAGTGTTTAGAGGCAGCGAATGACTCGTGGCATGAGTCGGTGCCTTCCCGGATAGTTAGTGGGTCCCGGCGGAGTCCTGGTGCGATTTTTGGGACTTCCGGCGAGTTACGGTAGTCGATTTTGGGAAACTGATCTCCGTGGGTTTGTTAGCGGGATTACGATGTAGTATTTCTTAGTTGTGGGTTAAACACTAATCCAGAGGACCTTCCTTAGGTCCTGTTGACGTTCTTTTGCAGTCAGGAGACAGGCGCGACAGTTGTACAGGTGGGTACTTCGATCCGACGTTGGTACAGTGGTGCACGCTTGGTGATGGTTTCTTATCCTTGCTCTTTTGTTATTATCCATGCTTATATTACATGTTGAGCTTTGCACCTCTATTGTTTACATTACACCCACGTTGTTTGATTATACTCTACTCAGATGTTTCCATGCTTAGTATCATGTGTAGGAGTATAGTCTATCTGTATGTGATACCATATTTCCTTGTTGCTCTACTTAGCTATTCTGCATACCCTGTTTCATATTTATAGTAGAGCGATTCTGTGATTATCTGTGAGGTTAGCGATCTAGTCGGTCGNGCCCAAGAGGTTAAGAGAGTTAAGCGTGCTAGGATGGGAGTAGTCCTAGGATGGGTGACCTCCTGGAAGCTGGGGCGTCACATTTGGTATCAGAGCCGGTTTACCAGCTGGACATGTGTGGCGAGTCTCGGCTGAGCCAGGGTCTGGATGACGGGCTAGCGAGACGAGTCTCACATAGCCTGGTGATCTTGGGCTGTGTGTGATTGGACTGACGAGGACGTCAGGACCTTAACGGGGGGAGTCTGTGACACCCCAATAGTCCCACATCGGATAGGAATGGGGTTGTCATTGGGTTTATAATAGACCTAGACACTAGTAATAATAACTGGGCTTAAGCATTTTGGGCTGTTGACTAGGCCCAACGAGTTATTATTGCTAGTGGGCTGGGTCGTTACATTTTTCGATATTGTTCTCTTGTTCATCAAGTGGGCGTAAAAATAAACAGTTGAAAATGAATATCCTCTAAAAAGTACTGATAGAAATTTTGTAATCAAAATCGAGAGTATAGATTTTGTTCTAAATAGTTTAAAGAATTTTCTAACAAAAATTCAATTAATTTGGATAGCTTTACACCGTTAAATGAGAAAACACCTTATATCGACCATTAAAATTACAAATTTTGAAACCCTTTGATCATTAGGTCAATGATGTCGAAAAGATTTGAAATTTGATTTCTAAATATTTCAAGTGATGTAGATCATATTCAATAGTGTCGATCGTCGATTTGAAGGCTCCATCATCGAAAATAAATGGGTGGCAACGGAGCCTGTTTGCTACCGATAGCATTCCAGCTCAACTCTCTCTCTCTCTCTCTCTCTCTCTCTCTCTCTCTCTCTATATATATATATATATATATATATAGGGTAAATTGCATTGTTACCCCCTAAACTTTTGACGAAGTTTTACTTTACACCTCGAACTCCTAAAATGGACATCTAACACCCTAAACTGTAATATTTCATTCATGTTACCCCTTCTGTCAGTTTTCCGTCAAGCTCCGTTAACCAAAAACTGACGAAAAAAGTAAAACGAATGAAATATTAGAGTTTAGGGTGTTAGATGTCTATTTTTGGAGTTTGGGGGGTTAAGTGAAACTTGCCAAAAGTTCGGGGGTAACAATGCTATTTACCCCAACTATAAATTATTTTATTATAATATGTTATTTATGAATTGATTACTAAACCTCAAGTTAGTGATCATACTTGATTTTGAATTTATATATATTTTTTATCCTAAAATAAATCATACTATAATTTATCATACTTTAGAAGTATTATTCTAAAGTATTATAAAATATTATTTTATACTTTTATATTAAAAATTTCTAATTGGCTAAAATGAAGTACAAAAATTTTATTTTAGGCTACAATATAATTACATTGCATAATTACAAAAAATTAACTGAGAATTAAAATCTCTATATCCGAGTGAGAACACCTATTGTAAATCAATCATATTAATTAGCAAGAACATCAAGACAGTAGAGTATTCGAGCATCGTAGGTAGTTAGTATCGCACTTTTCTTATCTTTAAGCAACTCTAATTCATTTCTTTCGCTTTTATTTTCTTACAATAAAATGTAGGATAAATTATGGTATAATTTATTTTAGGATAAAATATATATATATAAATTCAAAATCAAGTATGATCACTAACTTGAAGGTTAGTAGTCAATCCATAAGTAACATATTATAATAAAATAATTCATAGTCAAGAGTCCCACGGGGTAAATTGCACTGCTACCTCCTGAACTTTTGGCGAGTTTCACTTAACCCCCCAAACTCTTAAAATAGACATCTAACACTTTAAACTCTAATATTTCATTCGTTTTACCCCTTTCGTCAGTTTCTGGTTAACGGAGCTTGATGAAAAACTGACGGAATGGGTAATATGAACGAAATATTAAAGTTTAGGGTGTTAGATGTCCATTTTAGGAGTTCGAGGGGTAAAGTGAAACTTTGCCAAAAGTTCAGGGGGTAACAATGCAATTTACCCTATATATATANTCGATGGTAGAGCCTCCAAATCGACGATCGGTACCGTTGCAAATGATCTATACCACTTGAAGTATCTAGAAATCAATTTTATACTTTTTCGATATTGTTCTCTTGTTTATCAAGTGGGCGTAAAAATGAACAGTTGAAAATGAATATCCTCTAAAAAGTAATGATAGGAATTTTGTAATCAAAATCGAGAGTATAAATTTTGTTCTAAATAGTTTAAAGAATTTTTTAACAAAAATTCAATTGATTTGGATAACTTTACACCGTTAAATGAGAAAACACCTCATATCGACCATTAAAATTACAAATTTTGAAACCCTTTGATCATTAGGTCAATGATGTCGAAAAGATTTGAAATTTGATTTCTAGATACTTCAAGTGATGTAGATCATGTTCAATGGTGTCGATCGTCGATTTGAAGGCTCCATCATCGAAAATAAATGGGTGGCAACGGAGCCCGTTTGCTACCGATAGCATTCCAGCTCAACTCTCTCTCTCTCTCTCTCTCTCTCTCTCTCTATATATATATATATATATATAGGATAAATTGCATTGTTACCCCCTGAACTTTTGACGAAGTTTCACTTTACACCTCGAACTCCTAAAATGGACATCTAATACCCTAAACTCTAATATTTCGTTCATGTTACCCCTTCCGTTAGTTTTCCGTCAAGCTCCGTTAACCAAAAACTGACGGAAGAGGTAAAACGAATGAAATATTAGAGTTTAAGATGTTAGATATCTATTTTTGGAGTTTGGGGGGTTAAGTGAAACTCGCCAAAAGTTCAGGAGGTAACAATGCTATTTACCCCAACTATAAATTATTTTATTATAATATGTTATTTATGGATTGACTACTAAACCTCAAGTTAGTGATCATACTTGATTTTGAATTTATATATATTTTTTATCCTAAAATAAATCATACTATAATTTATCATACTTTAGAAGTATTATTCTAAAGTATTATAAAATATTATTTTATATTTTTATATTAAAAATTTCTAATTGGCTAAAATGAAGTACAAAAATTTTATTTTAGGCTACAATATAATTACATTGCATAATTTCATAGGAAATAAGTGTATTTTTTAGAATAATGCTTCTAAAGATAAAAGGGGCAAACGAGTACTACAAAAAATTAACTGAGAATTAAAATCTCTATATCCGAGTGAGAACACCTATTGTAAATCAA